>NC_090227.1:37882504-38207504 GCF_024489055.1 Chanodichthys erythropterus | reverse complement strand
CAAGAGATGGTTATATAAAAGGCCTAATTTGTACACACTTTATGTGGTGGACAAACACCACAGAGTAGATAATGTCCAGGCCTGCTTGATGTACCTTTAGAAAAAAGACCAAATTGCTTTTTGTAACTTACCTTTAGTCCTAATTAGTGCTCAACATTTGTTGGCTAAAAGCTTTTCCCATGATGTTTGCCCTGTCCCACCCCCACTTTTTTCTACATGTCCACACACACTCAACATCCTCACACTCATCTACGCCTCACACAATAACATTTGATTGACTCATGTTAGGTCTTTCAAGTCGAGATTTATTAATCGGACGCATTCCAGTGCAGATTAGCAAAGCCCGGCCTTGATCTTTAGGCTCGCACAAGCAGAACCATGACACTGCTGAGAGGCCAGTGACAGCCAGCCTTTCATTCTCTCAAAAACAACCCCCTTCACTCGCAGTCTGCATGAATTCATACAGGAGAGAACTGTGCCTCTGTCGATGGGGGCAAGCAAGTAACGGGAGACTGTAATTACTGTGAAGGGAGGCTAATAGGTAGGCATGATATTTCACTGAAGTTAGTACCTAAACACAGCTTGTGGAAATGCTGGCATTGTGGGTCAACACTTAATAAAATGAAAACCCTCATGCCGTTCTAAACCTGTATGACTTTCTTTCTTCAGTAGAAAGTTAATGGGGTCCAGTTGTGTTGTTTTGGAATCCATTGACTTTTATTGTATTGAAACGATGTGATGGTGAGTAAATGATGACAGAATTTTGGTTCAAAAAACATTTGCATTGTTTTTCATGAAGGGATTGTTCACACAATAATGAAGATTCTGTCATTAATTACTCACCCTCATGTCGTTCCAACCCTGTAAGACTCGTTCACAAATTAAGATATTTTTAATCAAATCTGAGAGCTTTCTGTCCCTCCATTGACAGCTATGCAACTGACACTTTGACAGTTCAAAAAAGAGATCGTAAAACTAATCCATATGCATTTTCCGAAGAGACTCAATTGCTTTATATGATGAACAGATTTAATTTAGGCTTTTATTCACATATAAACATTCATCAGCGAACATTAACATAAACTGAACCTGCTTGATGCGCGAGAACGAACCTCTTGCGGAAGCTTAAACGTGTTGCGTAGCACGAATGAACCTCATTGGTTCTCGCACGTCAAGCAAACTTGCTTGAGCTTCTGTTTACCACAACTAATGTGTGAGTTGATGAGTTTTTATATGTGAATAAAAGCCAAAATTTGATATGTTCATCATATAAAACGATTGAGTCTCTTCAGAAAATCTTCGCTCAATTTATATGAATTATTTTTACATTCTCTTAATGAACTTTTTGAAGCGACAAAGTGTCAGTTGCGTAGCTGTCAACGGAGGGACAAAAAGCTCTCAGATTTCATAAAAAATATCTTCATTTGTGTTCCGGAGATGAACGAAAATCTTACGAGTTTGGAGTAATGAATGACAGAATTTTCATTTTTGGTTGAACTTTCCCTTTAAAGCATCTTGGACTCTGTTCCAGCCTAAAAATACAGGTGGAGATAATGCAGTTCCAGGATTTCTTTGTTTCTTTCTAATCCTTTGTATAATAATAGTAGATGCTAACCAACCTCTTCTACCTTTTTTTTTTCTTCTGTCCCCAGGGGTCCTTACCAAATCAACCGGCAATTTGCTTCAAGGGGAACCAGGGGGTAAGATGAATGTGTTTTTCCTCACCCCTCCTGATGCCTAAAAATTGCAATCCTTTAATTAGACCTGATTGTTGAGTCGTGCAGCAAAAAAACTCACGGCACCCTTCAGCTGCCTGCATACTCTCTCAATATTTCATGAGCTCCTGAACCATCGCCTGAAATGGAGAGGGAACTGTAGCTTGCAGTGACGCCACTCTTAGGGCCTGCCCGACTAGATTGGGAACATTTATATAATTATAGCAGCACACATGTTCATAAGCACAGTTATGCACCATAAATTAGAAGACTGTCATCGTTTGGATGCGATTCTTGGGTTTTGTATCATTTGCGTGCCAGTGGTTTGGCTTATATGTGAGTATTGTTATTTACAGCTAGTGAAATTGGCAGTGTGGTCACACTGTATGACCTAGGTGGATTTTTGGTAGGGGGTGCATTCCAGTGAAACGCCTGTAAAGAAAGATGCCTGTGTCTAACCGGATTAGCACATTCAGCCGTAGCACACCTCCCCATCAGCGCCTGCTAGCCACAATCAGGCCCGTCGAAAGCATACTCATCTGATCCAGAAGCGGGACAGGAAATGGACTCAACAAACAGCAGACTGTGTGACTCGATTGCGGTCGGAAGCCCGGGAGAGGCTACTCAACACCCCCGAGCTGTTCGCCAGGTTACTGGGTCAGACTGGTGACTGGAAAGGCTTTGTCAAGAGCTCTAGGAAGAGGTGGGGGTGTTGGTAAACCCAAGGGAGCCTCTTGTGTCTCTATGCCTGTTGTCTCAGTGCAGACATGAAAGACCTGCGACAAGGAGGGGGATAACCGTGGCTGCCGTGTCTCCTAAAGCATCGTTCGACCCCCACTTATTCCACAATTATAGTATGCAAAATACTGTCACATGTAGTCGAGCAATATCTGATCTAATGAAGTTTCTTCCGCTTTAAAATTGGAGTAGCGTAGTTGTGTCAAGTGTGTAAAACTGGAATCTGTTCTAATTGTCGAATTAGATTTAGTGATTATATCTTTAGCCCATTACATATTCAAATTGGCTGCACTGAATTTGAGTGTTCATCCCCTCCTCCTCTGATAATGGGCTGCTGGGCATTAATGAGGTATTTGAGCCGAGTGTGTGTATATATGTGTGTGTGTGTGTGTGTGTGTGTGTGTGTGTTTGTATGTGTGTCAGGGTGACAAATTAAGCTATTACAGCTGGGGGTAGGGAGTGATGTTAAGTCCACAATACTGAAACCAAGTTATCAGTCATTCTATTAGTCGTAACCTCAGGATGCTTTCACTTCAGTCAAGCTTGATATAAGATTGAGTATCATAGTTTTACAACGGATGGATATCTTTGAACAGCACTCGGGAGATAGACGCTCCCATTTCCGGTCTTTCTTAGGCTATGTCTACATAAATTCTTGGCCTTCCGTTCCACAGTAAGATGCCATTTTTGTAGTGCGAAAACTGAGCTGTTCCTTGTTGATAAATTTGAAAATGGCATTTTTTTGTTGTGGACTGTGAAAATGATGCCTCATGTTTAGTCATGTGATGCATATTGTACTCAGGTATTTCTGTTGTTATACTGGCGTTGTTGTGCCTGCTACTCATCTCCATAAAATAAATGTTACATTTGTACAGTCTTCATATTACATTCCTGCAAAGATGACAGAAAATTCAAGCAGAGATGACAGAAAATTGCTGTCATGTGGCAAAACTAGGGCTGTGGGCTATGGACGATCACATTTTTTGATCAATATAGCCATGGTTTTGAAACAACAATACTTCCTTACCCACATACTTGTCTGTATCATTTTTTTGGAAACTGGCTTTACTGACGTTATTTGCGAGCACCATATCTTTGCATAAATGATACGTGATGGCGTTGGTTATTTCTTTATGCCTTTTGAACTCTTTTTGTATGTTGTGCAGTCTGCAAATGCCTGTATTGTCAATTTTTATTCACCTGTTTCGGAATGCGGCAATGTTTTTCTACGTAGACGCGCTAGACGGACGTCTTTAACTGTTGCGCTCACGTCTTTTCCAGCATGTGAAATGGCATTTCTACACAGCACTCGAGGTAAAAGAAGTAAGGCTGCCCCCTTATAGTCAACTAAACGTTAGTCGATGAAAATAAAAGTCGAGTCAACCAAAATTTTATTAGTCGAATCGACAAAAATCCACAGGAAGTGGCGAAGTCATGCAATCTGTGACGGACAGATCGTTAACAGCTGGTTTATGTGGTAATTACAGTACAGTACATTTATATAAATACAGTACTTATCACCTGAAAAAAGTAAGTTGTAGCAACTTTACGTGGCCGGCTGGCCGCTTTAACTTTAACCTAGAAAAATATGGGCTATACAAGTGTTTGTGTGGAGTGTGAAAGCTGAATAGTAGCGCACTTAAAGGTGCTAAAGAGGATGTTTTGTTTTATACATTTTTGCAATATTACTTGAAACTGTCTTTACTAACTGATAAAACACTATTTATTAGGTGCACTGAAAGGAATAATATTAATATACATCATCTTTGCATGAGGTAGGGCCTTAAAAACATCAGCCAATCATTTACACGATCATCGCGTAAACGATTGGCCCTCTGGTTTGTCAATCACTGCCGTGACGTTCCTTGTGAGAGACTAGCGTGGCTGCACACTCCAGCGGACTTTCCACACTCCACAGGCGCCGCATGCAATGTTTTTGTCAGGAGGCAGGAGTAACAACTGCATATTATGAGTTACCTGCGGTGAGTCTGACATAATGAATCCACGAACACGACACAGTGAATGCCGGTGGTAAACACTCGTGTTCCAATACTCATGTTCCAATACTCGTGTTCCAATACGAGTGTTTACGAGTTTTGGGAGGTGTTCCTTCGAAGGAGGGGGGTTGTTCTTACGCATGCGCTCATTACAAAAACTGAGTAACAGTCTTTGGTTTATCAGTCGACGAAAAGATCCTCTTTAGCACCTTTAATACATGACAGCTAACATGGAGTTGCCGGTGTGAACACTTGCACTTAAAAAAACTCCGTAATTTTTGGTCATTTTGGGCCGGAAATCGTGCCTTCTACTGTCGCGCGTGATCGCGATTTTATTACGATTTCGATTAATCGCACAGCCCTAGGCAAAACATGATGGCAGTTGTGTTTTATATGTTGGTTGGGTGCGACTCGGATGTGTCAGTAAGCGGTGAGATATTTTGCTAATAAAATGATTAAACCAGAAGAATAATGTGAGAACTTTTATCATGTCTGGTCTCCTGTTGTCATCTTAGTGGTGATGACTTTTGGAAACTTTGGGGAAACGCTTGAAACGCTAGTGTTTGGCATTTTCCTTTCAAAAAGCTCTTTGTCTTTTTCAAATGTATTCAAATTAATGTAGATGCAGCCTTTGCCAGGTAATTTTCCTCCATCTGCAGGAGGGCTCCCCCAGACCAGGGAATTCCCATAAACCTTGTCCTGACTTGTCTCCAGACCTTTGACTGGCAGCGTGGAAAAGTCAGGGAGTGCCCTGCTGAGAATTGTCAGCTGCCAATTTCTACTAATTTGACAATGCTTTGATAATGCGCGTTCATGTGGCAGTTAAGAAATGATTTAGCCATCATTGGGTTTTAACAGATGGGGGAGCTTTAATTTGCTCAATTCTCTCCATCTGTAGAGGAGGATGATGATGCAACTGATGAGAAATAATACAAGAAAAGATGTTTAGAGTAGTAAAATTCCTTTCATATTACAGGGAGTAATCCCCAATCCTGGAGGATTTATAGACTCTGAATGCCTTTGATGGCTTCACTAGGGATGTTCGGTTTCAGTTCGGATTCTCAAAGACTGGGATTTCACATCATGCAGCCCCATTTTCTTTTGGTAATTGGATTTTTGCTGCACAAATTTAATTATCTAGAGGCTACAAATATATATATATATGTCTGTTTCAATGAACAGAAACAGTTCTCATGGCGAGAAATGTGAAAGGGTAACGGCAGTGTCCTGCAGTTTGACAGGCTATGTCTTGACATTTTTATACGACTTTCCTCGAAATTCTTGTATTATACATACATTTTTATGATCTCATATTAATTGAGAGACTAAGACATGGCTATAAGTGAGAGAGCATATTAAATTAGAGAGCATATTATTATGCAGAATCATGTAGTAGTTGCATTGCACAATTTCCATAATTCTCTTATGGGAAAGGAACAAATTAGGATGTCTGAGAATGATGGATGTCTGTGATGAAAAAGAGAAAGCTTTTAAAAATCTAGTTTAAAATGCATTTGCCAGTAAGTTCTTAGAAATGTGATTTTTGCTTTCATATTGGTATCATACGTTTTTGGAAAACTTTTATGTCATTTTCAAAATGCAATGAAACTTTTACATGATTATGTATAATAATATGCTCTTTAATTTAATATGCTCTCTCGCTCAGTTGTGTATTTGTCTCTCGAATGATAACATTGCATGTATAATTTGTGATGTAGTTAATCTAAAAATGTCAAGTGGTGTAACCCTCAATTGAAAAAAAAAAAAAAAAAAAATGTTGCATATTGTATGGCCAATAGTCAGGGTACACATCATATTTAATTGCAAATAAAAATGAGGCTGCTTTTTCAAAGGTCATGCCATTTGACATTTTAAAGCCATTTTAAACCATGCCAATAAAAAAAAAAAAAAAAAATGTAATTAAAATATAAAATAAAATAAAAATAATCAAACCATTGACACATAGTCATGGTCCTCTAAATGACTCCTCTAGTTGCTATGATATTTGTTTCATTGGGTATACTACAATGATTTTTGATTTGGTGGACTCTTAATAAGACTTTTTTCTTACAGTCTACAGACAGTTACACCACTTGGACATTTCTGACTTAATGCTACACAGAGAATTAATGTATCTAATTTAGGAATTGAAAAAAAATGTTCATCATAATGCATTGAAATTTTAATGTATTTTTGAATAACATAAGAGATCCAGCTAAAAAAAAAAAAAAAGTCAAGTCAGTGACCTTTCTTTACTAAAAACACCTGTTTATGACTTTGAGCAGACGATCCAGCAGCAGCATGAATCTATACCTATTTCCTTAAAGGTTTTCTGAGTTTGTGTGTGTTTGTGAGTGGCATTAGTTGTGTTGGAAGGCGCGACGTAAAGCATTTCTCTCTGAGAAGTTCTCATGGTAAATGTGTGTGAAGGTTTAGCTTCCCCCACCCATCTGTCTTCTCATCATCGCTGTGATTGTCTCAACCTCTTTTCTCTCACTGGGATGCACCAGTTCTCCATCTCGCACCTCCGATGAGTGTGTGTACGTGAGATTTTGATGGAGAGTGTATATTAGTGTACATTAGTCTAAATACATGTCTGTATAATATGCATTTATGGGGTCCTCTGTAGCTTACTAATTTAATCGGAGGACGAGGGAGTGTATTTATTTTACTAAAACTTGTCTTGGGATCTGTGAATTTTGTATGTATGGTCAGCTCTATTTGTGACTATGCTTGTCCGAGCAAGGAGCTTCTATGTGTGTGTGTTATGAGCCTGGCTTTTTTCTTTCTTGAAAGCTAATTAGAATGACAATAAGAGGAATGAGCGTAGAACGCAGAGAGTCTCTGGCAGCAGAGGCTGAGTGGGGGGAGCTGTCCCACGTGTGAATGAAAGGGCACACGCCGATTCTTTCATCCAGATGTGACGTGCCTGGCGACGTGCACTGGGACCCGAGTGCCCGTCTTGTCTGGGGCCCAGTGTTTTGACTGGCAGAGCTGTTTGCTGCATGGTCTTGCCAGGCCATATTTGAGAAGGTCCTTGGTGGAACAGGGATGATATTCTTTTTTAATGTCAGAAGAAGTCTTTTAAATAATAGTGTGAGCTTATAGTGCATTCAAGTGCACATCAATGTCACCAAACTGAGTTGGGCGAATGTTAGTGGGAAAACATGTCGGACGCAATGGATGCAGCATCTGTATTAATGGTAAATTTGTTAAAATTAATTAAATTATTATTATTTAAGTTGCATGTACAAAATACCTTACTACTGTGCAATTATGATAGAATATATTACTATTCAATTACCAGCACCTTCATCAATTGAGTAAAAACAGAAAGCAAAAAATTATCCGATGTGCATTCTTTATTCGTAATTTTGTAGATGTGGATTGAAAAAATCTTGTTGAATTTTATTTAGAAAATGTACATTGGCATTTTACTCTGACCAAAGTGGTTTAAATGCACTTGACATTATAATTTGACTTTCCAACTTATAAATATGAACTTCCCAGGTGGAAATGAAAGCACCATTAGCCAAGGCCCAAAACTGATAAAACGTGCATAAAAGGAGTTGTTTGCCATTTGGCCAGTTACTTCATAAAGAAATGCAATATAAAAATATTTGCATTTAAAAGTTTATCTAGTGATGCACCAAAAAAAAATAAAATAAATAAAGCTTTCATTTAGCCAAAGTAACTCTTCATTCTGTTCAGGGTGTTGTGTTTCACTGTGATAAATTAAAAGCCACAGAAGAAATTTTACATATTGCTAAATAGCATCATTGTTGGTCATGGTGAAGTGTGTCCACACTAGACTGACACGTTTACCTGTTGTAGCTTATCCATGTTGTGTGCACAAAATACTCAGTCAAAACATGTTATCAAAGAAGTGCTAATTAAATTTCGCTGTTTCGGTCAATGATTTCATCAGAAACCAAAATTAAGGCACAACATTTTTGGTTGTTAAAGTCTAGTCAGAATGATCCCCCCCCCCCACAAAACTCCAAAACTATTTTTTTTTTGTTATGATGTTCCCAATTTTAAGTAAGCAGAACTATCAAGTTTTGAGTTTGTAGTACTCGTAAGTGCATGTTAATTGCTCCTAACTTGAAGTTCTGAGTTTGCTCATACATTTTGATAGCAATTAACATAAAAGATTTAGTTTATTAACTTTTTTATTTTGAGTTCTTGCAAATCAAATGAGGTATTTACTTTACCAAATAAGTTGTCAGAACTCAAAAAGTTAAATGAGAATTTAAGCTATTTTTTTGTACTCATATTTTTATTGTTCTTAACTTAAAATATTTCAGTGCACTAATTCACTGTATACATTTAACTTTTAACATATAAATTATCAGATTATCTCAATGTAAATATTTTGCTAGCTATAACAAACTAATTTAGAAAATGCCAACTTGCTAATTTGCTAAAATGTTAACATTGTATAGAATGAGTAGAGCAACTTAAAACATGTAACTTACCTGCTCTCAAACCTGAGACACTTGGCGCCACTTGTCACCATGATGGTAACTCTCCAAAAAACCCACATTAACAGAAACTCTTCTAAATTAGCATAACAAAACATTAATCACTACTAAATCTCACTTACCATTAATCTTGCACAAAAAACCATTATATAACTCTTAATTTGAGCATTTACCCTCCTTTTTGTGTGCCATGGGCAAAGCAATAATGCTAAATAGAAATCCCAGCCCAGTTTCAGTTAATCTTAAGGTAGTCTAAATTAAAAGAAATGAATTCATACAACTCAAAACATAGCACTTGAAATATGTCAGTGCTGTGAATTCAAAAGAAAAAGAAAGTTCTAAATACTCATAACAGTTCATTTAACTGAACTAATTTGTTTAATTTAAGTTGCTGCGCAGATGAAATTGAGGAACAAAATGATAAATGGACTTAATGCTTTTGTGACAGGTGCAAGTTGATCGAGAGACGGCCACAATGACCTTTTTTCAGAAATATGCAAATATTGACAGCTAAATAATTTAGTTGTGACAGGGTCAAAAATAGTTTCAATAAAGGAATGAAATGTGTATGGTAAATTTGGTTTAAAAAAATGGTAAAAATGTGGCATGGTTAAATTTGGCAAAACATTTAGTGCTCATTGTTTATTTTTATGCATACCAAGATCCTCAAGTAAAGCATTTTTGGTTTCAAAAGTGACGGACTGTGAAGATAAATGTGATTAATGTGGAAAACATGTGGTGGTGTGTTTGTGAAACTCTTCCAAAAATGTTGTACTGTACATCTCACAGCTTTTAAATGACTGAGCGGAGCCAAGAATTGCATGGGGAAGATCACAGACACTTCAGGCCTTTCATGCACGGACACACACAGGGCACGCTCACAGTTCTGACGTGTCTGGACCGACTTCTGAAAGAGTGCGGCTCTGAGTAAATTGCCCATTAACGGGCCGCACCTCTCAAACGTTGTCTGCATAGCATCTTTCTTTTAATCCATAACTCGCTCTTTATTTGATGCTTAAAACCTCATATTATTGTCTCCTTGGGTTTAAATGTTCTTTTTTTCTCTAAGCATGCCTGCGTCCTGTTGCCGTTGACGTGGATGGGATGTGTCAGTTTTCAGTCACATGAGTGGATCCATTGATTCCGTGCCTGCAGCAGGGGGCTTTGGCTCGGCCCAGCAGGATGCATTGCTTCTAATAGTTTATAGTAGTTTTTCGTCACATGGGTTGTTTAAATCTTATTTGAGGAGCATTCATGGCCACGTCTAGCCGTCACGTGGATGCAGTCAGAAACGGAAACCTCTTTCAGGTTTGTTTTTGTTCATGTAGCTTGTCTGTCATGGTCATCCGGCAGTCTAGAGTGTGACTGCTCGGGAAATGAGCAATGGTCTTGTAAATAAACATTGGCTTAAAAACATTCTGCTTTTCAGGGACAAGTTGTTTTGACCAGTTTCTGTCTTGAAGCTTTGAATGAAGACCTTTATATGACAAACTTGAAAGAGAAGTAGAATAGGTACAATAAACTAAAAAAGAATGTAATTGTGACTTAATATTTTAGAATTTAGAAACTTCATTTCTTACAATTTATGACTTTTCCTTACAAACAAACTTCTCTCTCTCTCATAATTGCAATGATATATATCTCAATTTCATCTTGTCTCACAAACTGCACCTTAAATTTCACAATATCTAACAATGGCAACTCCATATCTCATGATTGAATAATTTTTTCTTGTAATTGTGGCTTTAAATCTTCCAATTGTGATTTCAAATTTCACAAATTCAACTTTATATCTCACAATTGTCACAATTGTGACATTTAGTTCTTATATATACATACATACATGCATAAATGCATATGGTACATCATTTGTTAACATAAGTTAACTACATTAGTTACCATGAAGCAACAATGAAAAATTCTTCTAAAGCATTCATTCATTTTTAATAGATCATTAAATACATTTTAATTCATTAACACATTATTAAATTCAAAAGTTGTATCTGTTATTATTATTTAATAGACCTGAGCTAACATGAACAGTGAAAAATGAGCAGTTGTATTTTTATTAACTAACATTAACATGGATTTATTCAAATCTGTAGCAATTATCTTGCGACCAAATTGTAAAGTGTTACCATTTTAAACTTTCTCACAATAACCTTCTTATTTTTTACTTTTGAGGCAGAAAAATGCTTCTGAGAACCTGTTTGTTAACATTATTTGAAGAAGTGATTTGTAATTGTGTGTACGCTTTAATATTCAGCCTGTACAGGCCTTATTATACCATCCTAAATTGCTAGTTGCTTTTTGAAAGTTTCTGATCTCCCTGCATTTTCCCATCAATCCTCTAGCAAGTGTATAAAAATACAACTACTACACATGCTGGCCGATGACTGCCTTGAGCCTTTCAAAGCTGGCGTTGTGTATGAATTTTCAAAATGTGTGACATTAACCAATCAAAACGTAGAGAACTGTTCCACTATTGTAATCTCAGAGGCCAGTGAGGCTGTGGACGCCCCCATAGACCTGCCTCTACTTAATTTGCTCAGACTCGTCACTATAGTAACTGATAGGCGAGTGGAGGATGGCTTCTGGCTGCTCTGTGAATGGGGTGCATATGAAAGCAGCATGCGGGGTGCTTTCCTCCCCCATTACCAAGACACACACACACACAGAGGGATGGTTATGGAGTCAGGTCGCCCAGTGCTTACTGAGCTTGACAGATTAGCCCTCAGGTGCTAGAGAGGAGAGAGAGACAGATTTTGCTTGGCATCCGAGGCAGTTCCTCAGGGGATGAGGCAGCCACCACAACCCCCTCCACCACCCCTCTTTCAGCTCCACAACTTCTCATCGCCAACCCCCATTTATCCTTAAACCAACCCCCATGCATCAACAGACATCCAGCAGACCCTCCCCATTTAAATGTAACGGACTTCAGCTCGGTACCGCGACAGAGTGATTTAATATGAAAGACAGAGGCGAGCTCATGCACTGCATTCATAATACGTGACTCATTTATCATATCATAAATGGTGTGGTTGAGAAACCATGTTTTTTGGGAAAAATTACAGGGTTTCTCAAAAGGTAGAATGCATTATTATTGTTCTCCCCTCTTAAATGCCACTTGTGGGAACTATTATTATTTAATCGCTGGAGCCAAGACTGTTTTAAATCTCATTGAGCATTTGCACACTTGTGAGACACTATGATGCCCCTTTTACAAGATGTATTATAAGTCTCTGGTGTCCCCAGAATGTGTCTGTGAAGTTTCAGCTCAAAATACCCCAAAGATCATTCATTATAGCTTGTCAAATTTGCCCCTATTTGGGTGCGAGCAAAAACACGCCGTTTTTGTGTGCGTCCCTTTAAATGCAAATGAGCTGTTGCTCCCGGCCCCCTTTCCAGAAGAGGGTGGAGCTTTAACAGCTCGCGCTTCAACACTGATGGAGAAACTCTTAGAATGAAACTGGACGTTTCTGAACGGTTAGTCGATAAATTCATGTGCCGTCATGTTAATCTTTTGTGCAAATCCAGCATTGAATTGACTCTCGTTTGTGAAGCAGTCCGGCGTAAAATGATGACATGGTAACAACACTCTACAAAAGTGAAAGAGGAGGGCAAGAAAACCAGAGTTGCCATGTTGCACAAAGCACTGTCTCATTCATATTACACCGCCTGAGTTTTGGCCTAGTAAGATTATTTTTTTAAATACTTACTCAGCAATAATGTGACAGTAAATGCATTCATAATGCAACAAAGATTTCTATTTCAGTAAATACTGTTCTTTTGAACTTTTTGTCAAATAAAAGAAATAGTTTCCACAAAAATATTAAGCAGCACAACTGTTTTCAACATTGATTATAATAATAAATGTTTCTTGAGCAGCAAATCAGCATATTAGAATGATTTCTGAAGGATCATGTGACACTGAAGACGCTGAAAATTCAGCTTTGCATCACAAGAGAAAATTACATTTTAAAATAATACAATATTTGTAATATTTCATAATACTACTGTATTTTCAGTCAAATAAATGCAGACTTCTTTCAAAAACATAAATATTACTGACTCTAAACTTTTGAATGGTAATGTATTTCGGCTCTTGCTCTTCTTTTTTTTTTTTAAACTCTTTTGTGCAAATCATCTGTTTACATTGGTGCTATGAATCTTTCGGTTGACACTCACTGGGTTAGAATGTTTCAATTCAAGTTTGATTTGGTAACCAATTCAATGCAGTTATTTAATACTTCCCCTAATTTTATCTTACATAAGAAAAAGAACAGTAACTTGAGCTTCAGCCTCAAAGTATACACCTGCACTTAACACTCAGTCAGATGTTGTGACAGTGGCTCTGAGAGGGACTTTTCCTCAATTCATAATTCACAGTTTCCATAATTCATCCATCTCGCCCCTTATGTAGTGGATTATCATTAGCACTGTAATCTCAAGCTCTGTATTATCCACTGTCTCTCTCTCTCCTCTCGTCACTCGCTCGCTCTTTTTTTTTTTTCAGCCCTCTCCCTCACCCCTCTTTTTTTTCTCTCTTGGATGAGTGGCTCTGTCCGTTTCGGATCGGGGGTCATGTAGTCCTGTTTGTCGGTCCTGGGCAGGGATGCCCCAAACTTCCCCCTTCCCCCACCCCCTTCCAACAGGCCACACGTTCCTGCTGCTTATGAATAATATAGGCCAAACTCTGTGCCATCGCATGCGGCGGGAACAAAAGACGAGCGCCTCGCAGGAGCCGTAGACGAGCGCGCCGCGTGAAGAGAACAATGGTGATGATCGCGAAGAAGACTGACTGTAGAGTAGACGGAACCAGCGGAACTAATTTAACCAGGCCAAAGACAACTGAGTTCTAAAGTAGAAGGTGCTCATTACGTGACTGGTCAAAGTCAAAGAAAAATAGCCAGCAGTATAATTGCAGGAGCAGAGATAAAAGCATGATTTTGGACTGCTAGAAACTTCCCATGTGTTCTGACACGTAGAGATGGTTAAAGACACCATAAAAACAAAATGGACAGTTCTTATTTTTTATGGAATACTGCACTATTTATTATTAATGATCTATCAGTGCACATCATTTTTTAAAAATTCATGTGCCCTCATAATCTTAAATCAAAATAACTTCTTCTCCCTTAGTGTTGTCAAAAGTACTGACATGTCTGTACTGAAATTTGAAAAATGTGACGCTTTGAGCGCTGTTGAGCTGATTTGTAAACACCTCTGATTGGCCATTGTGTTTACATGCTCAAATATACACTACTGTTCAAAAGTTTGGGATCGGTAAGATTTTAAATATTTTTAAAAGAAGTTTTGTCTGCTCACCAAGATTGCATTTATTTAATTAAAAATACAGTAAAAACATCAATATTGTGAAATATTATTACAATTTAAAATAACTGTTTTCTATTGGAATATGATATAAAATGTAATTTATTTCTGTGTTGGAAAGGCTGAATTTTCAGCATCATTACTCCAGTCTTCAGTGTCACATGATCCTTCAGAAATCATTCTAATGTGATGATTTGCTGCTCAAGAAACATTTGTTATTGTTATCAATGTTAAAAACAGTTGTATACTTTTTTTTTTTTTTTTCAGGATTCCTTGATGAATAGAAAGTTCAAAAGAACAGCATTTATCTGAAATACAAAGCTTTTGTAACATTATACACTACCGTTCAAAAGTTTGGGGTCAGTAAGAATCTTTATTTTTATTTTTTTGAGAAGAATTTAAAGAAATTTAATTTTTTTTTTTTTCAGCAAGGATGCATTAAATCGATCAAAAGTGACACTAAAGATATTTATAATGTTACAAAAGATTATATTTGAAATAAATGCTGTTCTTTTGAACTTTCTATTCATCAAAGAATCCTAAAAAAATTACTGTACACAAATATTTTGTACATCTGTACACAATAAATGTTTCTTGAGCAGCAGATCAGCATATTAGAATGATTTCTGAAGGATCATGTGAAAATTCAGCTTTGCCAACACAAGAATAAATTACATTTTCAAATATTTTCAAATAGAAAACAGTCATTTTAAATTGTAATAATATTTCACAATATTACTGATTTTACTGTATTTTTAATTAAATAAATGCAGCCTTGGTGAGCAGACGAAACTTCTTTTAAAAATATAAAAAATCTTACCGATCCCAAACTTTTGAACGGTAGTGTATGTTTGTGATTGGCTACAAAGATCAACGACTTCAATGACGCTCTTCACCGAGCACTTACACAGATACCCGCTTTCAAAATCAAAAACTTCCGTGTGCTTTCAAACGCTCCTGTGCGTTTAGCATTGTAGCCAATTGCAGACATATCTGATGAGCGCATGAACACAATCAGAAGTGTTTACGAATCCGCTCAACAGCGCTCAAAGCGTCACATTTTTAAAATTTCACTACCGACTTGGTATCGAAGTCGGTACTTTTGACAACACTACTCTCCCTATTGCAGAGACTTCTCTTCACTTTGATGATGTGTTAACTGCCGTGAGGGTGGGACAACCTGTCACTCACATGAGATCACAGCAATAGCAAACCACAACCATCCAAATAATTCCCAATGCACAAAATTCATGTCCCATCCTACACTTTTTTTTTCTTGTTCAAGAAGTTATTTCACTCAGATATGTCACAATAGGGAAGAATTCCGTTTCATGCCGACTTTAAGTAGAAGCGTTTGCGTTCACTTGCTTCTGTATGGTATTTTTGTGGTATTGGTCTGGTGGAAGCTGTTTCATGCTGACTTTAAACAATAAGTCAACTGCTGCAGTAATTGTTTACTAGGTGGCTGTCAGTTTCAAGCCCTGGCCTGAAAGAATAATGCCAAGTGTGAGGACGAGATGTTCTGTTTCGTCTCTTACATACACTGACCCAATACGGCTTAAGAAAGAGAAAAGAAAACAGCACCTGAAACAACACGCCAGCTTCTCTTCTTTCCAAACAGATGTGTGCTTCGTAGGAACAAAACACAAGCATTTAAAGTCATAAAATCTCATGAGCAGAGAAAGTTTTGAGTACTTTAAATCTGGGGGGCAGTGCATCTCACCACCTCATAAAAAACATTATAAGGTTATTAGAAAGAGGCAGAGCTGTTTTTTTCCATGGTTGCTACAAAGCACAGCCTTTGTCTCGTCCTCATTGGCCATGGCCCCCGCTAAGTCGTTCTGTTCCAGCCCAGTTCACACCTTACAGCAGACTGAAAGTATTTGACATCTCCAAACACACATGGCACCGTGTGGCTGATGTGGCAGAAGATGGGCCGCAGAGGACAACTTTATGTTGTGCTCTGCTCCCTTGTGGCTGTTATGATGTGGATGAAGCCCACCTGTGTAATGTGTATGTGTTAATGTTATTGACTGTGGAAGATGTTTAACTTGCAGGACTGTTGCTTGGCATTATGGACATTACTGAATTGGTCACTAACTATAAGAACACTGGGTCTCATTCACTAATAATTGTTTACTTGAAGAGTTCTGGTTGATATTAGAGATTTTATGGTCTCTGTAGATTTTGGTTATACACTATCTAAAGTTTTTTTTAAAAAAAATAGAAATTATTACTTTTCTTTAGAAAGGATGCATTAAATTTAGGGCTATCAAACGATTAATCGCATACAAAATAAAAGTTTGAGTTTGCATGATATATGTGTGAGTACAGTGTGTAATTAATATGTATATATAAATACACACAAAATAATGTATGTATTTAAGAGAAATGTGTTATGTACAAAAGTTTTTATTTATATATAATATAAATTATATAAAATATAAATAAATACATATTTATAAATATTTCTCAAATATATACATGAATGTGTTTGTATTTATATATACATAATAATTATGCACAATACACCCACATATATTAGGCAAAATCAAACTTTTATTTTGTATGCGATTAATCGTTTGACAGCCCTAATTAAATTGATCATAAAGACATGTATAATGTTACAAAAGATTTCTGTTAAAATAAATGCTGTTGTTCTTGTTCATCAAGGAATCCTGAAAAAATGTATCATGTTTCCACAAAAATATTAACCAGCACAGCTGTTTTCAACATTGATAATAATATGAGCATAAAACCAGCATTTTAGAATGATTTATGAAGGAGTAATGATGCTGAAAATTCAGCTTTGCCACCAAAAGGATAAATTACATTTTATTTTAAATTTTAATAATATTTTTTAAGAAGTGAAGTGACATGTGGCCAAGTATGGTGACCCATACACCGACAATCCCTGCCGGACCTGAGACTCGAACCCATGACCTTTGGGTTACAAGTCCGACTCTCTATCCATTAGGCCACGACTGCCCATTTAACAATATTACTTTTTTTAACTGTAGTTTTGATCAAATAAACACAGCCTTTGGTGATCATAAAATCAAAAACATTTAAAAATCTTCCAGACCTCCAACTTTTACATGATGTATATCCATTATTGGAGGTTGAATTTGACATGCTCATTTCGCCTACACATTGAGATTACCCTTTGCTGTCATTTAACATTCACTTAAGGTTAATCTTTGAAAACACTGTTAAATGTAATATTTCACAAATCTCAAAATTAAAATCAATTTTTAATACTGTACATTATAATAACACTTGTAGCATTTAATAAGATTTCAGTTCACCCATATATATGGTTTGGAGTGGTTCTAAATGTAATCTTAAATTTAAGTGATTAGATTTAAATGAAGTTAAATGTTAATTTAAATTGATTTCTGCATTATTACATTAGCAAACAGTATGCGTTTTATGCGTTATATGTGTATGGTTAGTAAACGGGACTCATGAGAAAAAGGCTTGAATCTCAATCATCACAAACGCGCAGAACTCGGTGAGAGAGATAACATTTCAGTAACAACCCTTGAAGCAGTCAGTATTTGCATTGTAACCTTTCTGATGTACTACCCAATGTACTGATCTAAAAGCTGATAAAATCTCACCTGCCGAGCTGGGCGTTGGCTCTCGCTGGAGGAATAAACACAAAAAGGAGCGAAAGGCAAATGAACAGTCAACTTGAAATGCAGATAATGAACTTTGCTCAAAGCCTTTGGATTTCTAGGACACTTTTAAATCTTGGATTTAGATGTGGATACTAACAAGTTATGTGGAAGCTCTACTTTTATTGGTATCTCTTGCTTTATAGCCCTTAAGTCTCTCTTAAGGCCTGTTCACACCAAGGACAATACCCATAAAGTTTTAATATAATTTTATGAGAATAGTGGTGTCCACACCACAACTATAACAATAAGGACACAGAATAATGAAATCAATGGGAATATTTCATTCCAATATTTCAATAATGAAATCATTTCAGAATGATTTTTTTTATTTTTTTTTTCCAGCTGATGAATGATAAAGTATTGACAGCCAATTTAAGGAGCTCAAGCATTTAAAGCGGGAGACGACAAAACTGCAGTGCATGCTTAGAATAAACTAAACTATAATAACTGCCTAATATATACTGCCCGGCCAAAAAAAGGTTGCTGTTTGGATTTAAATCAACAAATGCTTAAGACTTTATGATTGGATCATTATTGCAGTGATTATTATGTTTTCATGTTAGCATGTTATGTTATATACCAAAAATTGATGCACCACATTTATTTCCATCAAGAGGTGCATCAGTTTTGGGTCAAGGTCTTGTATTGACAATGCAAGAGTCAAGCACTCTGTAAAGTCTACTCCAGCACATCCCAAAGACTTTAAATGAATTTAAGGTCTAGACTCAGAGGTGCCAATTCATGTGTGAAAATGATTCTTCATGCTTCCTCCCAACCATTATTTTACAATTTTTTTAGCCTGAAGAATCTTGGCTTTGTCATCCTGGAATATGGCCATGATGCGTCTTCCAACATGGTTGTTTAAGAAATGAAAAACTACACACTCCATCAATTAGGGTTAAAAGATTAGTTCACTTCAGAACTATATTTTCTGAAGTGAACTAATCCTTTAAAAGAACTGTTCCCAAACATGCTAGAAGCATAATAATCGATGCAATAATGATCCAGTCATAGACTCTTTAGCATTTGCCTATTTAAATTCAAACAACTTTTTTTTTTTTTTTTTTTCCCACTCAGGCAATGTAGTTCTAGTTCTTGTTAATGGTGTGAATGGGCCTTTACTCAGATCTAAGTAACTTGGTGTGATCCTGCCACCATAAAAAAAACAACATTCTCCCTGGAGACAGAAGCTGGGAACCAAGGGGGTAAATGACATATGGTTATGAAGATCGAGGAGGAAACCGGGAATGGAAAAAGAGGGTAGTCCCCAAAATGGACTGACCTGCATGACATTGATTAGAATCAGAATATGAAGTGTGCATGGTGGTTGGGCCAGGGGTCGACGTGTGAATGTACCACGTGGAGGAGATGGGGACCAGGGGTTGGGGGGGAGCACTTGTCTCCTGGAGGGTAGGGGATGGGGGATGTGATGCTTTGGGAACAGGGGGCTTTAAAGGGGAGGGTAAAGACTGTAAATCCACGGCTGTGCAGATGCCTCAGAGGTGACTAGCTTTTGTTCGGCGGTGTGGCCATTTGAAACGTAAATGATTATTCATTCCTGTGCACCATTGACCTACTTCTGGGACCTCCTTGAAATGACTTGTTGAATTTGGGTGAAGACGGCTACCGCTTTTGGCAGTGGCTTCCAGCAGCTGTAGTCCCAAGACTAGCTGTTGGCTGACCGTGATGCTTTTTTTGGTTTGTTGCAGGAAAATATGCATTAGTCTGATCATGCCTTATTGCCTTGTTTTTTTGAAGCTGAGGACATAACTGGGTCATTCCCCGACTCAACCCCCATGAGTGTCCATCGTCGTAGCAGACTACTGTTTGCTTCTATGTTGTGACTGCTTGTGAGTGCTTGTTTTGTCGCACGGAAAACTAACAGATAATGATGGGGGCAGGGTTCGTTCTGTGGGGGTAGTGGAGCTGAATGTGTGTTTGTGAGACTGGAAGCTTTTTATTGGCTCCATGTGGCCGACAGTGCTTATGGTTGTACTGCGTGACCGGGCATTTGTGACAGCCAAAACCCTTTTCTGCGGTGCCCGTACATGCTGTTTTTAGATGTGTAGGATGGTAAATTGCTTGCTAGAGTATTTATGCACTTCATTAAACACAGCTGAAATGAGTCCAGTGTGTTTCTAAAAATGAAGAGGTCAGTGTTTGTGTTTTCTTGAACGTTTATGAAGCAAGCAATTGTAAGAAACTTGGAATAATGAACTTGTATGATTATAAAAAGATGGCATTTTATTGAGAAGGGGTTTTTAAACTTTTTTGATGCCAGTGATCCGCAAATATGATGATCCCTTTGTAAACATTTCTTACAATTATATAGGCCACTGTATATTTTCATACATTAAAGGATTAGTTCACTTTAAAGTGAAAATGACCCCATGATTTACTCACTGTCAAGCCATCCTAGGTGTATATGACTTCGTTCAAACGAACACAATCTCCCTGATGCTCTGTCGCGTCAGTTACGCTTTTTTCCTAAGTTGAATACGGAAGGTGTAGGACGTAACGTAAGCATTTTGAACGGCAAGAGGCATTACACTTTCTTCCTAAGTAGAATAGTTATTTAACTTTATAACTTGTTAAATAATAGGGCTGGGTATTGACACAATTTTCACGATTGAATTCGATTACTATTCACATGCTTTCAATTCGATTAGGATTTCGATTCAATTCGATATCGATTATTTTCTATATAGTATTTCAGTTACAGTACATGGCAAGTTTTCCAGAGGAAAGAGTTTATACTGTAAACTACACATGTCAGTTGGTACGACTATAATAATATTGAAGGTTAAATTAACTTATTTATATACAAACACTTAAATTACACTCAATGATGATTTTATTATAAAAAGTTTAGAATTACATGATCATATTTTTACTGCATTTTTTTTAATTTTTTTTTAAATATAAACATTTAAATCGCGGCTGTCATAACTGATTTATTCAAACATGCATGAAATATTGAAGAACATAAAAAATTATAATGTAATACGGTGCATACCTATATTTATCAGAATGCTGCTTTCTAGAGCACACTTTTCTAGCTGACTAATGAGTTTATGGTCACTGAATATGTTTTTCTGAGGTAAATGTGACGTTACG
The DNA here is from genome assembly GCF_024489055.1 of Chanodichthys erythropterus. Taxonomy (NCBI): domain Eukaryota; kingdom Metazoa; phylum Chordata; class Actinopteri; order Cypriniformes; family Xenocyprididae; genus Chanodichthys; species Chanodichthys erythropterus. Next base: position 38,186,436 of record NC_090227.1, on the reverse strand, counting down.
TGACATTGTAAACAAGCTGTTTTATTGACATCTTTCCGCAGTTGAAAAACTGATTGAGATATTACACGAGACATGATACTGATTTCGGTAAGATGTACTGTATATTTTAACATACCTTCAGATGTTCATTCATGTTATTTCGCGCTGTAACTGGTATTAAAGCGGAGGAGAGGATGCTGCTGCTTCTCTTTAACTGAGGCGCTACAGCGATCGGTCACGTCACATTAAACAGCGCCAATTTGGTATCTATTTTTTGAATCTCATAATAAGATGGATGTCACTTGAAATATAGACTTTGCTTCATATCAAAAGTAACAAAGCACAAAGATTACTGGGATTTATTGGTTGGGAGGCACTACATATTCTGCTCATTCATCAACTGAAAACAGACAAGACTAATCAATTCTTGAAATTTAAGAATCGATATTGGTTTGTAAAAATGAGAATCGATTAAAATCGAGAAATCGTTATTTTTTTTACCCAGCCCTATTATATGCGTATTTTTCTTACACAAATGCATCGCTTCTCTTCAGAATGCTTTTATTAACCCCCCCGTGCCATGTGGAGTACATTTATGATGGATGGATACACATTTTGAGTTTCAAACAGGTGGTTTCTGTTCAATGCCATTTTAAAGCTTCAGGGTGATTATTAATATAACTCTGATTGTCTGAAAGAAGAAAGTCATATACATCTTGGATGGCCTGAGCTTGAGTAAATCATGGGGTAATTTTTAAATTTTAAAGTGAACTAATCCTTTAAGACCAATATTATAATTATGTTTTGCTTCTGTATAGTCATTGAGCCTCATTCATGAAACATTCGGAGTAATTTGCGCATAAACAGACCTTCCTCTGTATTCACAAATGCTTTGTAAACATAAAATTTGATAGTTAAACCTGTGTATGTTTATGAATTCCAATCATTCGTAAACAAGGCGTGCATGCACATTTATGCACAATTAGCATAATTCCTGCCTATGAATTACAACTACGCAAATTACGTGTCCAGGAACGATGTGGAAACTGCCTTCTCAGGTTTGGCTCCAGTATATTGCATAAATGCAAATGAGACTAATAGGCCATATGCCTAAAAATAAATATTCAATCAACGTGTGTCCACCAAAGCGAGCTGAAAAAATGCCTGGTGCTCTTCTGAAAACGGCCAATTGGGGGCGCAACCTTTTTTCATCTGAGACACTTTGGTAGCCTCCATGGCAGTAATGTGTTACTAGTATCTCATTTTAAAGAATAGCCTACTACTGAATATAAAAATGAAGTAACCAGCAAACTTCTCCATTGTTGTTCAGTCGATGTACAATTAGGATGATTGGTCAGTGCAGTATTTGTCCTGTCCCTCGTCCATTTGTGATTAGACGGCTGGGAAAAAAGTGACAATGACGAGCGCTGCATTTTACCCAAAGTTGAACAAAAAGACGGGGCAAACGAACATGTGAAATATTATTATGGTACATATTAGTGCATAAAAATGCAGTGTCACCAGTTTGCCTAAACAAACACAGAACGTTTGAATGTTTTACGCACCATTTACGTGTGGTAAGGAGCAAGTGTAAATTTGTTTCATATCTCCAACTAACATTTTGTCAATACGAACATTTCCGTCAGAATGGCTTTACAAAAAAAATGTGTTCTGCTCATGTTTCATTTGATTTTTTATTCATATTAATTGCTTTATTTTGTTTGTGGTTGTTTTATATTTCCTGCTGTAAAGGAGCATTATGATTTTTGAGTTTCTTTAGTCACTGATGGGAAAATTGTTCAGTCTCTGTGGACAAATGTTGCACTATGCTTTTTGAGAGCTTTCATGCCCTAGGACATAGATGCATTCTTTAAACCAGTCTTTAAACCGAACTTGCTCACACAGCATAACCCTGCATATTTGAAAATACCCTGTGGCTCCGTTTGACAGTGGGAATTAAAGGTGCCTTGTTATTCTCTGCCATTTTATTTATGGAAAATCACACACCTGAAAACTGTTTTAAATGATTTAGGTGACTTTTTGTGTCCATAGTCATTGCCATTTTCCACCGCACTTTTGGACACGTTCGAGCACAAATGATAGACTGCTGCCTTCCGAACAAAAATATTTAAATTATCCGGACACTACCCATCCATTTCCCTCAAATCTAGGACGCAACTAAAACATCCATCATTTTCTGCTGGAGGCTGTTTGAAAGGAAAAGCTGTTTTTAATGACACCGCAATACCTGTTGCTTAATGAGTTTGTATTTTGAATTGCCTTTCTGTATTAGTGAAAGTAGGTTTCTAGGCCTCCCTGAAGAATATGGCTTGTCTTTTAATATCAGAAATAGCCTGCCTAAAGTCTTAAGTTATGTTTTATACGAGCCGCCGGATGAAGGAGAGATGAGAGTGCCGCGAGGTTGATTATACGTACGGCTTTCGCTCAGACTCACAGTGTGGCGCTCGGAGCGCTCCCTTGCCATGTGTTTGGCAGTCTTGAAGCACTGCTTCTTTGGCTTTGTGCATGTAGAGTTGGCCAGAATCGTATTGATTCCTTTTCACAGGGCTTTGAACAGGTAGTGAGGTCATGCTGTCGATGTTACTTGTTCAGGGCTGCATTTGTTTTGATCGCCCTCAGATGACTGCGAGTATTATGTAACTGACTCAGTAACTGAGTCGTGACCCTTCCGTTGCCTCAGAACACAAACTCGGAGCTGCAGTCGATCTGGCATGATTAAGTCAAACCCTATCAAAGCACAGATTTGTTGAAAAGTTTTATAGCACTGAAGTGGTTACCGTAATCTTGACTGTGAATGTGATTTCACCAAGTACATCATGTTCCTGGATCCGACATCTTTGTTGATCCTGGAACAACATTCAAAGCAACCCTCATATTTGAGAGAGTAGTTTACAGTTTATGTGAAGTTTGGGATTACAACCAGGGTAGGTGCTTCTAAATCAGTGTTATTCGGTTATCATTTCCATCTGATTTTAGGGATGAGTTATGGGTAGGGATAGGGTTAGGACTACATTTTTGGACAGGAATGTTGTTCCAGGATCAACAAAATATGTTGACCAGGAACATGTCTGTCTTGGCAAAATCACGGCGCCCTACTGTTGACAACTAAGAAAGAAAATACCTTTCTCCAATTATAACTAATAATGCTGCTTAGATAAATAGACAATAGTTTGAGTTGGTTGCCTTTCTTGAAGTTTATTTTTTGCTCCGTTGCTTTTGCTGTTTGTATTCTACACATAATTAAAGCTGAGCAAATAGCACATACTCTGTTGAAAAAAGGGAAAGGTTTCTTTGGCTCACTTGCTTATTCATGCCTCCAAAAAAAAAAAAAAAAAACTAGTCACAAATATTACAAAACAAGAACATATGAAAAACTGTCTCATATTAAAGGTGCTCTGTCATTTTTGACTGTACTAAAGCATAAAAATACCATAATATGTTTGCAGAGATGTGGAAACATGTTAAGTTCAAATACTTGAAATAATCAATGCTACAGCCAGTTATTCTGCTTTGAAATGTGCATTTCCATATCAGAATGTCTGCTTTTGTTTTGGTCTGTGTGATCCCGCCCACTGCCAATTTACCCAATAGTATTTTGATGCCCTGGGTTGCCAATTGGCGGAGAAAACGGCGATCGTAGCCAGAAAAAAAACAAACTGGGTCAGAGAGCGCAAATTCTATCTGACCTAAAAAGCCTCGGCAATTAAAACGTTGCAAACGTATACACTACTTGATAAACTTGTACTGTAAGACTTTTGCTTTCTATTATCAGTTATGCTTGTTTCTGTTGCGTGTCATCAATCTGGCAACCCGCGTGAGCGTCGAGTCTGAGGAGGAGGGGGCGGGGGAAAACTCTCTCCAATATTTTATGTTATGTTTAACCACTAGCTGTCAATATCACATAGTGCACCTTTAAATTGTCAGTTTTTTTAAGCACTTTATTTATGTGCGTATATCATTTTAATACAAAACGGATTTTTTTAAATTAATGTTTATATTTGCTGTGACATTATTTTTGCTAGCCCACAAAAGATACATTTTTTAACTACATATTGTCAGAAATGGCTAAATATACTTCTATTTTTCCATATACTCTTTACAGTGGGGGAAATTAGAAATTTGTTTGTTTTTAATATCAAATAAACAGCTGTAAATTCTACAGTTATGTAACTCCATGATGGCTATAAATTCATTAACTTTTGCTGGAAAATGTTGGCATATTGGTGCAAAATATTTTTATAATGTAATTTTCAAACCCTTTCAAACGGTTGCTTTCAATTACTATTACAAGACATTCCAGTAATTTTGACAAAATATCATCTATCTTCTTCTGAATAAATAAGCTTCCCATTGATGTATGGTTTGTTAGGATAGAGCAATATTTGGTCGAGATGCAACTATTTGGAAATCTGGAATCTGAGGGTGCAAAAAAATCTAAATATTGAGAAAATCACCTTTAAAGTTGTCCAAATAAAGTCCTTAGCAAAGCATATCCACTCTAAACAATGATTTTTTAAAATATATATTTACGGTAGGAAATTTACAAAATATCTTCATGGAACATGATCTTTACTTAATATCCTAATGATTTTTGGCATAAAAGAAAAATGTATAATTTTGATCCATACAATGTATTGTTTGCTACTGCTACAAATATACCTGTGCGACTTATACATGATTTTATGCCTTGCAACCATAAACATTTGTGTCATATGTTCAAAAAATGTAGAAGTTTTTACTACAAGAGGCCTTAAACTTTATATGCCTATGTTTAGCGACTGTGTGTTGTGCAGTAGGACGCTTGTTACAAACCCACATTAAGCTCATATAATTAGCAAATATGAGTCTTTTATTTCAGAAATAGACCAGGACAAATCATCCCGCCATGAAATGTGTTTTGGTACAGCAAGTGCCTTTTCTATGAAAGTAATAACTTAATTGCTTAATGAGGACATGCAACGCTTTACATACAAGCTAAATACTGTTTTGGTGAGTCGTAGGAGGAGCTCATTTGACTGGTTTATTGAACGAAAGATGTTTTTCCAAAAAGCTTTATTTAAGTAAATGCAGTAAGCTGGAGCTTTTCTCGAATAAACAAAAGCTTGTGTGTTAGGCAAGGGATTTTTTTTGTATGTACGGTATAATGAATGTTAAATCATCTTGGCATTATCTGTATGTTATGTTTGTATGTTACACAAGAGTATTTCCATTGCTAAAAATAGCCATTTAATGCTTAAAATAGCCATTCTGAAGTGAGCGGGTATAAACAAACATCCATTTCTCATAATTACACTCTCTGTACGCCTGTATTTATAGTGGGGGTGATTTTATGTATATATGTTAATGTATATTTAGAATTGAATTAAACTTTATTGACATGTCTGAAATGTCTTTGTTTTTCTTTTCATCTAACAGTATATCAAGATTCCTGCTTCCTCGGATTCTCCTGATGCTTTCCGTGTCTTCTCCTTCTATCTGTCCAGTGACAGTAAAGACAAACCTCAGGCCAGCTTTGACTGTATTCACCAGTATGTTTCTGGGTAAGACACTGATGCAAAAATTAATCAAATAAGGGGGAAAACTGAACCTCAAGGAACATATTAAAAGAAAAAACAAAACCCCTTCAAAACAGTATAAAAATAGCATGCTGTTGTTTTCTCAGTGAAGCACACACTTCATACTGTTCATACTGACCAGGAACTGTCCAGCTTCAAAACGAGAACCAAAAAACACCATAAATAATGAATATATTACAAATACAATAGGACTTATGGGGAATAAATGAAATTTGTGTCATTATTCACTGATAATCACAAAACTGTTAATGCTTTTGCAGCTTAAAACTCTTTTTAATTACTTAATGCAATAATAAAAGTAGTAAAGCAAACTCCTGTTACTGCCATTAGTTATTGTGTGTCTTGAATAAATCTATACATTGAGTGTGGGTTGTTGTTTGTTAGGATCAACATTTACTTGGACCTTTGAACCCAAGTTCCATTACAGTATTTGGCGTCACGGTCGGTTGTGAAGTTGCTGCCTCTTGATCGGGGTGGCACTGATCTGTTCGGTCTGCAGCTCAAAGGGGACTTGTAGTCTCACAATACTCGACTTGTCTCGCTGAAGAATAGCATTACATAGGTTTGTGGGAAAGAGGATGCAAAGCAATTCCACAAAAACCGGTTAAGGCCATTAGTCATAAATTAGTCACTGACTTTCCGGCTGCTTTGTGGACAAAGGGAGCAGCTGTAACACTTAGAAGTGCGAAGAGAAGAATTAAACATGTCAGTCTTTACATTGCAGGGTTGATGCTTAGAGCTTTCCAGAAAATTTCTGTGAAATTTCCACACTGATTTTGATTTAGCCTTTGATTCACAATGCTGTTATTCTTTTCACACAAACTTCCAAATCAGATGTTAACCTTCAAGCCATTTGCAAGTATTTCTCAATTATTTATAAAAAAAATATATAAAAAAGCATTGATTTAATGCAGATTTTCAGTACCCCTGCTATAAATGAACGTTTTTAATACCTATTTTAGCAATATATAAATGCTTTTCTTTCTACTTTCTATTCATCAAAGAATATAATATAAAAAAAATAGATAGATAAAATATAATATAAAAAATGTTGTCATGTTTTCCACAAAAAAATATTAAGCAGCTCAACTGTTTTCAACATTGCTAATAATTTCTTGAGCACTAAATCGGCATATTAGAATGATTTCTGAAGATCATGTGATGGGATATATATACACACATTTTATTTTAAATAAAAGTTTTATATATATAAACACACACATTCATGTATATATTTAACAAAAATATATTATAAATATAAATATAATATAAAATACTTTTATTTATATATAAATGTTATATATATCAAATAAGTCAAATATTTTAATATATATTATTTATAAAACAATGTTTACTTATTCAGAAATAATAATTTTTAATATAAAATTTTTTTGAGAAATTTATTTCTCAAACAATCTCTATAACCACGTCTCCATGACAGATATAAATTCATAAACAATCTTAAAAAAAGATGCCATGTGGTGCGAAACATCACTTAATTGTTTGTCATTCCTAACAATTCTAACTGATGATTCAAAGACTGTAAATTTAAAATCCCTGGAATTTCAACAAATCTATAATTTCCAGCTTGATAATTTAACTCTGTGTATTTCCTTTTAGAGATGGCAGGGAGCATCTGGAAGGTCAGGGCAGTATTCAGGACAAAATCACGGTGTGTGCCACCGACGATTCCTACCAGATGACCCGCGAGCGCATGTCTCAAGTGGAAAAGGACATCTGGAGTCGCTCAGCCATTGAGATCAAACCTGGATCCACGCGTCCAAGTAAGAATCCAGCTCACACGCACACAAAGGACCACTCCAGACATAATCATCTCTCATTAAAGTGTCTCATATCAAAAACAACACATTTATTTTGACCAAATGCAAGTAATCCTACCCTAGTAGTATCGTTAATTATGTTCATATGGTTGATAAACCAGAGCGATTTTGATCAAGGGATGGTTGTTTATCAGATGAGCCGTGTAAGATGCGTTTCCCTCCCCCAATACCTCTTCTCAAGCATTTATCTGCAGATGACACAGGCATGAAGCCACAGACCTGTTCCATTAATCTGATTGAGACTGCCAGAAGTATGCACTAACAAGTCTCATGCTGGGTGGATGAAGTTTAGCCCAGGATTTTAATTACCATGGCTGGGGATCAATTAGGTTTTCATCTGCAGAAATACTGAATTATACATGGGGTCTCTCTCTGAAGCGAAGTCTGCAATTCCCCAAGCGACGACTAGAGAGAAGGACACGCGTCGATCTGGCCTCTCGTGACTTAAAAAGGTGGATGTGTGCTGGAGTGAAAGAAAGCACTTCAGTGGTTGGAGAAAATAAGTCTGTTTGATTCAAGGCAATTAAAAGCGCTGAATCGCTTTCACTGTGGAAAGCAAATAGTGCCCTTCCAGATAAAGCCCTGCAGAATCCTTTTTTTTTTGTCAGTATGTGTCTCAATTTTCCTTGTAATGTAAACACATTTGGGCTGCACTGCTTGCTAAGGGGTATAATTTAGGGACGGACATTATAGGAGGACCAAAGTGGGATGATTTGATGTTGCACCATTCAGTTTTCATATAATAGGTGTGTTGGGTCACATTTTTATTGCGACTGAGTTTATAGTATTTGCTTTGGCTTTTTATTCCATCACGGACAAAAAGTAATACCGTCGCCATGCGTATTTTTAACCAGCTCCAAATGCATATGGCGGTAGAAATGGAGCCATGTCCTTGCACAATTTAGTGCCTGGCAGATACATTTGTTTGGCTGAAACAAAAATAAATCGGCCTCCGACTTTTTCCCATCTCTGTAGTTGAGCAGAGAAACGTCTTGCGGTGGCAAGCTGTATTTCTGTGGTAAAGTAATGGTACGCTTACTGTATCTTGTAGACGCTTCTAAATACTGCTTTGCCATCAAAGTTCTCATAGTTGGCAGAGGCTTTCAAATGTATGGCAGGTATTACAGTGGACGTTTAATTATAAAGAGCAGAGGTATTACGGTTGCTCTAATTTTGCATGCTGATATCAGGCGTGCAGAAGAGCATCATCAAACATTTAGTGTGTACTTACTGTTTGATGTTGGTGGTTCTCATTCATTTAGCGATCAGGACAAGTATAGTTGTCGTTAGTGGTAGACCGATATGGATGCCGATATCTTTGAGAGCATGTTTTCAAATGGTTCTCAGCGCTGCCAAAATAAAAGTCGACCAAACAGGAAAAGCTTGTCAGCTGATGCCAATATTTAAAAAATGCCAAATATATTAGCGATATCACATGGGTAGCCATGCAGTATTGCTATATATCAGCACTGCTATGATTCGGCTGCAGGTAATCACAGCGTGATGATATACAGCCATATCGCACAGCTACCCGTGTGATATTGCATTTATACACCAGTTCGAAGCCACAAGTGTGTAAATGACTAAGAAATGGCAATGGAGTGTCTTTAAATCACTCAATGTGCAAAACTACTTTCTTCCGCCACAGATTAAAATCTCAAGTTGACAGTTTGACCAAAACTCTGTTACTAATTCTGAAATTTCAAACTAGTTTTGAGTCCCCTCCATGGAAAATCATTGTATTTTATACAGTATTATAGATAGAGCTAGAGATAGAGATTGCCTGAGCAAGCATTACCTGTCTGATATAACATTCATTCTTCAGGCCGATGTCCATAATATTATATCCATTATAAAAATCTGTTTGAATGTCCGCTGAGGAAAGTGATCTTTGCATTTGTCCTTTTTACAGTTAAGGAAATTTTCCATAACAGTGTCCTTTGTTTACAAAAGTCCCTTTCAATTTTAAAAGTCTCTTGCAACGGACTCATTCACTCGTAAAATTTGCCGCCATCTAATGATGTATTAATGTAACTTTCACTCAATCCATATTACGCACTAATGAACCCTTTCTCAATACCAAATAGAACATATTATTTATACAAAATTATATTTATTGAACGACAATATTTAAAATAACAACAATAGCCATTATAAATGACAATAGGAAATAAACACACTTGTACAATGCAGTCAAACGTACAAAAGCAGTGCTCTACAGGATGTAAGTTAAATGTAGCCTTAATATTAAAGTACTAAATTTAACATAGCCCAATTCGATCTGCTCTGGAACAAGTAATAGATTAATAAGACCAAAGATTGCCCATTTTATGTACCCAAAATGAAATGTATATCTCATGTTTAACCACTATAAGAGCCAGCGGCAAATCACCGAAGCACTGGCCGAGATGAAGCTGTTCTCAGCGGGTACACGAGCCCTGAACAGCTGCTGACAGCTCACATCTCCGAAATACGTCTAAACAAATTGTAAAATAGGTGCTATGATTAAATATGAGTCAGGTCTAAACAACTACATTCTCACCTACAAAAAAACCTAGTTCGTGGTACAACAAGTGTAGTATTTGTAAAAAATATGGTGTATTTGCTCAGCTGCCATGACAGTTGCTTCAAGCGGAGTGATACAAACGGTGATAAGGTAGGAGTGCTGTTATCACTAGAATATCACACGGCTCTCAGCCAATCAGATTCGAGAACCAGAAAGCACTGTTGTATAATGGCCGATAATATCTGCCTTGCCGATTATATCGGCCTGATCACCGGTCGTCATGTGTTCGTGGATACACAAACTCCTTAATAAACTAGCTATACACTTTTGCATTTAATATAAGCACTGTTATCTCTGTTTCACTATTGTGGCATATTCAGCATGCAGACGTGATTAAACAAGTGATTACTGGGCTTTGCAAGGTAAAACAATTTGATTTTGGAATTTGATTTGATGAGATTGCCTGTAAGGCTAGATTTGATTAAATGTTTGATGATGGAGTTTTGTGACATCTGTCAACAGTTCATACAGTAAAACCCCAAAACACGGTAAAGTGTTTCGATTGCTTTTGCAGAAGGAGAGCGTTTCATTCAGCACTTTTTGCAAAGCGCAACATGTTTAGGCGTCAAAAGGAATTCAGTACTTTGTTTTTTCTCTCTCTTGTTAGTCAGCATGTTGGACTCTGTAACAGTCAAACATTCCTCATAAATAGGGGCATTGTTCTCACAGCTCTGTGGTTATTGCAGTATATCATGTAGTTATGAAATATGAAGACAGCTCCTTTAAGTATAATGAAATGTATTGGTTACACTTTATTTTAAGGTGTCCTTGTTATAGTGTAATTATACTTTTATGTATTGAGTAATATTAATTGACTTCATGTGCTTACTAGAGGGTTAGGATTTGGTGTTGGGTTGTAGTTATGCATAATAGTTTCAAACAGTTAGTTAATACACCCATATTCCCATTATAGTTGTTGTTATTATTATAGTAACTACATGTAACTTGTAACAATGAGACTATAAAATCAAGTATTTACTGCAATTTTTGTATAAGAGGGAGAAAAGAGAACTTTTTATGGCTGTTGACTGACTGGCCCTTGTTGTTGAGGCAAACTACATCTGTTTCTACAAATTTATGTTGTCACATTTCCTCTTAAAGACTTTAATAGAGTTCTTCACCCAAAATAAAAATTCTGTCATCGTTTACTCACTCTTATATCATTCCAAACTTGCATAACTGGTTGTTTTTTTTCTATGGAACTTATAAATAATGTACTAGTCACTTTCCCCCCCCCATAGTGTTACAATAAAAGGTGTTAAAAATGACATAAATTACCATAAAAGTATTTTATAGTGCTTTTGTGGCTCATTTGCTATATTTAGAGTATGAGAAATCAAAAATGGTTACATTTTAGTTTATTTCAAGAACGATTATTCAGTGATATTTCAAGATGATATTATCAGTAAATTATTTGATCTGGTTCACAAAACCAGTTTATTTTTAATTTTCTACCACAAATTGCAGCAGTAGTTTTTGAGGTCAGTGCTCACTGGAGGAAGATTTTCAGTAAACGGCAATTTAGACAGACAAGTCATATAGACTTCTTGTAAGATGCTTTTATGATGCTTCGGGGCAAAATACTGGCCCACATGTGACAGGGAGGTTAAGCTTGAAGGTTTAAAGAGATATTTGACCCCACAAATAAAATTCTGTCATTATTTTCTCACCCCCTCATCATTCCAAACCTGTATGACTTTGTCTTCTGCAGAACACAAAAGAAGAAACTTAGAGAAATGTCAATGGACATCAATGGTTACCAGAACTGTTTAGTTACCAACATTCTTGAAAATATTTTCTTTGTGTTCCACAGAAGAGAGAATGTCATACAGGTTTGGAACAACATGAGGGTGAGTAAATGATGTCAGAATTTTCATTTTGGGGGAAAATAAGAGAAACACCAGTACATTATTTCAAATATCTTTTCTTTTTTTTCTTTTTTTTTTTTTGTAAGTCATGTGATTGGAACAACTTGAGAGTGAATAAATGATAGACAGTACCTTTTTAAAGGATTAGTTCATTTCAGAATTAAAATTTCCTGATAATTTACTCACCCCCATGTCATCCAAGATGTTCATGTCTTTCTTTCTTCAGTCGAAAAGAAATTAAGGTTTTTGAGGAAAACATTCCAGGATTTTTCTCCATATTGTGGACTTCAACGGCTACCAATGGGTTGAAGGTCCAAATTGCAGTTTCAATGCAGCTTCAAAGGGCTCTACATGATCCCAGCTGAGGAATAAGAGTCTTATCTAGCGAAACGATCAGTTTTTTTCTAAAAAATAAAATAAAAATGTATATGCTTTTTTTTTTTTTTACCACAAATGCTCGTCTTGCACTGGCTCTGCGATGTGCCAAAGGTCAAGTATGACATAGACAGAAGTACCGTGGTAGGGCAAAAAACTCTCATTTTCTCCTTCAATTTCAAATCATCCGACATCGTTGTTTTACCTTCTTTTTTTTTGGTACGTATTCTCTGCATGATCGCTTTTTAAAGGTGCTCTAAGCGATGTCACGCATTTTTAGGCCAAAACAATTTTTGTCACATACAGCAAACATCTCCTCACTATCCGCTAGCTGCCTGTCCCCTGAACATACTGTAAAAAAACATGGTCTCTGTAGTCGCCACAAGCTCCGAAAATGGCAATAAAAACAAACTGGTGCAGCCTGGACCACTTAACATAATAAACATGCTCCAGCCAATAACCAACAAGAATGATTTTAAATGCGCGTTCATGACTGTTTCAGGAAGCACGGAGGGGAAGGGGAGGAGGAGGAGGAGGGAGGGTCTAGCTAGCCTCTGTTTTGTTTGACAACACTTCGAACGTCAACAGGAAGTTACTCCACCCAGGATCGCTTAGATCACCTTTAAACACTTGCTCGGTACTTCCGCCTACGTCACACGTGACATTTCCAGCATGATTACGTAATGCATGGCACATCGCAGAGCTGGTGCAAGATGAGCATTTGTGGTTAAAAATTATATAATTAATTTTTTTTTTTTTTTTTTTTTTAAATGACCGATCGTTTCGCTAGATAAGACCCTTATTCCTTGGCTGGTGTCATGTAGAGCTCTTTGAAACTGCAATTTGGACCTTCAATCTGTTGGTAGCTGCTGAAGTCAACTATATGGAGGAAAATCCTGGAATGTTTTCCTCAAAAACCTTAATGTCTTTTCAACTGAAGAAAAAAAACCCATCTTGGATGACATGGGGGTCACATTAACTTTTAAGTTAATGTGAAGATGGCTTAAAATGACAGAGTAATTAGATTTAACCCAGTCCATTCGAATTTAACTCGCAAGACAACAGTGTAGTGTGTTTCTGCAGCAGCAATAAAGCCCTAAAGCAGTATAAACAGACGCATGAACGTTATGTAAAACTGGATGCGCACAGGAGCATAGCAGTCACTGTATGAACAGCTTATTCTTCACTTTGTCCTATTGCAACCTTCAAAGTACAGCTTAAACTTCTAATAAGATTAGGCATGCCTGATATCTATTAGCACTCCTGTGTCCTGCTGGCTCCAGGTGAATTAGCACACCGGTGGGAAGATGGAAAGCAGAAAAAACGGCTCTATTTTAGGTACTTCCCTTTCTACAGCTTAGATATTTGCACAGGAGAGAGCCATGTTTGCCGTCAGCTCTCTTTCACACTCTACGGCCCGCCCGGTGCACGCCAAATTCAGAGTGCACATCCGGAGTATGGGTCATACGAGTGCTACGGGGGCCGTGATGTTTACTTAAATCTGTATGTCCTAAAGTGGTTCAGCGCTTGCTGTTTACACTACTGTATGTGTGACAGTCATTTGTCACGGCCCCGGCGCTCACCCCTTCTCCGTTATGCGTGTGTCTAATTTCACCTCAGGGCGGCTCGGTTTTGTTTTGCGTAACAAGAGCTTGGGGATTTGAGTGGCCCCAGAAGTTCTGTGCTATTTGCAGAGCTCTTGGTTTATTTTCAGTGCTGAGGAGGCAGTCGGGTTAAGCAATAATCTCTCAGCCCATTTTATGTCACTTTTTTTTTTTTTTTTGTGTTATCAGATTCTGAGCTTGTTTTAAACTCTTGTGAAGACGTCCCAATGCATTAAGGAACAGACCAAGTAATAATATTAATAATATGACCCTCTTTTTTTTTTCTTCCCTCAGGTAAATGTGTGAAGATTAAGAAGAAACAAGGCCTGCCTACAAGCTCTGACAACATTAACAGACATTCACCCAGCAACAAGAGGAACGGTGCACCTAGCTTGGTGGCCCACAGGCCCTTGAAGGAACGTGTTATTCACGTTCTGGCCTTAAAGCCCTACAGCAAGCCAGAACTATTGCTCTGGCTGGAGAGGGAGAAAGCCAGCCCCAAAGACAAGACTGACTTGAGCGCTGTGCTGGATGAGGTAAAACACAAGTGCATGACATGCTACAGTGCAAATGCTCAACAAACAGCATTTATAATTTACATGAATGGAAAAATGTGTCCAAACCTCAGCTGGAATCTTGAAAAGTTGAAAAGTCTCTTATGCTCACCAAGATTGAATTTACTTGAACAAAACTACAGTAAAAATAGTAATATTGTGAAACAGTATTACAATTTAAAAGAACTGTTTTTTTATTTGAATATATTTTAAAATGTAATTTATTCTTGTGATGCAAAGCTGAATTTTCAGCATCATTACTCCAGTCTTCAGTGTCACATGATCCTTCAGAAATCATTCTAATGTACTGATTTAGTGCTTAAGTAACATTTCTTATTATTATCAATGTTGAAAACAGTTGTGCTGCTGTTATATTTTATTATATTATATTATATATTAACCTTAAGTATGCATCACAGTTCACTGAGTTTGATTCAAACCAAACCGCCGGTTTAAGATTGAATCATTTTGACTGACTCACTAAAAACTAGTTCACAAGTCATTTGTTCACTAATCGAAAAAGCACTGTTCTATTGAAGCTTGTTTCCTCCACTAAATAAAAAATAAAAAAGGTTATTGCGAGTTTATCATGCAATTCTGACTTTATCTCTTTTTCTCAGAATTGTGAGTTTATATCTCACAATTCTGACTATAACATGCAATAGTGAGTTAAGTCAGAATTGTGAGATATAAACTCACAATTCTGAGAAAAAGTCTTTTTTCCCCTCATAATTGGACATTATAACACAATTTAGATCTTGCAATTCTGACTTTATATCTCACACTTCTGACTTTGTAACTTGCAATTCTTACTGTAAATCTCACAATTCTGACTTTAAATCTCACAATTCTGATTTTATATCTCGCAATTCTGACTGTATATCACGCAATTCTGACTGTATATCACGCAATTCTGACTGTATATCACGCAATTCTGACTGTATATCTCACACTTTGACTTTATATTTCACAATTCTGACTTTGTAACTCGTAATTCTGACTTCATATCTCACAATTCTGACTAAATCACACAATTCTGACTTCATATCTCACAATTCTGACTTTATAACTCACAATTCTGACTAAATCACACAATTCTGACTTCATATCACACAATTCTGACTTTATATCACACAATTCTGACTTTATATCACACAGTTTTTTTTACTTTATAACTCGCAATTGTGAGGAAAAAAAAGTCAGAATTGTGAGATACAAAGTCGCAATTACCTTTTTAATTTTTTATTTCATGGCAGAAACAAGCTTCAATACTGTTTGTTAGTGCATGCAGGAAACACTTTCTGAATGTAATTAACCAAGGCCAACCCCACAAGATGATATCTGACCATCTGAATGCACACAAAGTTTTCCTGACTAGGCTAGATTTTAAATTGTTGCATGTTTTTATTTTTGACACTTTCATGACCATTTTAGTTATAGTCTGGAATCGGTATAATATGTTGCTGATTAAAACTCGTGTTGATTTAAAGCTCTCTGTCAGTGCTCCATTTTGCACCATTGCCAAGTTTTTTTTGTTTGTTTGTTTATCTCGCCCATCAACCCTCCTTCAGAAAAACACAGTTCAGACCTCAGCTTGTACAGATAATATAGTTTATATCCAGAGCTGCTTCTCTATTACATTTGGGCAGGCGAGATGGCCGAGGCTGATTTTGTCAGTAGGTTTATTTGCTGAATGTTTCCTGCCGTGGTTATATTCAGGAGTTCCTGCACAGTCAACAAGGGGAGGTTGCGGTGCTAGCGGTAGCAATTAGCCTGCTGTCTTAATGATATTTAGAGAATGGATCATGTTTTGACAGAGGCAGGGTTGAGCTGGGTTCATATCCCATTTGTAGAAGTGCTCAACAGAACGGCCTGCGCTGCAATACATTTATGCCTTCTGTTTTACATTTACAAGGTCTGAATTGAATTATTGTCCTCTGGATGTATTTAAGAATGTCCTTAAAAGGCCTATCGTAGTTTTTCTTGCTCGTAAAAAAATCTGAAGTGTCATATTTCTTCAAAAAGATGCTGACTGAAGGGAAGCTTGATGGTTCAAGTCACTCTTGAAATATTGTTTACTTAAGTGCATTTGGGAATAGAGGGCAGTTTCTCATTAGGAGAATAATTCTATTGTATATGTCCTTTCAGGTGGCTAAACTCAATCCCAAAGACCACAGCTTTACTCTAAAGGATGATTTCTACAGACATGTGCGAAGGGACTGGCCCGGCTATATGGAGGAAGAGCGCCAACTCATTCAAAGGGTTTTGGCAAGGTACATTTTCTCAATTCAAACAACATCATTTTTATCTTTTTATAAATGTTTATTGCTGTTTTAGTGATTCAGACCCTAATCTACCATACTTTAACTTAATATATCATTGCTCTGCTTTACTCTACTTCCAACCTTTTTTTGTCTTGCATACTCCCACACCCCAATTGCAGTTTATTCCAACTGAAAAATTTCTCAATACTTTTTCAAAACTTTTCACACAGTTATTCTAACCAATTTTCTGCTCTGCACAGCAGTTGATAATTGAGTTCACATTCAAAATGCTCTAAAACTACCAAAACACTTCATTCATGTGTCAAATCAGGTCATTCTTCCATTAGCACATTAGCAAAGGTTTCACCCAAACACAAGTCTAATACCTGTGTAGGTGTTCAGCTACAACTGAGTATTTCATTTTTTAGATTCAGAATATATTTCAATATGGTATTACTGTAGAAATATAGCTAATTGCTGTCTTATTAATTTTAAGTTTAACAGTCTTGAAGTGTATGTAAACGTGCAGATTGGTCTGTAGGTATATAGACTTTAACACATAATATGCATTGATTACTACGCTGACAACATTTACAGTAGTATTTTATTCCGGGGAGTGATAAAGAGACAACATTAATATGTTTTTCTTGAGTTTAAAGGGTTAGTTTACCCAAAAATGAAAATGATGTCATTAATGACTCACCCTCATGTCGTTCCACACCCGTAAGACCTCCGTTCATCTTCGGAACACAGTTTAAGATATTTTAGATTTAGTCCGAGAGCTTTCTGTCCCTCCATTAAAAATGTATGTACGGTAGACTGTCCATGTCCAGAAAGGTAATAAAAACATTATCAAAGTAGTCCATGTAACATCAGTGGGTCAGTTAGATTTTTCTGAAGCATCGAAAATACATTTTGGTCCAAAAATAACAAAAAGTACGACTTTAATCAGCATTGTCTTCTCTTCCGGAATCCTTTCCATTGAATTGATTCCATTGAATCCTTTCATCTGTCGGCGTTGGTAATGCACTTTTACGTCACTGTGGTTGTTTTTGGCGATTAGGACATCCGCGACATGCACACTTACGCACCATTTTAAAAAATATAGCAATACCAAAATACAAACAATGTAGAATAGCTTGAACACAGCGTGCGTCTCCCTCAGACTGTAAACGAAGCTCTGGCGCACCGGATAACACGTCAGCAGCGTCTTACATCAGCAGCGTCACTCCGGAGTCGTGAACCACACTCCGGAGCAGAAGGGGGCGGTAATGCACCAATAAGCTGGATGCCAACCGCCGTAAAACAGGAAAGAAGAAGAAGAAGCGGAGTCGTGAACTCGGATTGACAACAGACCTGGAAGAGAAGACAATGCTGAATAAAGTCGTAGTTTTCGTTATTGTTGGACCAAAATGTATTTTCGATGCTTCAAAATGTTGCGAATGTCCTAATCGCCAAAAACAACCACGGCGACATAAAAGTGCATTACCAACGGCGACAGATGAAAGGATTCATTTGGAAGAGAAGACAATGCTGAATAAAGTCGTAGTTTTTGTTATTTTTGGACCAAAATGTATTTTCGATGCTTCAAAAACTTCTAACTAACCCACTGATGTCACATGGACTACTTTGATGATGTTTTTAGTACCTTTCTGGACATGGACAGTATACCGTACATACATTTTCAATGGAGGGACAGAAAGCTCTCTGACTAAATCTAAAATATCTTAAACTGTGTTCCGAAGATGAACGGAGGTCTTACGGGTTTGGAGCGACATGAGGGTGAGTCATTAATGACATCATTTTCATTTTTGGGTGAATTAACCCTTTAACCCTCAGGTATTCCTTACTTGGGTCACACTCATACTTGGCGGTTAAAAAGTGACAGAACAACTTAAGTGTAACTTTTTATCAGTTAAATGTACTATATTTTAGTTCAGTAATATTTATTTAATATTTTGAGGAGATTTTTGGGTAGTCTACTTAATATTTGTGCAATAATTGATTCATTATTGACCATTTATTTATTTATTTTTTTTCTAAAATACTTATTCATATTACAGTTAGTGTAGTACATGAGGTTAAAAATTCTAATCCAAACAGGCAAATTAAAGGCCGGAAAATAATATTTATATTAAATGGTTTAACCACTAGATGCCTGTATGGCTCTTTAATAACATGTATAGTTGCTCAAGAGTATTGCTGGTCATAATTGCTTACTTATTTTTTAGGTTTTGCATTTGGATATATATTTATACATTATCAAACACTAAATATAATATAAGTTACATTTTTTTTTTTTAATGTTACATTTCAAAGGTTAATTACTCGCATCCTAATGTTATTTTATGATACAGCATACACAATAAGTGAATATTAATAAATGCAAGCAAATACTGAATTTAACCCAAGAAAGAAGTTTAAAATAGTGTTAAAAAATCCCAAGGCAACCAATTGCATTCAACAAAACTCTTTATTATATAATATATCCAGTGAGGCGCTAGATTCCTTGAATGGGCAGTCTTGATGGAAACTCATTCGACCTCCTGAAGTGAGAGAAAGATTGCAGAAAGACTAAAAACTGTTAAAAATATGACAACTAGCATCTGGTTATGGTAGCTATTGAAGTGTTTATCACGTTAACTATCTGCAATTAGAGTCTAACTATATATTATCTAACGATAAACATGAACTATAACATGCTTCCCAAAATACCACTACTGGCTAGATTCCATGATAATAACTCTGCTTAGAAACATGTTAAACTTTCAGAATAGTACTATTACCCAACTTCTTTAGACTAAGAAGGGCTGATGACGTTTAGTACAGTATTGTCATCCATGCCGTGCCCCCACAGTCTGCAGAGATGATGTGTTTTGGAGGCCCTATTAAGTACGCGTTTTAGCACAGATGATGTGGTTAATAGGCCTGTCTGAGCAGGAAGCCATGCGATTCACTGTGCTGTTGAGTGGAATTATGCTGAAAGCTTCTGTGCAGCCGCATTCAGTCCCGGAACAATAGGGGAATAAACTGCAGCCATCCTGCCAAATACGAGCTTGGCAGCCGTGTTTTTGGGAGGTTTTCCACACTCCGCCTAACTGACTGTGTACTTCGGTTTCTTTCCTGCCTTCACCTCTGCCTCTCGATTTTTATGTGCACTGCCAGTCAAAGGGTCATTATGGGACAGCCCAAGATGCTCTTGCAATAATCCCCAGAATGGGACTTGCACAACAGAGCATGTTTGCTGAAACGTTCACGCACTGCCACTGCTACCCTTCAAAAGTTTGGGGTTGGAGAGATTTTTAATGTTTTTCAAAGATGTTCACCAAGGCTGCATTTATTTGATACAAAAATACAGTAAAACTATGGAAGCTTGTTTCCACCATGAAATAAAAAATAAAAAAGGTAATTAGCCTTTCGCCGAGCCCCGCCCCCCTTAGTTACTGTTGCTTTGTCCGACAAGCCGTGGCGCTGTCACTCCACACGCAGTGTAAAATACATCGCGGAACAAAGAGGATACTGACCACACATCGACAGACAAGACAGAGCAGGTTACTTTTGATATTAAACAAAGTCCCAGCTTTCAAACCGTGTTAGTTATTAAAGAAATTCAAACAATAAAAACCGTTTTGTTGCTCTTGAATGTGTCGTGACCATGGTCGTGACAGATTGCTGTAGATCCTCAGCTCAACCACTCGTAAAAACCGATCATCTCTTCCTATTAGTCCATTAACATGAGAATGAATGTTGTTTCAAACGCGGAAAGACGTCAATACACACCATTTTTCAGGTTTAACTCCACCGAGGTTAATCTTTTACCTACTGGCTGCTTTGTCGGACAAAATGGCGGATGCGGCGTTCTGATTGGTTAGATCGCTTGTCAATCAAACTCCCGGCGAAAGGTCAATTGTGACTTTTTATCTCACAATTGCATGATATAAACTCACAATTGTGAGTTAGAGAGGGAGAATTGCATGACAAAGTCAGAATTGCGAGTTAAAAAGTCAGAATTGTGAGATATAAACTTGCAATTGTGTTAAAATGTCCAATTGGGAATGATGTTTTTTTCTCAGAATTGCAAGTTTATCTCTCACAATTCTGACTTTATAACTCACAATTACGTTATAAAGTCAGATATATAAACTCAGAGATAAACAGATATAAACTCACAATAGTGAGATATAAAGTTAGAATTGAGTGACAAAAACTGACTTTATAACTCGCAATTGAGTTCAAAATCTCGCAATTGCAAGAAGAAAAGTCAGAATTAGGAGATAAAAAGTCGCGATTACGAGTTATAAAGTCAGAATTGCGAGATATAAAGTCACAATCAAACTTTTTTTTCCTTGCAATTGCAAGTTTTTATCACTTTTTTTGTGTGTGTGTGTGTGTGTGCCGGAAACAAGCTTCCGTAAAAAAACAGCAGTGTACTGTGAAATATTATTACAAATTTTCTAAATAAATAAATGCAATTTATTTTTTGTGATGCAAAACTGAATTTTCAGCATTACTCCAGTCTTCAGTGTCACATGATCCTTCAGAAATCATTCTAATGTGCTGATTTGGTGCATAAAAAACATTGCTTAATATTCAATGTTGAAAAGTTGTTCTGCTTAATATTTTTATTTAAATATTTTTCTTTTTCTAAAGATGTTTTAGTTTCAAAAGAACAGCACTTATTTGAAATAGAACTTTTGTAACAATGTAAAAAGTCTTTTTAATAAAAGTGTTGTTCACTGACCTCAAACTTTTGAACTAGTGGCCTTTTTTTACTATCTTTTTATGGTTTTAAATTTATATTTTATTCTATTTTATTTTACTATGTAGTCCACAGTAGTTTAGTACAGAAGCGCATCAAAGCAGGACGCTTATGAGGAACGATCATCCGTGTGATGAAAAAGCAGCTCTGTAAGAGGAAGGAGCTGTAGGAAGCAGATTGCCAGAGGAAAGTTCCAACAGAGTAGGAATGTCTCTGGCACCATTGTTCTCGTCACTGGACATTATCGAGGCTTTTGCCAGTCTCACTGCAGATGTTATCAGTTACCCGGAAATGCTAAGCTAGACTAACAAGCTCTGGCACTCTGACCATCCGAATGCTGTGCAGCAGTTTTAGTGTTTTTACACTCCGTTTGGGAACGACCCAACGTGATTAACACCCGTGCAAATCTTAGACCTTGATCGTGAGCTTTAAATTTCTTCCTGTTTAGTTCCTCTAAGCATAATTGCACCTTGTTATAGCTTTCTAGAACTAGGAAGTTCATCTCAACTTGGGACAGCTCACAAATTTGTTTCAGAATTTAATTAGCAAAGGTTTCCTGATGGCAAGCATGCATGGAATGACATTTTGACAGCGTCTCACACTCTGATATTCCAGAAAACTCCAGCCTCTCAGCAGCAGCAGTAGCCAGTTGAAAAGCTTCCAGTCCAGCCATTCATTCCACAAAACCTCAGGGGATTCTCCATCCCAACTCAGCCCTGTCAAGAATCTCTCCATGGTAAATATGCACCTATAAAAAGAAGTGCTACTTTTTCCCCCGTCGGTCTCATTTTGCATGTTGTATATTCTCTGAAATGAACTACCAGGTTCTTTTGTGCACAGGTTTGTCATTGAATATGTGATTGATTTACCTGAAATGAGAGTGAGAAGAGTCTCCTTTCCTTTCCTTTTTTTTTTCTTTTTTCTTTTGTCGTTTTCTTGTGACGATCATGCTTGGCGCCGTCTGCTCTTTATTTATGGAGATGCTGGAGGCGCTTCAGTCACTGCTGTTTGCAGGAACCAATTAAGCTCCTGGTCCACACTATGCTAGTCGTCATACTGTTTTCCATCTGCAAACTTTCTAAAAATCCCTTCCTTTCTTTACTCCCAGAAACGCCCAGTGCCTTCCGACCATCTAGAAAGTCAGACGCCGAAAAAGCAACGTTTATTAGACCAGAACATGCCCTTGCAATCTCCTTCCAATGGACATATCAGCTCCTCCATGGGCCGTAGCTCTTCAACTCATGGAAACACAAGTTTGCAAAGGGGTACCAATTCAGCTCAGCAAAGCCCAGATGGTCTTTACCAGCGGCACAAGCTCAGCGAGTCCAACAGCGTGCCCAAACCAGAACAGCCAGAACCAGCACAGCAGCCACCCACCAGCCCCAAACACACCAGAACTGAACCGGAAATCCGCACTGACCAGCAGCTAGCGAACGGCCAGCACAAAAAGAAGAAGTCCAAGAAGCATAAAGAAAAAGAAAGGGAGCGCTTAAAACCTGAGTGGGCCGAGACCAGTCCGGACCTCAAACAGAACCAAGAAAATATTAATGGTGGGTTAAGAGGCTTAAAAGTAAATATATTGGTGGATGATATATATTTAGCAGAGAAAGTAATATATACACTACACTAAAAGATTGGGGTTAGTAAGGTTTTAAAAAAATAATAATACTTTTATTCAGTAAGGATGCATTAAGTTGATCAAAAGTGGCAGAAAACATTTATTTAAAATGTTAAAGTTTTGCATTTCAAATAAATGCTGTTCTTTTGAACTTTCAATTCATCAAATAAACCTAAAAAATCAATATGGATAATAATAATCAGTGTTTTTTGAGCATAAATCAGCATATTAGAATAATTTCTGAAGGATCTTGTGACACTGAAGACTGAAGTAATGATGCTTTGCCATCACAGGAAAAAAAAAATAAACAAGTACAGAAAAGTATTATTTTAAATAATACTAATATATCAGATTTGTAATGTATTTTTAAAAACATTAAAAAACTTACCAACGCCAAACTTTTGTATGATATTGGGAATAACTGGGAAAGTTAAATGATTATCAGTACCAATAGTGTAATTGCTGCATATAATTAGATGTATAATTTGTTAAATATTTATTTTACAAATATTTTAATAAAAAATTGAATTAATTTACAACAAATAAATTTAATATATTTTATTAAAGGTGCAGTGTGTACATTTTAGTGGCATCTAGCATGGAGGTTGTGAACTGCAACTAACGGCGCACAAAAAGCTGCCTCTAAAAACACAAACGATTTAGAAGAACAACAACATAGTGACGAAACGCGCTCTGTAGAGTATTTGCCCGTTTAGGGCTGCTGTAGAATCATGATGGCGACTTGACATGGAGGGTGAATGAGATAGAAATGGCTCATTCTAAGCTAATAAAAACAACGGTTCATTATGTAAGGTCTTTATGTATCACTAAAAACAGTTATTTATATTATATTGCATTTCTGTCAATAGATCCTCCCAAATTTTACACATTGCACCTTTTAAACATATAAAGTGATTATTTAACAGCTTTTTAAGCTGTTCTGTTATCGGGCATGAGATATTGAAAGAATATTGAATAACATGATGAAGTTTATGATAATGCCTGTTACATGGTACAATGTCAGGCAGTGATATTAGCAGGGATTGTGGTGATCATGATCAATATTAACTTGTACTGCCAATGGAGTCATTGTTTCTCAGAGGGCATTTCCCTACTAAATATTTTTGATGCCGCATAACTCCTATTGCATAAAAGAAATAAACAGCATGTCTCGGTTCTGCCACTGCAGTTCCTCTTAGAAGTGCAAGATGCTTTCATTTCAAATCAAATGGTAGCAGAACAGGTTCAGACATGCCAAGCAATTCAGGAAATGTTGCTGTGTGTTTGTGTGCGAGGTGACTGCTTGTCTGCGCCCTTCCCTAGTACTCGAGTGGATGATTAACTCGCTAACAGCTGGGTGACCCAATGTAAAATGCGCAGAGCCCGCTTTGACAGCCGGCTCAAGCTTGACGTCTTGTCAGGCAGCCTTTGCCAGCGACGACCGCCCTCCACGTCCCTTATCGCAACATTTGATAAATGACTCCATCAGCCTGGGCAGCGTGATATGGCCCTTTGATATGTTTGTGTAGTGAGATTACATAAACCATTTTATCATTCTTGTGTTAATGTGTAGACCACGAGCGGCCCAACACACCTGTCACCCGTGCCTCGCCAGATGAGCTGCCTGACTATTTATTGTAAGTAAGACCTGTATTTGACTGCTTCGTGCTTCTGTATTTACAGGTGGAGATTGTCTGTTGATGTATGGTAAATGAGCAGTGCTTCACATTGTGTGTGATTTTACAGACCAGAATTGAAGATTTCAAATTTAAAAATCGAAAATATAGAAAAAACAAAATCCTGTAACCTACTGTTTTATTTTTGCTTTTAAGTTCTCTGAATTTGAACTGTCAGAGGTCACAAACAGCACTGATCTTTTCAGACAAAAGCCTTGAGAATGAGAATACTCCTGTATTTTGATATGTAGTGCCCCCTACTGGTTTCTCTCTGGACTGGTTGACTTGAATTATTGTCAATGTTGAAATGGTTTAGTTCACTCAAGAACTTTTCTTTTCAGAAAATACAACACTATTACAGACTCTGAGCAGCGACAGAGGTACAAAGAGGATTTCTGTGCGGAATACGATGAGTACAGAGATCTTCATGAGCGCATAGGGAGAGTCACAGAGATCTTTGTACAGCTGGGCTCCAAGATAAAAACACTGTCTCCTGGGACACAGGAGTATAAGGTATAGAAAAAGATACATATACACTACTGTTCAAATGTTTGGAGTCAGTAATGTTTTTTTTTTGGAAAGAAATTAATAATTTAATTCAAAAAGGATGCATTGAATTGCATTGCATTGAAAAATAACAGTAAAGACAATATATATATATATATATATATATATATCTGTCTCAATTTTCTGTTCATCAAACAGTCCTGAAAAAAAGCAGCTGTTAAAATATCAAGCAGCTGTTTTCAGCATTGATGATAACAAGAATATTTCTTGAGCATCAAACTAGCATATTAAAATGATTTCTGAAGGATCATGTGACACTGAAGACTGGACTAATGATGCTGAAAACACAGCTTTGCCTTCACAGGAATAAATTACTTTTTAAAATGCATTAACATAGAAAACAGTTATTTGATATTTCACCATATTACTGTATTTTAGAATAAATAAATGCAGCCTTGGTGAGCATAATGAGGAGACTTCTTTCAAAAGTATAAAAAGTTTTAACAACCCCAATTTTTGAACAGTACTGTAGATTTTTATTGCAACTTTAACGCCCTGTTTTAAAAGTTACTTGTGGAAGCATGTGTCCGTGTTTTACAAGAAAATTCCTTAGCAAACCTTATATAACTGTTACATAATGCATGATGTCAGAGGTTATTTTAGATTAATATGTTTGATTTTGATTATTCTAGGTAATGGAAGATCAAATAATGGAGAAGTATAGGAAGTATAAGAAGGTAAGAGAATCAGATTGTGTGTGTAAAGCACATGTTGAACTGCATATTTGATATGTTAGAGACTGTCTAAACTAGAGCTGGGTTCAAATATGCTAACTTAACTATGAATAATCTAATATAAATTCTTAAAATCCCATTAACCTTTCAGCATTATTTTAGTATTATTTATATGTTATTACAGTATTTATTAATATTTTAAATTAGCTATTTTTTTATTTAGTTGTAATCATTTTATGTGCTTTTGTCATTTTTCTTTTTAGCTTTAATTTATTTCTATTTCAGTTTTTGTAATTTATGTACTTCAACTTCAACTTTTTTTAAGTTAGCTGCTAAGGCAACATTTTTAATGTTCATTTAGGTTTTTTAAGTTTTTCTTTTAATATTTATATTTTATTCTATCTTTTTTTAAATGAATGAAAACTATTTAAAATAGTTTTTTAAATATTTTTAGTTAACAATACAATCACTGGACCCTGTATTTTGGGTCTATATGAAAGGGTTAGTTCACCCAAAAATGAAAATTCTGTCATTAATTACTCACCCTCATGTCGTTCCACACTCGCAAGACCTTTGTTCATCTTCAGAACACAAATGAAGATATTTTTGAAAGTTACAATAGCTTTGCTCTCAATAGAGGCCTCACTGAGCCATCGGATTTCATAAAAATATCTTAATTTGTGTTCCGAAGATGAACTAATGTCTTATGGGTGTAGAACGACATGAGGGTGAGTAATCAATGACATTATTTTCATTTTTGGGTGAACTAACCCTTGAAGACTGGAGGAACGCTTTTATAGTCCCTAGAACTATTGGAGGAAGTACCTGCTTTTTGATGTGTTCACACCACAGGAACTGGGAACGATTTTAGTTATAGAAACGCCTTCACATTACAGTAGGAACTACTGACACAAGTGTACGTTGATTGGCTGAACACATGCCATACGAAACACAAAGCTGTGTAAACACACAGTTTACATAGTGTGTGCCTCAATCAGCTCCTTATTTCAGCAGTCAGGGAGCTGATCAGGGAGTCAGACATTTTAAGGTCTCAATCTCAAAGTCCTACCAGTGGACTGAAACATTTGCTCCCTAAAACGTCCCACAATGCACTGTGAAAACCAGGGAGCATTGATGCTCAACTGTGTTAACAGAAGTTAACTTGTGAAGTAATACACTACTTTTAAATTTACAACAAAATAGCTGTTACTTTTTCAAACAAGTAATGCCAATTACTTTGTTTTTCCATTTATTGACTGACAGCTCTCCTGTCCCCATGTTGCAAAATACAAAAGTAATGTAACATTACTTTCCATAAAAAACGCAATTAGTTACTTTTTTAGGGAGTAACAAAATATTGTAATGCATTACTTTTAAAAGTAACTTTCCCCAACACTGTTGTTAGCCCTCCTTTTTGCTCTCTCAATCACATAATTTATCTTGATTATCATGAAACCCACGACACACAACAAAAAAACCGCTCTGATCACGGCGTCCTTCATCCTCCAGTTGTTTAATGCCACGCTTAAGTCACTTCAGAGTTCCTACTGATGGTGCGAATGCAACCCGGAAAACTCTAGGGAAAAAATTAGCTCTCGAGGGACTGCCCTGGTGGCTAGTTCCTATAACTACCCTGTGCGAAAACCCCTAAAGTATCAATATTGATTTACCTATTTGATGTACAACATGTTTATGATCTTCTCTGTCCCTGTAGAAGTTTCCAGGCTACCGGGAAGAAAAGAAACGCTGTGAGTATCTCCATCAGAAACTATCGCACATCAAAGGCCTGATTCTGGACTATGACCACACACAAGCGCCCTCCTAGTGCCAGCCATTCCACTCTCCTCCTCCTCCTCCTCCTCCTCCTCCTTCCAAGTCTGCTCGTACGGACCAAAAGACTCCTCAGTGGAAATAATCCAGGACCAAGTGTCTCTCCTTGAGAACGACAAGGCATTTCCACGTCTTTCCTCCACACAAACTGTGGGTAACCGTGTGGAGGCAGAGGATCTAAGTCCAAACTATCAAACAAAGGCCAAGACCTCTGACTAGTGACTTAAGCCCTTTAAAGTTTTTTTTGTTTGTTTGTCCGTGTATAAAGTGTTGAGGAATTTGGTTAGAGATGAGAAACAACCTAAGCCAAAATAGTTTTCTCCCCCCACCCAAATAACTGTTGCCCTTGATCTTCTAACTTCAGCTCTGACCTTCAAAGCTGCAGGCTGCTTTTATGGTACAATCATAAAGCCTGGACGATGAGAGATGATTATCTTAACCGTGTTCGCCGTCTGTTATCGAAGCACAGTTTCTATTTTGATATTTTACTGAATGTATATTTGTACACTTGTAAGATCTTGACATCTATGATAGAGCGTTTAATCACTGGATAGAATAAGGGAAACCTGGAATTTTCTAAGCTCTGGGGTGATCCTAACAAACTCTGTAGAGTACGAGGGTGCACTCCTTCATATGAACGTCTGCGTGAAAGCACCTCCATCAGACTCTCTATTAGACCAGACCTTTCTCTTTTGTGTGTAGCCACATGATGAGCTCTGGGATCCAAATTTAATCGCGAATTCCTGTAGCCAACTGTGTAACAAGAGCAAAGGTGCTTAACCTGGATGCATCAAAATTAAAAAAAAATATATATATATATCAAATATGACAAACATGCAGCAGTGATAATATTCTCATGATTTTTGTGTCCAGTGCTCAAACCACTACAGCACACTGTGTCCTTAAAATAATGATGTTGATATTATTATTATTATTATTATTATTATTGTTATTTGGACACTAAAGAGCAGAAACAATCATGTTTTAAAGCACATTTTATTTCTTTTATCCTTTTTTAACAAAAACGTATTGATTAATTCATGACCTTATCTGTTGGATATGTCACAGGAACTTCAATGTATTTTTATTGACATTTCGTTATTGGTTTCATTTCTTGAAGTTTGAAATAACTCTGCGTTCTTTCTCTTTAAAGCATGAAGATGACTGTGTCAGGCTTTCTCTGAATCTTGATTTGCGATTGGGTCATGTTTTTTGTGAATGAAAGTATACAGTATGTCTGTTTTCCCAGAATGTAGGACTTAATGAACACAGGAGGATCTCGCTGGTCTTCTACTTTACTTAACCATCTGACTCAAACACCAAACGTTATAGAAACAGAGTCTTTCCAAAGTCCCTCTACGTCCATGTCATTCCTGTTCATGCCCATAGCCTCATGTACATTATGGAAGTATTTTTTGTGTCACTTTCGCGCTTTGACATTTCTCTTGTGGAGACTGCTGATCTGTTATTTATGTCACTACAGTGTTAGTTCCTCTAATTCTTGATCCTGATTTGTTATCTGGCTGGAAAACTGATAGATAAATAAATGCCAAAATAGCATTGCTCTTTATATTGTTAACAGTTTGTTTCATCCTTTCATGGGGCAACTTCATGTACTGATGTAGATGCCTTAAATAAACTGGACAACATTAACTTAATATTATGGACATGTCTTCTGAATTTCACAGCTTTGTGTGTTTAGCACAGTGTTGATATTGTTAACGAAGGAGACTTTTACACTAAACCATTTTCAACTAAAAATGGAAAACTTTTTATGCATTTTGGCTGTTCATTTACATGACAACTATGTTTGGGGGGCCTGAAAATGCAAACTTTTGAAAACTGGTTTCAAAGTGCAAGTTTTTAAAAACAATACATTTTATTGTCTCCGTGTAAACTACAAAAACGCAAATTTGAGAAAATGCTGTTGTCATGCACACGTGTATTATGTACAGAGGCCCAGTAGTGCACAACAAAACAAAATTAAAAAAGCAAACATAAGTTCACAACACAACGGAATCAAGCCACAACACAACAGAATCAAGCCACAACACAACGGAATCAAGCCACAACACAACGGAATCAAGCCACAACACAACGGAATCAAGCCACAACACAACGGAAATGCTCCCGACCACTTGCGGGCTCTCAGAGCTCGGTAATATTACTATTCCTTGCCACTGTTCTATAATGTCGACAGTTTTACAAAGATATCAATACCATGATTAGTTTAAACAGTATGTAAGCATTGTATATCGACATGAAATATTAATTAAAAATCAACTACGTTTACAATAGCTTCATATTTATACTTGTGAATGATTTGACGCGATAACAAGGTGCATGATAAAGGGAACATCCACCAATTCCACCAAGTGGTTAAAACTTATAATTTGTATTAATTAAAATTACTTTTAACATTTAAAAACAGACATGTTCAAATTCCAAAGGTTGTTAGTTCCTCTTGGTAAGACTGACAGGCTTTGGAATTTGAACATGTCTATTTTTAAATGTTAAAAGTAATTTTAATGTATACAAATTATACGTTTTAACCACTTAGTGGGATTGGCAGACGTTCCCTTTATCATGCGCCGTAGTTGTCATTCACAAGTATAAATATGAAGTTATTTTGCACGTAGGTGTTATTGAATTAATATTTCATGTCGATATATGGTGGTTACATACTGTTTAAACTAATCGTAGTATTGATATTACTGCCGACTCTATAGAAAAGTGGCAAGGAAAACTAATTTCACCGTGATCTGAGAGCCCCATAGTGGTCGGGAGCATTTCCGTTGTGTTGTGGCTTTATTCCGTTGCGTTGTGGCTTTATTCCGTTGCAGCTCGATTTTGTTGTGTTGTGAACTTATGTTTGCTTTTTTAATTTCATTGTGTTGTGCACTACTGGGCCACCGTAATTATGTGTTCATATAGGCACATCTATAGCCGCGTAATGTTTCTTTACAAAGTGACATCGCCAACTACTGGCCTGGCAGCAGAATACAGCATTTTTAGTAATTTTCACGGATCCGTGTGAATGGGGATAATTTTTACAACATTACGTCTGAACAAGAAAAACGCAAAGGAAAAACTTTTCCATTTTTAGTACATCGTTGTCGTGTAAATGAACCCTCAAATTTAGCAAATCTTCCTCCATCCAATCAACAACTGATGGAAAGAACCAAGTCCCCGACCTACATTTTTTTCTTTTCGATAGTTTGTTTTACTCGGATGTACGTCAAAATTCGGAAGACAATATATGTTGCTACTTCCGTTACAACTTTAAATCTAGTGAAGATTTCAACAAAGTTTAAAACCAAGTCATGACAAATTCATGTAGATATTTAAATGTATCCATGAGAGATGTTTTTACTCTTATTATTGTGTCTAATGTGGGGGTAAAACTGCTGCGATATTCTTTTGGCGGACATGAGAAAAAATAAACCAAACCTTTTTAACAGTGCATAAAAATTGCTTTATTAAAGGTCACAGTTTGTTCTTAGCGCAGTTTGAGCTGACAACCAATTATCTAGAATTAGAATGTAATAAAAGTCTTTTGTCATGATGAACCAAAACTGAAGATAAAAACTAAGAAAACCCTGTCTGATACCTAAAATAAAATACACATCTGTAAACAACTCTAGGATCAGCTAGGATGAGGTAGAATATCTAATTTCACAGGTGGTTATCCACATAGAAGAGACGAAATGTTAAGCACGTATTTCAAAAAGATGTGCATCTGCCACCATAGAGAGCATCTTTTGCCAGTTAAATAAATGTCACAAGCTCCAAAATTTGATCATCTCAATATCAGTACCACAGTGATATAATCTCTTAAAAGTACTAAACGGTGCTTATACAGGTGTAATATTTCATTTGGGCTTCCATGGTAATACAACAACAGATGTGGCAAGGCACTCTATTTAATGAAAGTGTTCCCAGCAAGTGGTCAAACGCACACTGCAGAATCTCATCTAAATTATGCTATTTTTTTAGTATTATTTGCAGGTGCACTGCTGCATTATGGGTATGCTCTATTCTCCCATCTCCCTTATACAACAATTAAATTGATCCCTTCACAAATGTAGACTTAATGGAAGTCTAATTCCACACTAAAAACATTTGTTAGGAAAGCATCCTTATTCAAGATGTTACTCTAAAGCATTTTCCGCATTCTCTAAATCATGGCTTGATTCTGAGGTTGGGCCTCAAGACTGACAGTATGCCTAAAAGAGAGGAAACAAGCCCAAAGAAGCCCACCACCCCTGCATTTGTCTGGTAAATGCCCAGTTTGTCAAGTGGAATGAAAAGATCGCAAACATTTTTAAGTGTATCGAGAGCCACAGACGGCTGACTTCTGAGGCTCTCGAGGATAAGGAAGAGGAACGCATCAAGCTGAGGCACTATGACACAAGCCACATCCGGGCTTTCATTAAGATGCTGGTCGACTTTTTGCTGGTAGTGTCTGTCCCGAGACTTCTGCACCATGAGTTGGACAATCGCATAGACGTCTCTGGTTAGATTCATGACCAATGACAGGAAATAGAAGCGAGTGGAGTTCAAGCTCCAGCGCTCCTTGTCGATATCTTGTATTAGCCCAATACTTCTGGCCCAGAGTATGTTATCACAGATGAAGTACAAGGCACGGCTGAGGTTGGAAAAAGTAAGGCAAAAGCGCAGCACGGGGTCAGAAATTTGAAGAGTGCTCTTGGCCGCATTGATAGAGTTCACCGTGTTCCCAAGCCTGAATACTGAAAAAGAGCAAAACAGATCCATTATGGATGATAATATTCTTCTCATTTGTGTGAAAATAGAGGTGAGCTAGATGCTTAATTCCATAAAACTAAATTAACTTTTTAAGTTACTAGTACTTTTAATAATAAAGTAATATTACTAGTAGGGCTTGGTCGGTACACCTACCACAATACTGATGCCGATACGATATGTATTGTGATTTTTAAGAATTTTGATTCTATGAGTATTGCGATTCGATATTGCTACAATTTTTGTTTCCACTAGTAAGAAATATGACGTCATGTAAAACTCACCAAATCAACACATATTGCCAAAATTAATAATCAAATGTAAAGTAGCACTGCATAGTCTTCACAGTATAAATTAAATATAGATTTTGTCAAGAGCAGTGAGTGATTTTTTTCTTTGTTGTTTGATTAACATTAAAACAAAGGACAAAGACAGCAGCAGGTTTATTAGGCTGCTGTCACTTTAAGAACTGCACGGATCCAATATACTGTTACACATTAATTTTATTTCTCCACTGTTTATAGGTTCACTTAATATAACAGACTATGGCCTGGTTTCACAGACAGGGCTTAGCCTAAGTCAGGATTAGGCCTTTGTTTATTAGAATTTTTAAGTAGCTTTTATAAACGTACACTAGGAGAAAACATTATTGATGTGCATCTTGAGACAAAACAATGGCAGTGATATATTTTAAGATCTTTCAGTGAAAGTTACTTTCAGTTAAAACAGCTTAAACATGCATTTTATTCAAGGACTAGCTTAAGCCTTGTCTGTGAAACCGAAGGTATGTTTAGTAGGATACTCAGCGTTTTTGTGTGAATATATCTGTTTAAGCACAAGACAGGAAAGAGAGCTCAATTCAGCATTCGCACGCTATCTGAGAAGTAGAAATCTGGGCGCGTGCTTCGGATGTGTGCACACAAATCTTATCAGGCCACTGAATTGAGTTCTCTTTCGCGTCTTCTTGCACTTGAATTTTATATTGGCAAGGCCTAAACACACGCTCCACCTCGTCTATAAGCAAGGACTAAAATAAAGCAATGTAATATGAATTAATATCTATTCTTGAATAAAAAAATAAATAAAAAAAAACTAGCTTCCGACAGATGGCCGTACGCACGTCGACTTACGCCAAAAGAATAACCCCTGATGCGATGTAGGAGTAGCGTAAGCTTTGACGCCAATTCGTGACCGGTGTTTTGTTTTGCTCTCTCCTCTGCGCTTCCGCGTTCATCAATACATTATGCGTTGGATCAGAGTTCACTCTTTCACCGTAAATTGATACGCATCGCCATTTGTCAGAAGCTAGTTATTTTAGTTTTTCAAGTTTTAAATATACGTTTTTTCAAAATCTCATCCTCTATTTACTGCCATTAATAAAGCTTGGAAGAGCTCCGTTTGAATTCGTCTGAAAGAAGAAAGTCATATACACCTAGGATGGCTTGATCTGAGTAAATCATAGGTTCATTTTCATTTTTGGTTGAACTAACACTTTAAGTCATAAATTCGTTATTTGGTGAAATTGAGGATTATGAGACCTGCAAGATTTTGTTCAATTCATAACAATTTGATGTAGTGACAGGCCTATTAAGTGGTGTATCACAGCCACAGGTATATAATGCTAGGGTTACAATTTTGATCATCATTAGCAGTTTAACTGAGAAGCAGAGACGACCTTTACAATTTGAAGGCCCCCCACATCACATTTGCAATTGTGCTGATATTCGGGAAAACAGCACTCTATATCCTATTATAAAGATTCAAAACAAGAATACATACAGGGACATTTTTGCTCCACATATATTGATTTTTAGGGGGCATTTTTGCATCAAAAACCCCTGTTCTGTGATGACCCCTTCTGTTGTGACGCTCATTCAAGTGAAATGAGTGAAACATAGCAAAGGCTGCTACTGCTGAGAAGTTATTTGAAAGTCATGGCATAATACTTATAATACATTGTACATAATTTAGTCCTAGCGTTCAAGCCAAATGCAACTGTGGCAAAACAGCTGCGAAAAACGTCCTTATCGTGGTGTATATCTGTGAAACAGTGAAATAGTTTCTCGAACAAGAAAATATGTAGGGCAGGACTTGATTCCCATTGGGAATTGATTGGATCATTGTGGTTTGCTATAGTTGGATCTCATGTGAGTGACAGGTTGTTCCGCCCTCGTGCCAGTAAACATGGCATCAGAGAAGAGATGTTGTTTCAGTGGGGAAGGGGATGTAATTTTAATTAAAGTTTACAATGCCACATGCATAAACATAAAACAATGATGTGTATGCATAAATCATTTACAATGGATACTGCTCCACAAAAATATAAAAATGGTGACTACAAGTTGATATGATATTGAACTGTATAGGAAGATTATTAGAGAAATAAGAAATGCAACTGGCATAAATGATAGTGACTCATAAATAGTATTAGTATCTAATAAGTACTAGAAGTACTAGTAAAGCTGGAATGCATACTAGTAACTACTGAGAAAGAACTGAAAGGTCTTGTTTTGTATGTTTTGTGTGTTATGTAACAGAAAATGTTCATTCTTACGCTTCCGCCCCGAACTCATATTAGACTCCAGAGACTGCAGCTTTTTCACCAGCTCTTTTCTCTTCGCTTCATTTCTCAGAAGGTATTTCGCCAAAGCGCATGCATATTGGGTTGCTCTAAAGCAAACAAATAAAATGTTCAGACATAGTCTAGCTCATCTTTTATTGGAAATAACTTCAATTCAGTGTACTTTTTGACGGATGACAAGCTTTGATAAGAGGTACTGACCTGAATATGCGATCCCTTCCTTGACTTTGGTTAGTGAAGCTAATGAAAGTTTCCATGTGTGCAACAGCTAGTGTGCTACTGTGAAACTGAAAAGTTCTTTCAGGAATAAATGACTAAAAAGTCGAAAAGCGGTGCATACTCAAAGTTAAACGATCCGTGTTAGTTTAGTCACAGTATGTCCTGTCAAATCCACACGATCCTGTGTGCCTGTGGGAACTGAGGTGAAAGTTCATGCAACATACAAAACACACGCTGGAGCCAAAGAACAAACTTCAGATCCATTTAGTAAATCATTACTGTGTAATTGTACTGTCAATACTGTGTCGCAATTGTAAAAAACAATAAAGCTTCGACCTAACTAATTATAGGCGATTTAAAATGAATGATATATGACGAAAAAAGCTGTTGTTTAGCGATAGAATGTCCGATTCATTTTCAGGAATCGGTTCTTTCGAACAGTTCGTTTGAAACATTTCCAGTTTTACGTCATGACGTAATTGCGTCATCACACGGCTCCTGGCATCCTAGATTTTAATCAAAATTGTCTAATGAGCCATATAAAGACAGTGTATGTTATTAATAAGCGTGTTTATTGATATTTAATGCATCACATTTTTGTTTGTTGCGATTATGATTCAGTCGTAAACATTTCCTTTTTTATTTGTAACATTTCTTCTGTTCGGCCAATAACTTACTTTTTCGCCCCAAAAGTAAATTCTTCCTCCGTGATCTGTCGTGAATGAATCTGCCTTTGTGAATCAGTTCACCTGTTTCTTTTAAAGATCCGACTCAAAAGAATGATTCATTTACGTTTATACGATTCATTCACTGTAGTATTTATTTTGTATTCGCTAATACGCTACATTTTAAGATGCATATTTAAAGTTGTGTTACAATTGTAACTACATCATGAATTCTATGTTGTTCTTTGTCATTTTAGAAAGTGTTTATGTGTTAATTGTTGTAAAGCTCTAGTTTTAAATCGGATGTTTTTGGATGAAGGACAAGTGCGTACTTCCTGATTTAACTGACCAATGACTGGCTCAGGATTGGAGGACGGAAATACATTTGTTATGACGCTGATGTTACAATATTTAGTTTGCTTAAAAACTAGCAAGATGTGATAATAGGCCTATGCATATGTCTTATAATAATACGACAATAATTTATGTATTTTGCATATGATCTATTTGTATTTTCATATGATGATGATTATTGATGTTGCTGGAAAATCAATTGAATTCTTATTATTTTCAGAGTATGACTCGGGCATATCAGTCAAGTTGTGTGTGCATTTTAAAGTAATTGTCTGAGTTCTGAAACTGCGTTTACATTGGATTCAGATTGGATTTTTAGTGGTAACAGATATTGGCCATACGTTTTAAGCAGTAAATTTAAAATCATCAGGTACTCAACAGGGCGGGACTGTAAAATCTTTTTAGCAACTGTTTATTACATGTTCGTCATAAAATACAATAGGTTTTCTTTACATAAAACACATTGTAAAAGCAGGGTCTTGACAGTCTGAGTGACTTGAATGAGAATACCAGACATAACCTACTTTCTATTTTTATACATGATTCTGCTTGATGATTTGAACTGCTCCCATGTGATTACCAAAGTAGTTTCAATGCCTTTAGGGAAAACATATACAAACAATTATTTATGATTATGTATGATTATGAAAAAAGCAAGTAGTAGGCTATATAGAAAACCAAAGGTCAAGAGATGAGATGCCCTTGAAATCAGACAGTGAAGGCTAATTTTAGCATGACGAACGCTTCTCATTTTTTACATGAAGACGATGTAGACTGCGAAATTTAAAATGGATCATCTCTGATATGTTTCCCCAGTCTTTGATTATTCCTTCTGATGTTAACTATTACATGTTTTACATCTACAGTAAGTTTTTTTTTTTTTTTTTTTTTTTATCTCTGATATGCAGCCTGAAAGAGAATATTTGAAATTGGGCATGTTACTTCTTTTATTAAGGCAACCATGTTTGATTGATGACCTTATGTCCAAAATGATAAGATTAAAGCCAGTGTTCATTAATGCTTCACGAAGCTTACATAAAGTTGCATAAATTTCTACTTAGAATTAATTAGCCTATATTAGGCATTATATTATATATATATATATATATATATATATATATATATATATATATATATTAGAGTGCATATAGAATTATTTGTACTTTTTAAAAACATCACCATGTGCTATCATGATGTGAAAGTCAGATCAGATCACACCTGCAGGGGGCAGTGTTTAATTAAGAAAGAAACACTGTGTTAGTCTCATATAATTTAGTGAATCCTCAAAAAAATGCCTTTGCACACACCGGTAAAACACACCTTAATCATAAATTCAACCACCTCAGGGCTGCAAAATGACATTTCGAAAGTAAGTTCAGGTAAAAAGCCGCCCAAATTAAATATGCAGTGACATTTTTATCACTTTTATGATATCACATCGTATACTACCTTATTACGGATCTGCTGTATTGCCCTTCTCAGTTGATTCAGGCTATATTGATGTTAAGAAATGTTTTTAGAAGTATGATTTGGCAACACATTTGCATGCATGAGATTGCTTTATGTATTAGGTATTCCTGGAACAGCTGAAGTTCATTTGGGAAAGCACAGATGATTCACCCAAGAATACTGTGTTCCTGAAGAAGCATATTAATATGGTTTATGGACAAACAATAAATTTCAGCTGTCTTTGTGTAGATATAATAACACTAATTCTTGGTTATATTAGGAGACTGTCATGCTGTGAGGAGTGTTGATGTGTTTATCATAAAGATTATCATAAAGAACAAGATGTTTACACCGAGTTAAGTATTTACAGAGATAAACATAGTACGTTTAAAAGCTATTTAATATGAAAAAGATACACTAATATATATTTTTTTAATGTACAAGATATTTTTAAGAGAGAAAAATGCAGATAGGTACTCCTGGAAAACACATAACAAAACAAAGAACAACTTTGCAGTTGGATTTATTGATTGAAGCATGGGTTATTTTAAACATGCCTGGAGGCGAATTAAACATACGTATTTTTCTGCTTCCTCCATCCAACAGTAGGTTATTTTGAGATATCTAATATTCAAAACATTTACCATCTATCGTGCCTGTGTGGAGTGAATCTTTTCTTAGACTATAGATAATGCAACATG
Organism: Chanodichthys erythropterus; assembly: GCF_024489055.1. Taxonomy (NCBI): domain Eukaryota; kingdom Metazoa; phylum Chordata; class Actinopteri; order Cypriniformes; family Xenocyprididae; genus Chanodichthys; species Chanodichthys erythropterus. The sequence goes on along the minus strand of NC_090227.1, from coordinate 38,147,931 downwards.
CGTTGTGATTGTGAATGTCTTCAAATCCTATAAGGTTTTAGCACAAGAGGCTGTTTTTTAAAGCTGTGTTGTGCTATTCAGAATTATTAAAGTCAACAATTCACTTAAATGCCTCAAATGATAGAGACCTTTGGCTTTTTTGTTAGATTGTGCTTTCTTTTAGCACTGGCATAATGGTAAATGTTTCACAGGTTATGGTATTTTGCCTGTAGCTGCATTTAAACCTAATTTTAACTCTTTTAGTTCTGCTTTTGTGAATGAAAAAAAAGAGTATTTTTTTTGTTTCTCTGCTTTGATTTGCAGAAGATGGGCTTTATTTTATCAGATATATTGCAAATGAACTCTGCTTTTTACTGGTTATAAAAATGTACTTAAAAATCAGCTATGTTATAAAGCCTGAAGAAAATGTTTAAAGTATATGAAATGAAAATCCATGCATTCATAGCATAACTGACAAATTATGCTCGAGTACATTTTTATCTTCACCGTTGTTTCAGATATTTTATCGTTTTTTTTTTTTTTTTTTTTTTTGCCGTTTGTTTTTTTTTGCTGTTTTGTTGATATTTGCTTGGTTTGTTCTTTATTTAGTATATGGACTCATGGGACACAATTATAATATGCATTTCACACTTTCATCCTACATGATCTCTTATAGGCATTTTACTTTACTTTATTTTTTGGTGTATTTGTGTTTTTTTTTCAGCACTCTCAGATTCATATCACATGTACAGTCATTATTCCAACCTCAAAAGATATATCATTTAGAAAGCGAGCCTTTCATGTTTGTATTTCGAGGCTGCCCAAAGCAGTCTAAAGAAACAACTGCTGAACAAGTTGCATCAAACAGAGATGCATTCAAGCTGTGTGTTCAAATGAAAGAGGCAAAGCCATTTCGTGCAGCTTTGTTTTGGTCAAAAGATAATAATTTTACCAAATTTCTTGTTTTGTTTTCCTTCAGCTAAAATGGCTTTCAGGGTTTGAATGTATTACCATTGTTGTTTTATGTGACTACAAATGACACCATCAAACAAACATTTGTACTTCTTTGTTTTATATAATCTGTTTACTAAAGAATGGGTTTAAAGATCTTAGTGCACAGATGTGATATCAAGGCTAATTTATTAACACAATTTGGGGCTTAGAGTGACTTGTGTCTAAAGGTGAAATAGATCATTCAGAAAATGAAATCCAGTTCAAATTCAATTTTTGAAGTTCACAATGATGAATAATGTATTTTGGCCCTCTGTCCAAGGAGACTACATTCGAATAAATTGCAAGACTGCTGAGATGCTAGCAAAGACTATGTATCACTGTGCTGTGTAAATATCAGTCACACCAACAACCTTTGACCCTGTTTCTCGCTGCATTTTGCGTTGTTCAGATATACAGTAAGAATTTAAGACGCACTTATAATATAGGCTAATCATATTAGGAAGACATCAGGTGATATTTAACCTATACTTTTCCAGGGCTGGCAGCACTGTATTATGCAAGTAAAGGTCTGGGATATACAGTTCTCATAAATCAAAGCTTTGAAAGTTCTATGATCAGTACCTTATATCCAACCAATTCTGCCCAGAGCCAGAGAATGTTTACTGTAAAGAGATCATGAACCACGAGTGAGGGGTGAAAACACCTATGCTCTGGGTCAGACAGCTGAGAGAGAGTAGAGTCTTGTTTTGTAATGTCCACTTGCCAGTTTGAAGAGCCAGACACATGATTCCCTTCTAATACCAGAGATTAGTAGCCAATCAGGGCCTTCAGCCCCTGCCAAACTGCAGCATCAATACAAAAACACTCAATTAAAACATGCTCGTGGATACAGAATTATCTCAATCATATTGTAGGAAATATATGCTTGTCAGATAGATATATTGATGAACTGTTTTATATTCTATGCATCCAGGGATTTTAGAATAGGCTAGAATACATATATTATATATATGTATGGAGACTTAAGATGCAAAAGCTTAAGTGCCATCTTAAATTTTCTTCTGAAATGAGCATTTTTATCAAGCTTGTATGTTTATGTTCAGTTATTTCACTTTAACGTCAATGAAAAGGACCAATTAATTGCCATGAAAATGAAATTAATGAACCTAAACATACGAGCTTGATAAAAATGCTCAATTTAGAAGAAAATTTCAGACGGCACATAGATGCTCTTGCATCTGAAGTCTTATATATATATATATATATATATATATATATATATATATATATATATATATATATATATATATTACATATATATATAATATATAATATATATATTACACACACACACACACACAGGTGCTGGTCATATAATTAGAATATCGTGAAAAAGTTCTTTTTTTTTTTTTTGCAAATTATTTTTAAAAATGAAACTTTAATATATTCTATATTCCCTACATGTAAAGTAAAACATTTCAAAAGTTTTTTTTTTTTTTTTTTTTTTAATTTTGATGATTAGAGCGTACAGCTCATGAAAGTTCAAAATCCAGTGTCTCAAAATATTAGAATATTTCCTAAGATCAATCAAAAAATGGATTTTCAAAACAGAAAAGTTCAAGTTCTTTAAAGTATGTTCATTTGTACACTCAATACTTGGTCGGCAGCACATATTACAGCAAAAGACTTGCTCCTAGCACAAATTACAGCATCAGTGACGTGTGGCATGGAAGTGATCAGCCTGTGGCACTGCTGAGGCACTATTGAGCCTTCAGATCATCTGTATATTGTTGGATCGACTGTTTCTCATCTTTCTCTTGAAAATATCCCATAGATTCAGGGGTCAGGCATGTTGGCTGGCCAATAAAGCACAGTAATATCATGGTCAGCAAACCACCTGGAAGTCGTTTTTGCACTGTGGGCAGGTGCTAAAGTCCTGCTGGAAAATGAAATCAGCATCTCCATAAAGCTTGTCAGCAGATGGAAGCATAAAGTGCTCTAAAATCACTTTATAAAACACAATGGACCAACACCAGCACATGTCACGGCCCCCCAAATCATTACTGACTTCAGAAACTTCCCACTAGACTTCAAGCAGCTTGGATTCTGTGCCTCTCCAGTCTTCCTTCAGACTCTGGGACCATGATTTCAACATGAAATGCAAAATTTACTTTTATCTGAAAAGAGGACTTTCGACCACTGTTCACTGTCCAGTTCTTTTTCTCCTTAGCCCAGGTAAGATGCTTCTGACGTTGTTTCTGTTTCAGAAGTGGCTTGGTAGTCCTTTTCCTGAAGATGTCTGAGTGTGGTGACTCTTGATGCGCTGACTCCGGCTTCATTTGACTCATTGTGAAGCTCTCCCAAGTGTTTGAATTGGCTTTACTTGACAGTATTCTCAAGCTTGTGGTCATCCCTGTTGCTTGTGCACCTTTGCCTACCCAATTTCTTCCTTCTAGTCAACTTTGCATTTAATATGCTTTGATACATCACTCTGTAAACAGCCACCACATTCACTTACTTTCTTTGTGGAGGGTGTCAATGATTGTCTCCTGGACCATTGCCAAGTCAGCAGTCTTCCCCATTGGTGTGGTTTCAAAGAACAAGAGATACCTGGAATTTATACTGTAGGGATGGTCATTTAATGAACCTCAAATGTAAATATTCTAATATTTTGAGATACTTGATTTTTGGACTTTCATTAGCTGTACGCTCTAATCAACAAATTTAAATATTTACAATAAAAAAATTAACTTTTTCACGATATTCTAATTATATGACCAGCACCTGTATATACACACACACACACACACACACACACACACACACACACACACACACACACACATGTTTGTTTTTGTGAATTGTGGGGACTTTCCATAGACTTCAATGCATTTTACACTGAACAAACTGTACATTCTATCCCCCTACCCTACCCCTACCCCTAAACCTAACCCTCACAGGAAACTGTGCAAACTTTTACTTTTTCACAAAAACTCATTCTATATGATTTATAAACCCATTTACATTGTGGGGACCGCTGGCTGGTCCCCACGATGTAGGTGAACTCAGGTTTATATTACATCATGGGGACATTTGGTCCCCACAATGTAATATAAACAAAAGCACACACACACACACACACACACACAGTTAGGGAAAGTTACTTTTAAAAGTAATGCGTTATAATAAATAAAAATGCATTACTTAGCTACTTTTTATGGAAAGTAATGCGTTGTTACTTTTGCCTTTTTCTCATTTGGGCTGGCCTGTTTGTTTGTTTGTTTGTTTGTTTATAAAAAACAACTAACAACTAATTAAGTTAAAATAAGTTCTATTTTTAGCAAATATTAAGGCACTTTCACTAAGGTGACCAGATTTCTGAAATGGAAACCGGGGACATTAACTTATGTGAGTGGTCAAAATACCACCAAAATCTCATTTGTTATTATCTATTAATAAAAAAACGGGGACAGTACATTTTTGATTTTTTTTTATTGCTGTGGGTTTCACATTTTACATTAATAAATATTATGATTTAATTTTATTATTAGGATTTTTGGTCTGGTTTTAATACAATTCACCAAAATAACTAGCCAGTAGGCCTAACTACAAAAAACTATTAAACTATTACACTATTTTGAAAAATCACATTACAAAGTATAATGTGAGATAATAATATTTGCAACATTTCTTATTGAATTGAATATTTTGATTTTCACGAGCTGTTTATACTGTATGAAATTACAACTTTTGTCCAATGACATTTTAATTTTCTGTTAACAGCTTTACTGACACGAAATGAGCTTTGTTGTAGTATTCTTGAGTAAAATTCATAAAATGTAGGCTACATTATTATTTACTATTATTAAAGAGGGTTTAAACATCTGTTTAGGTGTGATATAAGTCTACATCGTTATGTGTTTTAGGATGCCAAACAATTATTACAATAAAATAATAATATAATAATGTTTTAGGCCTAGCTATATAATTATTCATATGACAATAATATTCATATAGGCTATTGTAACAAATGCACTCTAAAGTTTTTTTTGTTGTTGTTGTTGTTTTTGGGTTAGGCTACTTTACACAACGTATTGGGAAGTATAGAGAAATTAAAATACTATTTGTAGCCAATTTCTAAGATAAATCTTTGAGCTTTTATTTTGATCACCATGTCACCAGCGGTATTGAACTGTTTAACATTTTAATAGAGAGATATGTTTAGAAAAATATATATATTTTAACAGCACTATTAAGAAACCTCTATGCTGTAGGCTGACCAGACTTTTTTTGCAATGTATTTGCTGATTATTTTGAACGAGATATAAAACGGTGACATTTCCGGGGACAGCTCCAGTCGGGGACGGAGCACCAAAAAAACGGGGAAAACGGGGACGTCTGGTCACCCTAACTTTCACACCAAAATTGAAATGAATAAGCCTGAAGGAAATGCAAAATCAGGCCTGTACAGTAGAGGGCACCGCTCTGTTCTGGCTTGCAGAACAATAGGATGCTGGAGAAGAAGTAAATGTATGCTGGCATTTAATCTAGAACTACAATATTCATCATTATCTCACAGCGCAACACCTGATTTCTCTCAGCATGGGGACAGGAGAGCTGCGAGTCAGTAAACTGGAAAACAATGTAACTTGCGTTACTTATTTGAAAAAGTAACTCAGATATTTTGATGTAAATTTAAACGTAATGTGCGAGTTACTTGAAAAATGTAATCTGATTCCGTAACTTGCGTTACTTGTACTGTGTTACACCCAATACTATTATATAGCCTACATATTACATGAATAATTACAAAATTAATGACAAATAATTTTGCTATACATTATGCAGTAGTTAAAACCAGTGTCTGGTGTATCGCAGGTTATATAATCAGATTACTTTTTTTCAGGTAACAAGTAAAGTAGCACATTACTTTTAAATTCACAAGAAAATATCTTACTTTTTCAAATAGCTAACGCAAGTTACTTTCATTTGCCATATATATTTATTAACCGGTGTTTTTGCTTTTGACCTTTGGTGATCCAAACACATGAATAGAAAGGTATTCTTTTAAAGCTATTGAGTTTTAACAGCCTCATTCTTTAGTGCCAGTCAAGATTACTCATGCATGAAATCGGTGTTTTACATCCTGTTGCTTCAAAAAAAGACCTCCATAAATAACTGTCAGTTATTTGTTTTTTACTTTGCATTTCATTCCTTCAGTTTTGACAGATGGAAAGCATTGACCTATTCTGAAAGCTTATTACTGCATTTGACTGTTCACTTCAACCACAGAGTCAAATGATGGCCATTGATTTCCGGTCATCTCATAATGTGTTGTTTGAGCTGTCAGACACAAAGCTTTGAATTCATAAGGAGCACAATGAAGAGTGGCATGAGGAACATATAATATTTCATTGAAAGACATTAATATCAGATTTTGTTTAATATTTGATAAAATATCTAATTTCATTGATACCTCATCATATCGAGGAGGTTTTTAAACAGTACATTCCTTTTAGTTCAGCTAAATAATACTCAAATGAATTGAATGATGAATAATACAGCCATACAAAAACCCCTCAATATGATTCAGCTTGGAAATTATGACTCACTGCATGGCATTTTTTGATTGTATATGAAAGGAAAACACCTTAGTCATTTCAATAGAGATCACTGATTGACCCTTAAGGAAAGCTCATGCACAGCAAGCTTTTATTAGTTTAGACTATTGCCTGTAATAAATTTGTCAATTCTATCTAAAGGGGGATAGATCCAGGCAAAATTACTAAACACTAAATAATTGTGATTTGCATTTCAGGGATACATCGTGACATAGGGCAACAGGAGTGCTTGAACTGGAAATAGACTCTGTACATGTCTCTCTCAATGATGTGGATTCAGTTGTCCATAATAGCTTCTGAAATGTGTTTTTTCAGTCCCTATAGGAAGGATCAGACACATTGTGAGATGATGGTGAGAAAAGCAAATACTAAAAACTGGATATGGAAGACTGCATATGACAAGTCCATTCAAGGCTGATATCATCAATAGTGATGCTATTAGAGTTGGAGAAAACACCAAAGAAAAAGGCAACAAAACAATTCAAAAGGAAATGAACTTGAAAGCTGCTGTGGAGACAACACTCACTAAGGAGCTCAACAGAGGCTCAAACCATAAAGATACACCAAAAAAAAAAAAAAAAAAAAGAAAAAAAGAGAAAAAAAAAAGAGGAGATCAAAGGAAGAAAGAAATTAGTATCATACCACAGAGATGAAAAACAGATAGCAGGACAGTAATTAAGAGCAGGATGATCCTTTCAAAGACATCTAGAAACTGTGGTGTACTGCATCTTAGTCAGCTCTTATGTTCTTCTGTTGTTACCACAGGAGAGTTTAAAAGTGGCATGAAATTAAAAATAAAAAGTGTCTATACTATTTTCCTTTAAAGAAATGAATACTTTCATTCAGCAAAGGAAGCATTAAATTCTTTAAAAGTGATAGTAAAGACTTTTTCATTGTTACAAAAAAAAAAAAAAAAAAACTATTTCAATTAAATGCTGTTTTCTTAAACTTTCTATTCATCAAAGAATCCTGAAAAATGTATCACGGTTTCCACAAAAATATTAAAGTGCCCATGAAATCAAAATGTAAAAAGGTTAGTTCAAAATCAAAAAGGTTAGTTCACCCAAAATGAAAATTCTGTCATTTATTACTCACCCTCATGCAGTTCCACATCTGTAAGACCTTCGTTAATCTTTGGAAATGCAAATTAAGATATTTTTGTTGAAATCCAATGGTTCTGTGAGGCCTGCAATGACATTTCTTCTCTCAAGATCCATAAAGGTACTAAAAACATATTTAAATCAGTTCATGTGAGTACAGTTGTCTAATATTAACATTATAAAGCGACAAGAATATTTTTTGTGCAGCAAATAAAAAAAAAAAAAAAAACAACTTCTAGTGATGGCTGATCTCAAAACACTGATTCATGAAGCTTTAGAGCATTAAGAATCTTTTGTGTGGAATCGGCAGTTCAGAGTGCCAAAGTTTTGTGATTTCAGCGATTTAACACGTGATCCATATCATGATTTGGCACACTGATTCATAACGCCTTGAAATTTAATGAAACAGTGTTTTGAAGTCAACCATATAAGTTGTTACTTTGTTTTTGAACTGAAGATGAACAAAGGTCTTACAGGTGTGGAACGGCATGAGGGAGAGTAATTAATGACATTATTTTCATTTTTGGGTGAACTAACCCTTTTAAGGTTATGAATAAGCTGTTGTGTTCCAAAACAATGACAAAATTCGCATTTAGGAGATTTGAGCATTTAAAACTTAGAGTTTCTCGCTTCTGCTAAAATGGATCAGGGATTTTTAAAATATTACATCGCACTTCAGCTTCTCATCAGATCTTCTGTCCAATCAAATGCTCTCTAGAATCTAAAGTCCCGCCCCCTCCTACACGATAAACAAAAAAAAAAAATACTGTATTTTAAATCAAATAAATCTCTGGTGAGCAAAAGAGACTCCTTTCAAAAATCTCAACATTTTGAACAGTGTGTGTGTGTGTGTGTGAATACATTCCAATAGAATGTAGCTATAAAGATCGATCTGCACAACCCAAAAAGCAGCCCATAAGAAAAATAATGCATATTGCTGAAATGATTGGCCATTTGTACATTGAGTTTTTGTCTTTACCAACTGAATGAGAGTGTCCTATACTTTATTGCAACCTTTATTGTAAAATGCACAAATAGAGAAATCTTCAGACTCCTCCGTCATTACCCCTCTTCTAAAAGGTGCTCATCATTGACTATTATTAACAATATTTCAAGCAGAAAGCTTTTCTCCAGTAATCTAAGTGGTGTTCCAAATCCATTAGTGCAAATGTGCCCACCTCTGTTTGCCACTTCCAATTAAGTCACTCAACGCTATTCATGTTTTCTCAAGCATGAGTTGTATTTGAACTGTGTGTTCCAACAGCACAATATGTAAGAATTACCTTAGCTTGTGCATCGAGGCACAGCAGATACCCCAGAGAACACGATTTCAAACTGGGGGACAAAAGCAATTTCTACCAAAGAGGACACAGAACACAATATTTCAACCGAGTGAGATCCCCACCACATAATGCGATTTATTAAAGGGTTAGTTCACCCAAAAAAGAAAATTGTAATTAATTACTCACCCTCATGTCGTTCCACACCTTCGTTCATCTTCAGAATACTAATTAAAATATTTTCCATAAAATCCAATGACTTAGTGAGGCTTGCTTAGATAGCAAGATAACTAACACTTTAAATGTGCAGAAAGTTATTAAAGGTGCCCTAGAATGCTTTTTCAAAAGATGTAATATAAGTCTAAGGTGTCCACTGAATGTGTCCGTGAAGTTTCAGCTCAAAATAACCCATAGATTTTTTTAAAATTAATTTTTGTAAGTTTTGTAATTTTGGGGCAATATTAAATATGTGCCGATTCAGGCTGCTTCCCCTTTAAATGCTCACACTCACGCTAGAATAGTTAATTGCGGCTTAAAAAATGGCTTTCTGAAACACAGATTAAGTACAGATTACTAAAATAAACTAGATTAATTTAAGACCAACTGTGCTAATCTGAATTAACATGAGAGAGATTGCCTGTAAAAAATGAACCAAGAAAAGCTTAAAATTGAATGGAACTGAGAAGCAAATCCAAGGAAAACAATGGCAGCAGAAGACTGCAAACTGCAATCTCCAAAAAACACAAACGTAACAAAAACTTTTACATAATAGAACAGTAAACAGTAAGACGTCTCTTCATATTCTCATCTTTCTAAAAAATGCATAAAATAACACTTTTTAACATTTACTCTCCCACTTCAGCCCGGTGCAAAGCATGATGGGAAGTGAAAGTCCTGTTTGATTGGGTTACTGAAACATGTTATTTCAAAATGAAAACTTCAAGTGAGTTCTAGTAACCATTTCAAGGCAATTTAACATGAAGCAATCACATTTGAACCAGAAACAATGGTGTTAAATCAAAACAAATTGTTTAAAGTGAACAGCACCCAAAAAAAAAAAAAAAAAGTCCTGGAGTAACTCTAGTCTTCCAGGAAATAATCTTATTAAACTCTGGACTAGACTAAGTCTAGGACGATTTTAAACCATGACAGAGAAATCAGATTTCTGTTAATCTGGATTAAAAGGCCATTTTATTCCTGGACTAGTCTTAATCTCTGTCCGGGAAAGCGAGTGAAGGGTTAAAGGGTTAGTTCACCCAAAAATTTTGTCATTTATTACTTACCCTCATGTCGTTCCACACATGAAAGAGCTCCGTTGATCTTCGGAACACAAGTTAAGATATTTTTTTTGAAATCTGATGGCTCAGTGAGGCCTGCATAGCCAGCAATGACATTTACTCTCTCAAGATCCATAAAGGTACTAAAAACATATTTAAATCAGTTCATGTAAGCACAGTGGTTCAATATTAATATTATAAAATGACAAGAATATTTTTTGTGCAGCAAAAAACAAAAAGCTAAAAAAAAAAAAACTTACATAGTGATGGAAATGTCATTGCTCCCTATGCAGGCCTCACAGAGCCATTGGATTTCAACTAAAATATCTTAATTCATGTTCTGAAAATTAACGAAGATCTTACATGTGGAACGGCATGGGGGTAAATAATAAATGACAGAATTTTCATTCTTGGGTGAACTATCCCTTTAAGAGATCAACTAAAACAAATGCTAACCTCCATGATGGTGAAACCAAACATTTTCAATAAGACATCAACATGTAAATTTCTGTAGATCTTCTGTAGACATGTGACAGAAATAAAGTCAGTCTGGTTAGTAATAAATGAAGCTGGTAATGCTATTTGTGGAGTTGTTTAATCAGATCTTCAGACATTTCACGGTTTTTATCTTCAGTTGATTTCATATAAGTCAGTTGTAGTTCTTGTGTTTCTCTTTTCTTCAGTGATTCGCTTGTTAACAGCACGTTTATCATTAAAGCGTAAAAGCGTATCTTTATTAATCACTTAATTATATCATTAACTGTCAGGGTTGGAGCTAAACTCTGCAGGAATGTGGATCTCAATGTCTGGATTTGAGGAGAGGGGCTTTAAAGGGTCCCATGCTGTGTAAAAAATTATGGTTGGTCACCTTAGAAAATATTAAATTTTTTCAGTTTTTAGAAACATCATTAGATCACTAAGCCACAATGACAATTTAGGTGGATTGGGTGATTTCCACTAGGAGAATTTTCCTTTTAGCTATTAAGGATGCAAAAGCCAAGGCAATTTTTTTTTTTTTCCTTTAGCTATTTGAACTTCCAACTTCAGCTCTCGTCACCTCCAACACCAAACAGAGAATGTAATTCCTACCAAGGAGAATTTCTAACCCCTTAGAATATGATTTCTAACTGCTGAAAGCATTAGGGCTGCTGCAGTTACCAGAAAATCAAAATTTTTAGGCATTACAAAATGGTATTTTGGGGCCTATATACTCAGTATTACATAATATGTAACATGAAACACCCAAATGTGCATAACTGATAATTTTAATAGAATAAAATGTAATCCACCTGTGATCTGTTTGATGATTGATGTCATCGCAGTGAGAATATTTGTGTTTAGTGATTGCCTGTCAGTGCAATTATCAATTCCACAGACATATGAATACATAAAATAAATTTTTATTTTTTGCTGGAATATATAAGCCACAGCTGCAGGCAAAGAGAGTTAATCTGATTATCAAATCTGCAAGGCTATTAATAGAGCGGTACTTTGTCATTGAATAATAATGAAGCTAATACATTGGTGTCTCCCTGCAGCAAACTCCCCTCTGATCTTGCTTCCCAGACTGGCGTGACTCACTAAACTCCTGTATACCATCCTGTGAAGCTCTTGTGAAGTGAACACAGCAGGGGTTAAGAGGTGCCATCTTGCTTCTATCTCACATCTAAATCCACCAACAGCCACAGGAGAAAGTTGCATAGCATGAGTATATATTTGTTTATATATTTATTTTTTCATAAAATAGGCTATAGTGCTGACAAAATGTGTACCGTGACTTGCATGTCATCGTATGAACAACTAGTCAGTAACTACACAAGCCTTAAAGGGATAGTTCAACCAAAAATAAAAATTTTCCTATGCTTTACTTTTTTGGGTTTTCAAATCTTGAGTACCATTATAAAGCTTGGAAAAGCCAGGATATATTGTAATATTATCCACCTTTATCCAGCAGGCACAGAATGTAAACTCCAACATCAATCAAGCATTGGATTTTGGTTGAAAATGAAAATTGGATTGACGTCTTAACCCAATGTTTTTTATGTCAAGGTCCAATGTTAGGCTGAATTTTGATTGGAATAAATATGTTTAAAAACGTTTACCATTAATGGAACTAACAATTGAAGACGTCACAACTGACTTTAGCCACAGCCTTAGATGAATCAACTGAAGATAAAAGAAGACATTAATTACTAATCAGATTGACTTTATTTCTGTTAGATATCTACAGAAGTTCTTAATAACAGAGAAATAACAGAGGTTTAGATGATGATGTTCTGTTGAAAATGTTTAGTTTGTTGTCACAACCATTGCGATCAGTGTTTGTGATCAGTTTGACTCTTGATGTTTACACGACAACTCATAACAACACAAAACAGATAATCATTGAGATCTCGTAAAGAAAAAAGAAAAAAACGCCATCATTGAGATCTCGTAACAGAATAAAACTCATGATGGAACAAAACTGACCTTTTGATTTGTTTCAAAAATCAACTGTCATTGAATTTTCATAACGGAACAAAACCAACCGTCATTGAGATCTCGTAATCAAACAAACCTACTGAGATCCCGTAACCATGCAAATCAGGTTCAAAATCGGGCTTTAATACTAAAAAAATTTAGATCTTATAACCAAACAAACCTGATTGTCATTGAAATCTCGTAAAAGAATCTGACTGTCATTACAATTTCATGGAAACAAAGCTGACCCTTATTAAAATTGTTAAGAAACCAAACCAAGTGGCATTGAAATCTCATAATGAGAAAAAAAAAAAAAAAGCCATTGTTTAAATCTCACGAAGCATGTCACCATTGTTGAGGTTTGTATTCCTATGTAAGAGGGTCTATTGGAAAGCTGCTTGAGATGTCTTGCAGCGATCAACCTGTAGCTTTTATTTGCACACCCACTGAAGCTAAGCAGGGTTGAGCCCGGTCTCTATCTGGATGGGAGACCACCTGGAAGATTGGGTAGCTGCGGGAAGAGGTGTTAGAAAGGCCAGCGGTCTGATCAACCTGTGGCCTGAGTGGGTCCTAACGCCCCAGTGCAGTCGCAATAAACTGTACTGAATAAAGGGTTAAAATAAACCCCAGAAAATAAGGGGTGTAACCCTGGGGCAAAAGTAATTGTTACGTTCCACGTATGTTTTTGTATTTTGTTTTTGTTTTTTTTCTCTCGCTCTCTCATCTGTCTGTCGAGTTTTAGGTTGACGGTAAAGCGGGGCTCATCTTGGTGACGTCATGACGCTCTGACGTCCCAACCAGCGTTCTGCCAATCTGCAGGTGGCTGATCATTTAAAAGGCTTCGGCGGCATTCCACCTGCAGTGAGCGTTTGGGCTTGGACCTCACTCACGCTTGTCGAGCCAGAGCCAGTCATTCTTTGTGTTTGCGAACTGTTTATTTAGTCTGTGGTTCATTGAGACAGTATCTGGTTGGTTGTTTCTGTGTAATAGTTAAGCTGACGGCGTTAGAGAGTGATACAAGTCTCGTGTTAAAGGTTTGAGTCCACTCGAAATCTGGCGTGAAGTCATTATCTGTCAATCGAGTGGTTGACAAATAATGAAACCCTTCTCCTGCAGACAAGTCTCTCGTGTGAAATGTTTGAACGCATTCGAATTCTGGCGTGAAGTCATCTGTCAACCGAGGGGTTGACCGATAATGAAACCTTTTGCTGCGGACAGCTCAGAGATAACATCAACCTCACTGACCACGGTGAATTCCGCATAGTGCGTGTCAGCTAGCAAATAATGTTAGTTATAATGCGGGTGCTCGCCTTCCCTGTATTTTTGTTTATTTATTTAGTGGAGTTTAGTTAAGGCGCCGCGTCGAAGTTTTCGGTTTTGTTTTTACATTTTATTTTTGGTAGTTAGTTTAGGGGCGTGGGCGCTAGTTAGTGGGTTTTGTTCTGATTATTTCTTTTCTTTGGCGACATCCTCGTTCTTTCCTTACTTTTACTTTGTTTATGTCTTACTTGTTGACTTATCTCTACCGTGTTAATAAATATCGGATATTAATTGTTTCCCTTGTTGTTTGGTTTGTTCCTCCTCACGCCTCAACAGCTGTATCTCATTTAAATGTTGCGGTCATTCCACTTAACAACTTTAAGCACGTAACAGTAATCCTTACAGGTAGTTAGTTTCACATCACAAATGATATAGTGTCTCATACACAATCATATTCAATCTCATAAAATAACAAATCCACCTGTCATTGAAATGTCGTAATGGAACAAAAACCGTCAATCACTGAAATCTCATAAAATAACAAATCCTTACGGTCATTGAAATCTTGAAAAGCATCAAAACCGACCATCATTTAAATCTCGTAATGGAACAAAATGACCGTTGTTGAAGTCTCGTAACTAAACAAAACTGACCATCATTGAAATCTCGTAATTAAACGAAACCGACAGTTTGATTTGTTTCAAATTCAACTGTCATTGAATTTTCATAACGGAACAAAACCAACCGTCATTGAGATCTCGTAATCAAACAAACCTACTGAGATTCCGTAACCATGCAAATCAGGTTCAAAATCGGGATTAAAGTCTTTGATATTAAACAAATTGAGATCTTGTAACCAAACAAACCCGATCATCATTGAAATCTCGTAAAAGAATCTGACTGTCATTACAATTTCATGGAAACAAAGCCGACCATTATTAAAATTGTTAAGAAACCAAACCAAGTGGCATTGAAATCTCATAATGGGAAAAAACAGCCATTGTTTAAATCTCACGAAGCATGTCACCATTGTTGAGGTTTGTATTCCTATGTAAGAGGGTCTATTGGAAAGCTGCTTGAGACGCCTTGCAGTGATCAACCTGTAGCTTTTACTTGCACACCCACTGAAGCTAAGCAGGGTTGAGCCCAGTCTTTATCTGGATGGGAGACCACCTGGAAGATTGGGTAGCTGTGGGAAGAGGTGTTAGAGAGGCCAGCGGTCTGATCAACCTGTGGCCTGAGTGGGTCCTAACGCCCCAGTGCAGTCGCAATAAGCTGTACTGTATAAAGGGTGCAACCCTGGTGTAAAATAGTCCACACATCACATACTGCCCAATGCCCCAGTACAGTCACCATAAACTGTACTGAATAAAGGGTTAAAATAAACCCCAGAAAATAAGGGGTGTAACCCTGGGGCAAAAGTAATCCTTACAGGTAGTTAGTTTCACATCACAAATGATATAGTGTCTCATACACAATCATATTCAATCTTGTAAAAGAACAAATCCACCTGTCATTGAAATGTCGTAATGCAACAAAACCGACAATCACTGAAATCTCGTAAAATAACAAATCCTTACTGTCATTGAAATCTCGAAAAGGATCAAAACCGACCATCATTTAAATCTCGTAATGGAACAAAATGACCGTTGTTGAAGTCTCGTAACTAAACAAAACTGACCATCATTGACATCTCGTAATTAAACGAAACCAACAGTTTGATTCTTTTCAAATTCAACTGTCATTGAATTTTCATAACAGAACAAAACCAACTGACATTGAGATCTTGTAATCAAACAAACCTACTGAGATCCCGTAACCATGCAAATCAGGTTCAAAATCGGGCTTAAAGTCTTTGATACTAAAAAAATTGAGATCTTGTAACCAAACAAACCCGATCATCATTGAAATCTCTTAAAAGAATCTGACTGTCATTACAATTTCATGGAAACAAAGCCGACCATTATTAAAATTGTTAAGAAACCAAACCAAGTGGCATTGAAATCTCATAATGAGAAAAAAAAACAGTCATTGTTCAAATCTCACGAAGCATGTCACCATTGTTGAGGTTTGTATTCCTATGTAAGAGGGTCTATTGGAAAGCTGCTTGAGACGCCTTGCAGTGATCAACCTGTAGCTTTTACTTGCACACCCACTGAAGCTAAGCAGGGTTGAGCCCAGTCTTTATCTGGATGGGAGACCACCTGGAAGATTGGGTAGCTGTGGGAAGAGGTGTTAGAGAGGCCAGTGGTCTGATCAACCTGTGGCCTGAGTGGGTCCTAACGCCCCAGTGCAGTCGCAATAAGCTGTACTGTATAAAGGGTGCAACCCTGGTGTAAAATAGTCCACACATCACATACTGCCCAACGCCCCAGTACAGTCACCATAAACTGTACTGAATAAAGGGTTAAAATAAACCCCAGAAAATAAGGGGTGTAACCCTGGGGCAAAAGTAATCCTTACAGGTAGTTAGTTTCACATCACAAATGATATAGTGCAGTGGTCTCAAACTCAATTCCTGGAGGGCCACAGTTCCAACACACACCTACTTGGAAATCTCTAGTAATCCTGAAGACCTTGATTAACTGGATCAGGTGTGTTTGATTAGAGTTGGAGCAAAACTGTGCAGAGCTGTGGCCCTCCAGGAATTGAGTTTAA
Source organism: Chanodichthys erythropterus (assembly GCF_024489055.1). NCBI lineage: Eukaryota > Metazoa > Chordata > Actinopteri > Cypriniformes > Xenocyprididae > Chanodichthys > Chanodichthys erythropterus. The sequence goes on along the minus strand of NC_090227.1, from coordinate 38,131,342 downwards.
GACCACTGAATATGATTGCGTATGAGACACTATATCAGTGGTCTTAAACTCAATTCCTGGAGGGCCACAGCTCTGCACAGTTTTGCTCCAACTCTAATCAAACACACCTGATCCAGTTAATCAAGGTCTTCAGGATTACTAGAGATTTCCAAGTAGGTGTGTGTTGGAACTGTGGCCCTCCAGGAATTGAGTTTAAGACCACTGATATAGTGTCTCATACGCAATCATATTCAATCTCGTAAAAGAAAATATCCACCTGTCATTGAAATGTCGTAATGCAACAAAACCGACAAACACTAAAATCTCGTAAAATAACAAATCCTTACTGTCATTGAAATCTCGAAAAGGATCAAAACCGACCATCATTTAAATCTCGTAATGGAACAAAATGACCGTTGTTGAAGTCTCATAACTAAACACAACTGACCATCATTGAAATCTCGTAATTAAACGAAACCAAAAGTTTGATTTGTTTCAAATTCAACTGTCATTGAATTTTCATAACGGAACAAAACCAACCGTCATTGAGATCTCGTAATCAAACAAACCTACTGAGATCCCGTAGCCATGCAAACCAGGTTCAAAATCGGGCTTAAAGTCTTTTGATACTAAATAAATTGAGATCTTGTAACCAAACAAACCTGATCATCATTGAAATCTCGTAAAAGAATCTGACTGTCATTCCAATTTCATGGAAACAAAGCCGACCATTATTAAAATTGTTAAGAAACCAAACCAATTGGCATTGAAATCTCATAATGAGAGAAAAAAAAACAGCCATTGTTCAAATCTCACAAAGCATGTCACCATTGTTGAGGTTTGTATTCCTATGTAAGAGGGTCTATTGGAAAGCTGCTTGAGATGTCTTGCAGCGATCAACCTGTAGCTTTTACTTGCACACCCACTGAAGCTAAGCAGGGATGAGCCCAGTCTCTATCTGGATGGGAGACCACCTGGAAGATTGGGTAGCTGCGGGAAGAGGTGTTAGAGAGGCCAGCGGTCTGATCAACCTGTGGCCTGAGTGGGTCCTAACGCCCCAGTGCAGTCGCAATAAGCTGTACTGTATAAAGGGTGCAACCCTGGTGTAAAATAGTCCACACAGCACATACTACCCAATGCCCCAGTACAGTCACCATAAACTGTACTGAATAAAGGGTTAAAATAAACCCCAGAAAATAAGGGGTGTAACCCTGGGGCAAAAGTAATCCTTACAGGTAGTTAGTTTCACATCACAAATGATATAGTGCAGTGGTCTCAAACTCAATTCCTGGAGGGCCACAGCTCCAACTCACACCTACTTGGAAATCTCTAGTAATCCTGAAGACCTTGATTAACTGGATCAGGTGTGTTTGATTAGAGTTGGAGCAAAACTGTGCAGAGCTGTGGCCCTCCAGGAATTGAGTTTAAGACCACTGATATAGTGTCTCATACGCAATCATATTCAATCTCGTAAAAGAAAATATCCACCTGTCATTGAAATGTCGTAATGCAACAAAACCAACAATCACTAAAATCTCGTAAAATAACAAATCCTTACTGTCATTGAAATCTCGAAAAGGATCAAAACCGACCATCATTTAAACCTCGTAATGGAACAAAATGACCGTTGTTGAAGTCTCGTAACTAAACAAAACTGACCATCATTGAAATCTCGTAATTAAACGAAACCGACAGTTTGATTCGTTTCAAATTCAACTGTCACTGAAATCTCATAACGGAACAAAACCAACTGACATTGAGATCTCATAATCAAACAAACCTACTGAGATCCCGTAACCATGCAAATCAGGTTCAAAATCGGGCTTAAAGTCTTTGATACTAAAAAAAATTGAGATCTTGTAACCAAACAAACCCGATCATCATTGAAATCTCGTAAAAGAATCTGACTGTCATTACAATTTCATGGAAACAAAGCCGACCATTATTAAAATTGTTAAACCAAACCAAGTGGCATTGAAATCTCATAATGGGAAAAAACAGCCATTGTTTAAATCTCACGAAGCATGTCACCATTGTTGAGGTTTGTATTCCTATGTAAGAGGGTCTATTGGAAAGCTGCTTGAGATGCCTTGCAGCGATCAACCTGTAGCTTTTACTTGCACACCCACTGAAGCTAAGCAGGGATGAGCCCGGTCTCTATCTGGATGGGAGACCACCTGGAAGATTGGGTAGCTGCGGGAAGAGGTGTTAGAGAGGCCAGCGGTCTGATCAACCTGTGGCCTGAGTGGGTCCTAACGCCCCAGTGCAGTCGCAATAAGCTGTACTGTATAAAGGGTGCAACCCTGGTGTAAAATAGTCCACACATCACATACTGCCCAATGCCCCAGTACAGTCACCATAAACTGTACTGAATAAAGGGTTAAAATAAACCCCAGAAAATAAGGGGTGTAACCCTGGGGCAAAAGTAATCCTTACAGGTAGTTAGTTTCACATCACAAATGATATAGTGTCTCATACACAATCATATTCAATCTTGTAAAAGAACAAATCCACCTGTCATTGAAATGTCGTAATGCAACAAAACCGACAATCACTGAAATCTCGTAAAATAACGAATCCTTACTGTCATTGAAATCTCGAAAAGGATCAAAACCGACCATCATTTAAATCTCGTAATGGAACAAAATGACCGTTGTTGAAGTCTCGTAACTAAACAAAACTGACCATCATTGACATCTCGTAATTAAACGAAACCAACAGTTTGATTCTTTTCAAATTCAACTGTCATTGAATTTTCATAACGGAACAAAACCAACTGACATTGAGATCTTGTAATCAAACAAACCTACTGAGATCCCGTAACCATGCAAATCAGGTTCAAAATCGGGCTTAAAGTCTTTGATACTAAAAAAATTGAGATCTTGTAACCAAACAAACCCGATCATCATTGAAATCTCTTAAAAGAATCTGACTGTCATTACAATTTCATGGAAACAAAGCCGACCATTATTAAAATTGTTAAGAAACCAAACCAAGTGGCATTGAAATCTCATAATGAGAAAAAAAAACAGCCATTGTTCAAATCTCACGAAGCATGTCACCATTGTTGAGGTTTGTATTCCTATGTAAGAGGGTCTATTGGAAAGCTGCTTGAGACGCCTTGCAGTGATCAACCTGTAGCTTTTACTTGCACACCCACTGAAGCTAAGCAGGGTTGAGCCCAGTCTTTATCTGGATGGGAGACCACCTGGAAGATTGGGTAGCTGTGGGAAGAGGTGTTAGAGAGGCCAGTGGTCTGATCAACCTGTGGCCTGAGTGGGTCCTAACGCCCCAGTGCAGTCGCAATAAGCTGTACTGTATAAAGGGTGCAACCCTGGTGTAAAATAGTCCACACATCACATACTGCCCAACGCCCCAGTACAGTCACCATAAACTGTACTGAATAAAGGGTTAAAATAAACCCCAGAAAATAAGGGATGTAACCCTGGGGCAAAAGTAATCCTTACAGGTAGTTAGTTTCACATCACAAATGATATAGTGCAGTGGTCTCAAACTCAATTCCTGGAGGGCCACAGTTCCAACACACACCTACTTGGAAATCTCTAGTAATCCTGAAGACCTTGATTAACTGGATCAGGTGTGTTTGATTAGAGTTGGAGCAAAACTGTGCAGAGCTGTGGCCCTCCAGGAATTGAGTTTAAGACCACTGAATATGATTGCGTATGAGACACTATATCAGTGGTCTTAAACTAAATTCCGGGCGGGCCACAGCTCTGCACAGTTTTGCTCCAACTCTAATCAAACACACCTGATCCAGTTAATCAAGGTCTTCAGGATTACTAGAGATTTCCAAGTAGGTGTGTGTTGGAACTGTGGCCCTCCAGGAATTGAGTTTAAGACCACTGATATAGTGTCTCATACGCAATCATATTCAATCTCGTAAAAGAAAATATCCACCTGTCATTGAAATGTCGTAATGCAACAAAACCGACAAACACTAAAATCTCGTAAAATAACAAATCCTTACTGTCATTGAAATCTCGAAAAGGATCAAAACCGACCATCATTTAAATCTCGTAATGGAACAAAATGACCGTTGTTGAAGTCTCATAACTAAACACAACTGACCATCATTGAAATCTCGTAATTAAACGAAACCAAAAGTTTGATTTGTTTCAAATTCAACTGTCATTGAATTTTCATAACGGAACAAAACCAACCGTCATTGAGATCTCGTAATCAAACAAACCTACTGAGATCCCGTAGCCATGCAAACCAGGTTCAAAATCGGGCTTAAAGTCTTTTGATACTAAATAAATTGAGATCTTGTAACCAAACAAACCTGATCATCATTGAAATCTCGTAAAAGAATCTGACTGTCATTCCAATTTCATGGAAACAAAGCCGACCATTATTAAAATTGTTAAGAAACCAAACCAATTGGCATTGAAATCTCATAATGAGAGAAAAAAAAACAGCCATTGTTCAAATCTCACAAAGCATGTCACCATTGTTGAGGTTTGTATTCCTATGTAAGAGGGTCTATTGGAAAGCTGCTTGAGATGTCTTGCAGCGATCAACCTGTAGCTTTTACTTGCACACCCACTGAAGCTAAGCAGGGATGAGCCCAGTCTCTATCTGGATGGGAGACCACCTGGAAGATTGGGTAGCTGCGGGAAGAGGTGTTAGAGAGGCCAGCGGTCTGATCAACCTGTGGCCTGAGTGGGTCCTAACGCCCCAGTGCAGTCGCAATAAGCTGTACTGTATAAAGGGTGCAACCCTGGTGTAAAATAGTCCACACATCACATACTACCCAATGCCCCAGTACAGTCACCATAAACTGTACTGAATAAAGGGTTAAAATAAACCCCAGAAAATAAGGGGTGTAACCCTGGGGCAAAAGTAATCCTTACAGGTAGTTAGTTTCACATCACAAATGATATAGTGCAGTGGTCTCAAACTCAATTCCTGGAGGGCCACAGCTCCAACTCACACCTACTTGGAAATCTCTAGTAATCCTGAAGACCTTGATTAACTGGATCAGGTGTGTTTGATTAGAGTTGGAGCAAAACTGTGCAGAGCTGTGGCCCTCCAGGAATTGAGTTTAAGACCACTGATATAGTGTCTCATACGCAATCATATTCAATCTCGTAAAAGAAAATATCCACCTGTCATTGAAATGTCGTAATGCAACAAAACCAACAATCACTAAAATCTCGTAAAATAACAAATCCTTACTGTCATTGAAATCTCGAAAAGGATCAAAACCGACCATCATTTAAACCTCGTAATGGAACAAAATGACCGTTGTTGAAGTCTCGTAACTAAACAAAACTGACCATCATTGAAATCTCGTAATTAAACGAAACCGACAGTTTGATTCGTTTCAAATTCAACTGTCACTGAAATCTCATAACGGAACAAAACCAACTGACATTGAGATCTCATAATCAAACAAACCTACTGAGATCCCGTAACCATGCAAATCAGGTTCAAAATCGGGCTTAAAGTCTTTGATACTAAAAAAAATTGAGATCTTGTAACCAAACAAACCCGATCATCATTGAAATCTCGTAAAAGAATCTGACTGTCATTACAATTTCATGGAAACAAAGCCGACCATTATTAAAATTGTTAAACCAAACCAAGTGGCATTGAAATCTCATAATGGGAAAAAACAGCCATTGTTTAAATCTCACGAAGCATGTCACCATTGTTGAGGTTTGTATTCCTATGTAAGAGGGTCTATTGGAAAGCTGCTTGAGATGCCTTGCAGCGATCAACCTGTAGCTTTTACTTGCACACCCACTGAAGCTAAGCAGGGATGAGCCCGGTCTCTATCTGGATGGGAGACCACCTGGAAGATTGGGTAGCTGCGGGAAGAGGTGTTAGAGAGGCCAGCGGTCTGATCAACCTGTGGCCTGAGTGGGTCCTAACGCCCCAGTGCAGTCGCAATAAGCTGTACTGTATAAAGGGTGCAACCCTGGTGTAAAATAGTCCACACATCACATACTGCCCAATGCCCCAGTACAGTCACCATAAACTGTACTGAATAAAGGGTTAAAATAAACCCCAGAAAATAAGGGGTGTAACCCTGGGGCAAAAGTAATCCTTACAGGTAGTTAGTTTCACATCACAAATGATATAGTGTCTCATACACAATCATATTCAATCTTGTAAAAGAACAAATCCACCTGTCATTGAAATGTAGTTTCACATCACAAATGATATAGTGCAGTGGTCTCAAACTCAATTCCTGGAGGGCCACAGTTCCAACACACACCTACTTGGAAATCTCTAGTAATCCTGAAGACCTTGATTAACTGGATCAGGTGTGTTTGATTAGAGTTGGAGCAAAACTGTGCAGAGCTGTGGCCCTCCAGGAATTGAGTTTAAGACCACTGAATATGATTGCGTATGAGACACTATATCAGTGGTCTTAAACTCAATTCCTGGAGGGCCACAGTTAATCAAGGTCTTCAGGATTACTAGAGATTTCCAAGTAGGTGTGTGTTGGAACTGTGACCCTCCAGGAATTGAGTTTAAGACCACTGATATAGTGTCTCATACGCAATCATATTCAATCTTGTAAAAGAACAAATCCACCTGTCATTGAAATGTCGTAATGCAACAAAACCGACAAACACTAAAATCTCGTAAAATAACAAATCCTTACTGTCATTGAAATCTCGAAAAGGATCAAAACCGACCATCATTTAAATCTCGTAATGGAACAAAATGACCGTTGTTGAAGTCTCATAACTAAACAAAACTGACCATCATTGACATCTCGTAATTAAACGAAACCAAAAGTTTGATTTGTTTCAAATTCAACTGTCATTGAATTTTCATAACGGAACAAAACCAACCGTCATTGAGATCTCGTAATCAAACAAACCTACTGAGATCCCGTAGCCATGCAAACCAGGTTCAAAATCGGGCTTAAAGTCTTTTGATACTAAATAAATTGAGATCTTGTAACCAAACAAACCTGATCATCATTGAAATCTCGTAAACGAATCTGACTGTCATTACAATTTCATGGAAACAAAGCCGACCATTATTAAAATTGTTAAGAAACCAAACCAATTGGCATTGAAATCTCATAATGAGAGAAAAAAAAACAGCCATTGTTCAAATCTCACAAAGCATGTCACCATTGTTGAGGTTTGTATTCCTATGTAAGAGGGTCTATTGGAAAGCTGCTTGAGATGTCTTGCAGCGATCAACCTGTAGCTTTTACTTGCACACCCACTGAAGCTAAGCAGGGTTGAGCCCAGTCTTTATCTGGATGGGAGACCACCTGGAAGATTGGGTAGCTGCGGGAAGAGGTGTTAGAGAGGCCAGTGGTCTGATCAACCTGTGGCCTGAGTGGGTCCTAACGCCCCAGTGCAGTCGCAATAAGCTGTACTTTATAAAGGGTGCAACCCTGGTGTAAAATAGTCCACACATCACATACTGCCCAATGCCCCAGTACAGTCACCATAAACTGTACTGAATAAAGGGTTAAAATAAACCCCAGAAAATAAGGGGTGTAACCCTGGGGCAAAAGTAATCCTTACAGGTAGTTAGTTTCACATCACAAATGATATAGTGTCTCATACACAATCATATTCAATCTCGTAAAAGAACAAATCCACCTGTCATTTAAATCTCGTAATGGAACAAAATGACCGTTGCTGAAGTCTCGTAACTAAACAAAACTGACCATCATTGAAATCTCGTAATTAAACGAAACCGACAGTTTGATTTGTTTCAAATTCAACTGTCATTGAAATCTCATAATGGAACAAAACCAACTGACATTGAAATCTCGTAAAAGAACAAAACAGGCCATCACTGAAACCTTGTAAAGGAACACAACCAACCGGCATTGAAATTTCATGAAGGAACAAAACTGACTGCCACTATGATCTCATAACGAACAAATATTTTGGACAAATGATTGCTTGCAATAAGCTTTGAATCGGGCCACATCACCCGACCGTTCTGGGATGCAAATCAGGCTCAAAAACTGGCTTAAAATCTTCAAGTGTGTGACTAGCCTAACAGAACAAAACCAACTGATACTGAAAACCGTCCGTCATTGAGATCTCGTAACCCAGCATAAAACTGTCCGTCTTTGCAACGTAACGGAGCAAACCGACCATCATTGAAATCCCTTAATGGAACAAAAACAACTGTCATTGAAATCTTGTAAAGGAACAAAACCGATCATCATTGAATCCTTAAAGCGGAACAGAACCCAACATCATTGAAATCTCATAACATGACAAAACCGTCAACCATTGAGATATCATAAAGGAACAAAACATAACGTCATTGAAATCGCATAATGAAATAAACTGACAGTCATTAAGAACTCATAATAAATTGAAACTGACTGCTATTGACATCTTCTAAAAAAACAAAACTTGAAATCTTGTAGCAAAAGAAACTGATTAAGACTTAACAACTGAACATCATTGAAATCTTATAATGGAACAAAACCAATCAGAAAAGTAAAAAAAAAAAAAAAAAAAAAAAAAAATTTGTTCTAGGATGACACACAAAGACATACATGAATCTCAACAATGGTGACAATAAAAACGTGCTGCAATGCATGCTGGGAACAATAGTACAAAACTCCCAGCATGCATCACAGCATGAATAAATTATGCAGCTGATTTGTCCTATTAGTTTCTTTAATTCTAACTATTTGCTTTTATTTTTTGATGTGTTCTTTTATTTGTCTTTTTGTAGCTTTTTGTGATGTACAGAGTTGATCTGATTGTCTGAATATTTTATTGACACCATTGTTGAGATTCATATGCTCATATCTGTGTTTGTCATTTCATTTTGCAGTTTTCTGTTCATGTTCTTTTTTTTTCAGATCTTCAATCTCATGTAGCAGTAAAACAGGCTTTGTAATTCAAATGTATTGAAGACATAACATAACTTTCCAATTCACATGACATCAGGGACACATGCGTTTTCACAATGACAATAAAACCATCAATAGCTAAAAATCAACATCTGAGCTCATTTCAGCTTTCATTGCTACTGCAAACACATCTGACAAACACTGTCATAGCAGTTGGAGAAGCCAAACATATTATATTAGCACAACTAATGGACACACCAATCACAATTGTGGTGACTTCAAATGAAACAAACATGAGTTTTAAACTTCTGTTAATTATCAATAAGAACTTCTGTAGTTGATTAACAGAAATAAAGTAAATCTGGTTAGTAATATGAAGCTGTAATGCTGTTTGTGGAGTTGTTCAATCCTCCTCTGCTAAGATCTGAAGAGATTTAATGTCTTCTTTTATCTTCAGTTGATTTCATCTAAGGCTGTGGCTGAAGTCTGTTGTAGCTCTTGTGTTTCTGTTTGTCTCTTTTTTTCTGTTCTCTTCTTTCTTTCAGTTATTCTGCTAGTTAACAGGCTTGTTAATGCTAAGATAATTCTATAAATTATAATTAAAGATTTTGTGGCTCAGATAAGGTCCAGTTCTGGTTTATTTGCTCTTGGCTGACATGTGGCATTGCTATGGCCTGCTTGAGGCTCAGATCTGGCAAACAGGAGTGGTCCGCCCAAGTGCCATCATTCCATGTCGCATGCCCATGTTTTGAGGTAAAAACGGAAGGACAATTTATTACCAATAAAATTTCCAGTTGTTCATTTTATATGTCAGAATGTGTATTTTCTTGTTTGTAATTTCCCCACTGTGACACCATATAATTTCACTGAAGTCAGAACCACCATGTTACATGTATGTTCAGTTTGGTTTCGATTTCACGGTGTTCTATCCCTGTTTTGCCTGCCTGTGTTTCCTAATTCGCTTCTCTTCCCTGAATGTGCCAATTCTGCCAATGTAATAACAATCATTCAAAAAAAAAACTGTGCTAAGGTGAGTCTGAGGGGATAGAGAAGAGGATGCAAAATCCATAGCAGAAAACTTTTGCCTCTGTTGGTAAAAAAAATGTTTCAATCACCATCAAGTATTTCACTTTCAGCAGTTTCCCCAACTACCTTAATTATGGAGAGTAGAGATATTGAATATTTGATTCCCAACAAATTCACCAGCTTCCATTCAAACAGTAGCTACAAATTAAAAATGATGGAAGATCAAGTTGGATATAGGCCAAAGCAATCAGCTTCACTAAACGGCCAAACATGCTCTTTTAACACAGGCATTTAAAAGGACAGAAGGATGGATTTTTGCTTAGAAAATGTAAAGAAAATGACACATACATCAATACAATATAAATATTTTTCTGTCTAAAAGTGACCAAAAAAGCCATTTTAATGCATTTAAGAAAAAAACAAACAAACTTGGGAGTGGCTCTCCAGACCACTACAATTTAGTTTGCCTCTATTTTTAAAACCCACCAGCCACCCACATAGTCAGTTCACATCAGCAGAAGAATGCACACACAAGAAAATGGTTAACAAAACCAAATATTTTTCTGAAGCCTGTTTCTCTGTTCTCAACCCTTATTACGAGAGATCATACCATATGACTGCAGAGTACCACAGAAGCCACATATAAACCTCCGAAAGGTGCATCTACACAGATTTTTCAATATGCAAAATCTGTCCTCCATCCAGATACTCCATCTACATTATATGGGTCACTGTATTAAAAAAAAAAAAATCTACAGATTTCAGAGACTCAAGAATAAACCCACAAAGGTGAAAGGAGAAGTTGAAATTGTCCATATGGTATTGGCAAATAATGACATCTTCCCAGAAATAACACATATAACAAGCAGAACAGCACATGTATCAGTCAGCAGGGCGTCAGCACATGTATCAGTCAGTCAGCATCATCGCCATGTCACAAGAAGCCCATATGACACTTCTCTCCTTCTGAAATTCTTCAGTACATTGCATGACCTTTTATTCCTACCACTAGAGACACAACACAGGACTCCAGACCATACTCCCTATGGGATAATATCTGCCCTCACCATGTAGTTATCATCTATGTGAGGTTCACCTCACACGAATTACCTTCTTGCCATGATTTTCCCTCTCCCTCAATCTAGCTGCAGAATATTTTTTTACTTGATGCTTGAGAGCTTAAGATCTGTGCTCTTATCAGCAAGTCTTGAAGTGTGCAGGCTGTTGGCATGCAGGGAATATCCCTCCGGAGCATCAAAAATAAGTCTGACATTTTGGGTGCTACATATAAGCTCGGATACGAATGAAAAAAATTTGGCCCAAATCCAACATGATTGACATTTGTTACTGATTCCAATTTACAAGAATAAAGTAATCCATTACATTACACATTTTAAGTAATATAATTGGACTACTTTTTGATTACTTTCAGATTACTTTTGACCTAACTTCTTTATCACATTGATTTGAACAGGATAATCTTGAATCATATTGATATAAAGAGACGGAAAAAATATATTCCATTGTTTATCATCAACAACATGAAGCACCTTAAATGTTACATTATGTCAGGGTTTCCCAGATTGGGGATTGTGATGGAACTGCAGTGGGTTTGTGAGTTTAATGAAAAGCCATTAATTAAAATTAATAATATATTTTTTAGCAATACATGGTTAAATGACTCATTGAGTGATATTTCAAATAATAATTAGATATTGATTTGAGTTGATTTGATTTGCAATGTTGAGAAAACACTCCTTAAAGGTGCAATGTGTACATTTTAGGAGGATCTATTGACTGAAATGCAATATAATATACATAACTATGTTTACAGTGTTATGTATATTGAGTGTTTTGTTAGATGCTGAATAAGATGAAATATGTTTCAGGCCATTGTTGGTGCTACATAAATAGAAATTATAATGAATCAGATTTAATAATATCTACATGGTTCATGATTTTAGATGTTAACCAAGGCCATCAGTGGAACATTTCCAACAATACATTTTCTTTTAATAATTTTAACAATTTAAATGTGATTGTTTCACTACGTGAATGTAATTAGTTTTTAAGTGCTGCTAATTTAATGTGAAAATAAATCCTTACAGGCTTGTTTCTCTGTGCTCATAATTTGATTTGCATTTATTAGGTTTCCTAACACTAAGTGATGCATTGTATATATACACCAGGCATAACATTATGACCACCTTCAAGCCATCACAATTTGGCCCTTGTCAAACTTGCTCAAATTCTTACACTTGCCCATTTTTCCTGCTTCTAACACATCAACTTTGAGGACAAAATGTTCACTTGCTGCCTAATATATTCCACCCACTAACAGGTGCCGTGATGAAGAGATAATCAGTGTTATTCACTTCACCTGTCAGTGCTCATAATGTTATGCCTGATCGGTATTTATATCATATTCATACATATATATACACACACACATATAATATATATTATATATATAATAATATATATATATATATATATATATATATATATATATATATATATATATATATATATATATATATATATATATATATATATATATATATATATATATATATATATATATATATATATATATATATATATATTAAAATGATTTCTAAAAGGATCATGTGACACTGAAGACTGGAGTAATGATGCTGAAAATTCAGTATAAACTTATATAATAATATATACTGAAATATTTTAATTGCAATAATATATCACAATATTACTGCTATATATGTTCACAAAAAATGAGTGGGGAAAAGTGCAGCTTTTAAAGCTGGAAATCAACAAGTAATAGATTTTGAAAATGGTACTTTCACTGCTTATAATGACTATTCAGCAGTTTTATGCATAAATGGCAAGCAGGTGCAGTAAATGGGAGGATGGATTTTGACACAATGGAGCCACTTTGCAAATTAACAACCTTGAGTTTTGAGTAGCAGCTGTCAGATGATGTACAATTATTATTCCTTTGAACCAAAAAAAAAAAAAAAACCCTCTGAAAAAGAAAGTCACCTATATCTTATATTTTAAGATATGCTGCAAAATAAACTCTTGCTGCAGGAACAATAAGGCTTTAATGGCAATAAAATGTCTTAAGATGAAAAACACAACTAAGTGACACAAAGAATAATTGCACTGCTGAATGAATTGCATGCATGATTCCTCATATTGCATCATTGCTTTATGTTACCATTCCCATTTGCAGCACAACACTGACATAACGAACACTCTATTTCACAGCTCATATTTTCCGCAGGTTGCAGCCCTCTCCTTGGTAACATTGGACAAAAAAAAGGTACATTTTTCGTTTGTAGTTCACCTCATGGTCAGAGGAACTAATCAGAAATTCTAGCCATTTTTCCTCATCGTTAAAGCTATTTCTGCACCTCTATGCGTCACACATGACTAAATGCAGTTGAACTGGGGTGAATATGAATACATCGCCCTCCTCCAAACCTAATAAACGCTTATGTGTCATTCGTTTGTTTCCTGTGGGAAGTTCATTGATTGAGGAAAGTTCACCAGAGAATACTGAACACCATCTTAGTGGGTGTATTGTAGTAAAGCTCTGAGTGCTTCAAATTAAGAGAGACAACCTACACTGAGAAAGAGAGAGACAAGGACAATGTGAGTGGGTGAGAAAGGTCTGATGATGGAAATTATAGACGGACATAAAGAGGGCATTGTATTCCCTGGTAATATCTTCTTATAAAAACCCATTTCCCCAGAGATTACAATACCCAGGTAAGAGGTTCAATCTCTGTTCCAAACATCTCATGACCTCTGCCTCCATGTTTGTTTTGTACAAATTGACGTCTGTCTGTCTGTCTGTCTATCTATCCATATATACACACACACACACACACACACACACACACACACACACACACACACACACACACACACGCAAAGTCCTATTTTGCTGTTACTATCACAGCTGGTTGAAGCAGAGATGAAAATAAAGACTGGATCTAGTCGTAACAGTTGAGATGAAGACAAACTCAAAAACAGAATCTCAAAATACAAAAACTTGGCAAACAAATCAACCACTTAACTTTGATGCGATCGGACTAAGAACACTGCAAACACAGGGATATATATATAAACATAGACCAATGAAAAGAAATGAGAAACCGGTGCAGTGCATTAATCAAACAATGTATAACCATGGAAACAAATACTAACACAGTAAACAAGGCAGGAAATAGTGCAAAACCAACCAAGAATACAACTCAAGCTTAGGGGTTGTTTATGACACTTAGCCTACATTATAGAAAATGCCAACTTGCAAATTTGCTAACATGTTAACAATAGCAAGATATATCACTTACTGAATTAGTACAGCAACTTAAAATATGTAACTTACATGCTCTCAAACCAAGCAGCATGCACCATTTGTAGGGTGACCAGACATCCCGTTTTTCCTGGGACAGTCACGAATGTCAGCTCTAATTTTAGTGCCCTGACTTATTAAAAAAAAATCATGTTTTGTGCTGTATTTCATCTTTTCTAAAATTTTGTTAGTACTGGGTAATCATAGAACAAGTAGGCTCTTCAAAAACCCACATTAACAGAAAGTCTTCTAAATTAGCAAAACAAAACATTAATCAATGCAAAATCTCCATTACCACTTGCACACACACACACACAAAAATACATTATTTAATTTTAACACACTTAATTTTAGCATATTCTCCCTTTCGAGTGCCATGGGCAAAGCATGCTGTGAAATAAAAAACAATAAAACAATAAAACAGTTCAGTTTATTTGAAATATGTCAATTATGTGAACTCTCTTTCTAAATACTCCTAACAGTTAATTTAACTGAACTAATTTAAGTTTGTCCTACTCAAACCAGTTAAATATTTTGAGTGTTAGGGTTTGCAGTGTATGTGTTTTGGCTGTTCATTTACACAACAGAGGTGGTTTGGGGGCTTGAAAACGCAAAACTTTTGAAATCTAGGTTTCAAAGTGCAAGTTTTTGAAAACGATACCGTCATCGCCTCCATATAAACTACAAAAACGCACATTTGTGAAAACAGTGACGTCATGCGTGTTATGTCGTCAGTCTATAGATGTGTAGTGTTTCTTTACAAAGTGACACTGCCAACTACTGGCCTGGCAGCAGAAGACAGCGTTTTTAGTCATTTTTGCTGATCCGTGTCAACAAGGATCATTTTGACAGCGGTGACGTCTGTACGTGTAAAACACAAAGGAAAGACTTTTCCGTTTGTAGTGCATCGTTGTCATGTGAACTCCATCATCACATCTTTTAGAAATCACTGTAATGTGCTAGAAACACCTTTTTTATGCCTTAGCGGTTCACTTCTACTTAATTAAGTGTGGAAATTACAAATGTATTCTTTTATTATTTGAAGTCTATTATTGAGTATGCTTGCGTTTCTATCTCAGGCATGGGTATGCACTTCTGTCTTGAAAGAAAACAGCAAACTGGATCAGACATAAGGACAGAGAGAGAAGTGGATGGCCCAGATGTGCAACAAGAAGAGACAAGTACATCAGAGTCTCTAGTTTGAAAAATGCCTCAGGTCCTCAGCAGGCAGAATCAGTACACACTAAACAACATAACCTGCAATAAAGGAGCATAAGCTTTAAGGAAAATACAATTTCCCTTGTGAAAAAAATGTGCATTTGTAGTCTTCAAATCTTAAAAGGTATATATTTTTAAAACTATACTTGCAGTTAAAAATATATGAAATAATGTGTACTACCTTCATGAACACTTTTTAAAAAGTATGCTTTGTTATAGTATAAAAAAACATTTTACTTTAAAAGTAAATTTTAAATATTAATAATCTGGATGTATGCCATATTAATAGATATTAACCAATTATTAATGATCATATGACATTCATATTCATTACAACTATTTTGCTTGATGTAATAAATGTTGTCATGGAAACAATGTTAACTGTCATTCCATGCACCGCAATTATTTCTTATCTTTTAATACCAGAGAACTGTCAAACATGGAGAAAAAAAAGAAGAAAAATCACACTTTCAGTGTGGAGTCAATGTAAAATTGGCGATAGGCAGGGGAACTGGTGACATGCCATTGGGAAGTGATACTGAGAATACTGTAGGCTACATGCATGAAACTTTATCTTAAAATAATAATAAACTGATTGTTATAATATCTAAAGTCTAGCTGTCATTTCTGCAAGTAAATGATTCTTTAATGAAATTGATTCTTCAACAAAAAGTTTGACAAAATAACTTGATAACTCAACTCAACTCAAGGTTATTGTAACTTGCATCGCATGTATTTTTATTTTTTCTGAAGCCAGCACAGTTTTTCTCTCCACAATCTGAGTCAAGATCTGTGTCCGTTTCTTTTTCTCTCCATGTCTGTCCCTATGTCCTCATGCCACTTGATTTTTATCTAACCTTTACCTTGCTTGACTTCCACACTGACTCTTTGTGAATTGTAATGCATCTCTGATGTCTACTTGAGTCCAAACTCACAGTGTCTGCACTTTTTTTTTTTTTTTGCTCTTTTGTCCTAAAACCAGCAACATCAGCAGTCCAGGCAAGTCTCTTACACTGAATCTAAACAGCAATATGATGTGTAGGGTAGAAAACCAGGTCTTCTAACAACTGTTGTTATGCTACTCCTTGTTATCCAAATTTAAATATTGTTTATTTTAAAATGCATGTGCATTTCTCATACCAAATGTTCTCCTCCTAAATCCCCACTTCTCTACTCTAACATTTATTCATGACCTACTCTGGCATACATCCAGAATACAGTTGCATCGGTTCACAGGTGGAAAAAAAAAAACCCTCTTTTTGTTTTTCCAGCTTTTAACATACTTGCTTACAATTGTAACTTGGGTCTGCATTCAATCTAATGGAACAACCTGTACCTTACAGCAATTTAGTGCATCAAAACCACTCATGGTCCAAGGGAAGATGCTCTTAATATGTTTTACTGCTTTCTGAAAAGTCCTTTAACCCCCATCCATTATCCAGAAACACTTATACTGTATTGCAACTGAATTGTAATTGAAAGTCTTGACTCTAGCTCTGTAATGACAGTTTAGCTTAGGTGCACACTTTTTTGCTAAACCCTGGGCCGTTTGTCATATATTTTTGTGTACACTGAACGCAACCGCCGCAACAACTTGAGGCTGTCTAAAGTGGACGCAACAGCGAACGTTGCAAATCCATTATGTTCATGTCAGAAGTAACACGAACTCATGAATTACAGGAATATAACAGGGATTTGTTGCATTGCACTGCATCCAGTGTAGACAGCATCACTGATTATAATGAGTTCTATTTGCTTTTGTCACACTGTTCACATCTGGTGTAGACAGTGTTACAATTCTCAGTCGACTGCAATATAATGTTAACAATTCTTTCTTTTCATTTAATTCTTTGCAGTAATGATAAAAAACAATCATGTAGGATTTTTTTTTTTTTTAATTTAAGAAAATATATGGGTCAATGACGAATAAAGTGTTAAAAAACATAATGGAGATTTAATTAATTTTGAAGTTTTATTAAGTGTTAACAATGAGATTATGTGGTTTTTATAATCAATTAACACTGCTTTTGTCATTTTTTACAAGATGGACAAAATTTGTCACCAAAACAACATCATTCGGTTTAACCAAAATTTCAGTTTTACCGAATTACACTTTTGGTTATATTGAATGACGATATTTTCAAACAATGCTAACAGGCTGATATCTAGCTAGCAAAAGGACAATTAAACATTTTATATTTAGTACAAGTTTTTAAAATATTACAACATGTTTTATAGTGGTTGTACTGAATGACCAGATGTTTCAGGACATGCGTATGAACAAGTGAAAACATGAATTTTTCAAAAAGTTAAAAGAGAGTTAGTAACTTTTCTTCACACCCATGTGGTCCTTTGCAAGTTTCTGAATGATGTCACATCCTGTCACATGATATTGACCGCATGACTTGATCCAAAATGGTTACTCCAAATGACATCAATGAAAATCTTTCTCATAACAAAGCAAGGACTTCTACACATAATTTTAACACTATTTTTACACTGTGTTGTTATATGATGTTCTAAAATCATGCCAGAATAAAAAATATATACATTTTTTTTTACATTTTAAGATATTTTACTCACAAATGAAATGGCTGTATTGGCCTTTGGATGGTTAAACCGAATGACCTTTTAACACTTCAAAATCTTTAAAATACCTTTATATGTAGCAAAATATAATTAAAACCTTTTGAATTCAATAAAAGAGATCTAGTTGTACTACCTTACATACTTTGGATGTCATATCTTTGATTATTATTATTATTATTATTATTATTTTGGACAAAAATAAATGACCCATCATGTCACTGATCCATGCACCTTTAAAGGCCCACTGAAGTGCTTTGAAACACACAGCATTATTCAGTGTGTTGACGTTATTTTCACTGAAACAGGAAGACAGGGCATGAAGTATCGAACAGCTCCTCCCCTTTTTAAAATAGCCAATAGCATTTAGTTTGTATCACAGCTCGGCTAGAGCCATTGAGCTTGGTAAAGACTCAGTGTCCACCTTATCTCTAATCACACCAATCTGATTCCATCCAATCAGAAACGAGTACTTAGATTATGGTATAATATAATATAATAGAACACATTTTTTGAAGGGAATGTGCTACTTTGCATAAAAGACCATAAAAGCAAAAATAAATAAATAAAAACACATATGTCTGAAAATGAACGTAAAGAACCTCATATCTTGTTGTGATGAATCATTTACTGAGGTATGTGCAAGCTTATACTTTCTATTGTATATGAAGCCATTTTCTGTTTTTCAACAACATAATTTCAAATCTCTCAAGGAAAAATAACCACAGTAAATTGTTGATGGAAAAAAAATTGTGTTTTGTTGATGTTGCTTCTGACAGAACCGACTTTGATATATTTCCTCAGGGATTGCAATCAACAGTCCAAATAAAACGGAGACAGCTTTGTGACAGTCTTGATATGACATCTCATAACTGCCAGAAGCGTCTCTGGAGGACACAGAGAGCCCTTGTGTCATGAAGCGCCCCTGATTTCAATAACCTTAATTTACTTTAATTTATTTTAATTTCGTTACAAATGACTAGATTAAAGAAAAAAATTCAAATGCCCCATTTGGCTTTTTTTTTTTTTGATATTTGTTTCTAATCATCCTCTCCATCTAGCAGCAATATTTCTTGATTCTTAAACAGTTTAATTTCTTATTGTCACATTGTATACAGTATGGATACAATTACAGTAAGCAGTTCTGCTTCAGGAGTTTTACATTGGTCATCCAACATTGTAGCTGAATTATGAATTAATCAAATTGAATTCCAAAAAATGAATAGCATTGTTTAGTCATTATTAAAATAATGACATCAAAGAAGGTCTTTGTGTGCGACAAGTGTGTGTGTGTGTGTGTGTCTGGTCAAACGTGCACAAGTATACTACGCTCACACTGCAGTATTTTTGTAAGGAAGAGGTGAATGAGACATGCAGAGACATCAGATATCCAGGACAACATTGAAAAAAAAAGAGTCCTGCTTTTGATGAATGTTACCCCAGGGACAGAGATAAATACAATCATCAGCAGTGATGTTTTGTCATCACAGTGATTACGAGTAAAGCTCCTGCACATTGCTCTGATGTTTTCCCATAAGAGGACACCACAAGAGTCTTACAGTAGAGGGGACACATAAAATAAAAGGTCACATGGTGGACCTGGCTCTTGTTTAGTTAGAAAAGCCACTTCGGCCACAAAGAAGTCATTCATGAGTACCTTTCTGAAGCCTAAAATGACAAGGGGCACTCCACGGTCTTGTGGACTTGTATGCCATATGCCATAATAAGCATGTATACATGCATATAAATATATGCGTGTGTATCTATCTATATCTATCTTTTTATATATATATATATATATATATATATATATATATATATATATATATATATATATATATATATATATAAAGATAGATATAGATAGATACACACATATATATATATATATATGTGTGTATCTATCTATATCTATCTTATATATATATATATATATATATATATATATATATATATATATATATATATATATATATATATATATATATATATATATATATGTGTGTGTATCTATCTATATCTATCTTATATATATATATATATATATGTGTGTGTGTGTGTGTTAGGGGTGTAACGATACGTTATGTATCACGATATTTTGAACAAAATCTTATTTGAATTTCAATTTAATTTATTTTAAAAACATTAACAAATTTCAATACTTTTTCTTGTTGTACATACAAGATCACATTTTAGTTTTTCAACTTCGAATCTCTCGTCGTCAGTTTCTGGCCTCCTAGTGATGTGAAGAGCGGGAGTTTACTCAGGGTGATTATTTTCACTTTATTTTATATTTGAGCTGCGCGTCTTGGACGCGGCGTCCGTCAAAAATAGGCGAGGCGCCTATCTTTAACGAAGCGGCGCGTCGAGCCGCTTCTGGGACGCTTCTCAAACGCGGCGCGGCTGGTGTAAACACGAGCATTGACTAGAGTGGCCGCGTGCAGTGTAAACGAGGCTTCACGAGACCAAGCAAGAGACTGGCGCGAGAAACGTTCAAACCTCTTGCAAGATTTGATGTGTGTGCGAAACACTTACTGAACTAGAGAGCTGATTTAGACACATCCTTAATATGCGGTGACAACCCGGCTCTCACTGCCACCTCCATGTTGCGGAGTAGGTCACGTCGGCAGCTCAACCAATAAGATTAGACTGCCGTCATATCGTAAAAGTATCGACATCACTTTGCGATACATATCGTAACATTTTTGCATCGCGAAATAGCGTACTGCGATATATCGTTACACCCCTAATATATATACAGGTGCTGGTCATATAATTAGAATATCGTGAAAAAGTTCTTTTTTTAATTGTAAATTATTTTTAAAAATGAAACTTTCATATATTCTAGATTCCCTACATGTAAAGTAAAACATTTCAAAAGTTTTTAAAGTTTTTTTTTTTTTTTAATTTTGATGATTAGAGTGTAGCTACAGCTCATGAAAGTCCAAAATCCATTATCTCAAAATATTAGAATATTTCCTAAGATCAATCGAAAAATGGATTTTCAAAACAGAAAAGTTCAAGTTCTTTAAAGTATGTTCATTTGTGCACTCAATACTTGTTTGGCAGCACATAAAACAGCAAATGACTTGCTCCTAGCACAAATTACAGCATCAGTGAAGTGTAGCATGAAAGTGATCAGTCTGTGGCACTGCTGAGGCACTATTGAGCCTTCAGATCATCTGTATATTGTTGGATCGACTGTTTCTCATCTTTCTCTTGAAAATATCCCATAGATTCAGGGGTCAGGCATGTTGGCTGGCCAATAAAGCACAGTAATATCATGGTCAGCAAACCACATGGAAGTGGTTTTTGCACTGTGGGCAGGTGCTAAAGTCCTGCTGGAAAATGAAATCAGCATCTCCATAAAGCTTGTCAGCAGATGGAAGCATAAAGTGCTCCAAGATCTCCTGGAAGATGGCTGCATACACTTTGCACTTGATAAAACACAATGGACCAACACCAGCACATGTCACGGCCCCCCAAATCATTACTGACTTCAGAAACTTCACACTAGACTTCAAGCAGCTTGGATTCTGTGCCTCTCTAGTCTTCCTTCAGACTCTGGGACCATGATTTCAACATGAAATGCAAAATTTACTTTTATTTGAAAAGAGGGCCTTCGACCACTGTTCACTGTCCAGTTCTTTTTCTCCTTAGCCTAGATAAGATGCTTCTGACATTGTTTCTGTTTCAGAAGTGGCTTGGTAGTCCTTTTCGTGAAGATGTCTGAGTGTGGTGACTCTTGATGCGCTGACTCCGGCTTCATTCTACTCATTGTGAAGCTCTCCCAAGTGTTTGAATCGGCTTTATTGACAGTATTCTCAAGCTTGTGGTCATCCCTGTTGCTTGTGCACCTTTGCCTACCCAATTTCCTCCTCCTAGTCAACTTTGCATTTAATTTGCTTTGATACATCACTCTGTAAACAGCCACCACATTCAGTAATGACCATCTGTGACTTACTCTCTTTGTGGAGGGTGTCAATGATTGTCTCCTGGACCATTGCCAAGTCAGCAGTCTTCCCCATTAGTGTGGTTTCAAAGAACAAGAGATACCCGGAATTTATACTGTAGGGATGGTCATTTAATGAAACTCAAATGTAAATATTCTAATATTTTGAGATACTGGATTTTGGACTTTCATTAGCTGTACGCTCTAATCAACAAATAAAAAAAATAAAAAAACTTTTGAAATGTTTTACTTTACATGTAGGGAATCTAGTATAAATGAAAGTTTCATTTTTAAAAATAATTTACAATAAAAAAATTAACTTTTTCATGATATTATAATTATATCACCAGCACCTGTATATATGGGTGTAACGATAGGCCTACATAACGTCCCTCGGTTTTGAAGTTACGGTTCGGTATGGGTTCGGTACAGCAGGGTGAGAAAAAATTTCTCTTATTTACTGAACTGTCTCTGACTTTAAATTTATTCTTAAAATATATTATAATTAAATTATAATTATAAATTATAATTTCATTATAATTATAATTAAAATATTCTTAAGGATAAAAAAATCTACCTCTGCTAATGCTGTAAACTATACTAGTCAACATTTGAAGTGGATCAAAACCTTTCATCAAAGTTGTCCTAAAACCTTCTTCTTGGGACAAATTAGTTCTTAGGACAACTTTGATTACTGTTTTGATCCACTTCAAATGTTGACTGCTGTACTAGGGAGCCTGATACAATACTGTATTAGGGACCCTTACTTGCACATTACTATAATAAAGGTTACAATTAACAGCAGAGGCCAAATTATTATATTCAGCTGCTATTTATTTTTAGATATAATCATCAACACTCAAATAATAATGTTTCTGCATTAACATCTGTTTCTCCAATTCATTGTTGAAATATAATCATTTAGTTGCTGTTATAACTTGTTTTCATGACGGATTTATTTAGGCCTTACATTAACTAACAGGTTAAGTAAAATATAATTAATATATAAGCTAATATATTGCATATATTTAGCGAAACACTTTATTTCTCTAGCGAACTAACAAGCTGCTGATACTGAATGGCTTTTCTGAGGTAAATGTAATACTACGTGACGTATATTGTTTACAAACTGTTTTACTGACATCTTTCCGTGGTTGAAACACTGATTGAGTGTTTAAACGACATATATGTTTCAGTAAGTTGTACTGTATCTTTCAACATACCTTCATGTTCATTCTGTAGTAGTGAAGATAAAGAGATGATCGCGTCTATATCTGTCACGCCACATCAAAAAGCGTCAAAACGGCATTTATAGTTTGAATTTCCTGATGAAATTGACAGAATTTGAAAGATGGCACTTTTGTTTCTTACTGCAAGTAACAAAATGCTGTGCTTATTGCAATTATTGGTGGTCAATGCTGGTTAAAATATGTTAGGCTAAAAAGCATTACCCTGAGCGCCCCCTTCGTGTAACTGCATGAACTGAACCGTGACGATTTGGGACGTGTACATGTATGGTTATACACCCCTACTTACTTACTTACCATCCATCCATCCATCCATCTATCTATAAATAAATAAATAAATAAACATTTGGTAAATAGAGGGCAGTTGTGTTCTAATGGTTAGAGAGTCAGACTTGTAACCCGAAGGTCGTGGGTTTGAGTCTCAGTACCAGCAGGAAATTTAGTTGGGGGGAGTGAATGAACAGTGCTCTCTTCCACTCTCATTACCCACAATTGAGGTGCCCTTGAGCAAGGCACCTAACCCAATTGCTCCCTTGGTGCCACAGCAAAAAATGGCTGAAATAATGTTTCTGAGTATGGGACACCATACTTGGCTACACATCACTTCATTCACTTAAAAATGAAAACTTGATAAAACCCCAGAGATTAAAGTTTTCACAGCTTTTTGTTTACAGAACCAGAGTGAGTAGATGGTTTAATTTATGTTACATTTGGCCAGTGGTTCCCAAACTGGGGTGTACAGATTTATTAAAGGGAGGTGAGGCAAGGTTAAGGGATAGTGTACAGTCAGCATATTGTTATGTAAAAGAAAACTCTTCAGGGTAATATAAGACCCCACTGCATAATTACCCCGCTTATTATGCAGATGACCTTTTTGCTCAACAGCCACTGTGGCTAGTGGTTTATCTCATAATATGGCAGCAGGTGAATTAGGCTGCTGTCACTTTAAGACCTGACATATGGATCTGTAAGGGAATTTTACAGTTAAAGACCCAAAAGACCAGATATGATGAATAAAAGTTTAAAAAATTAATAAACTGAAGAAAATTTTAGAATAGTTTGCAGTTTCATCAGCAGAAGCCAGCTTCAAGTCTCACAAGGAGTTCATAGGCCACTCTGCATACATTCAAATTTCCACAATAATTATACTCTAACAGAGTCAACTAACTACTTCAGGTTGAATGATTCTGATTGGCTAAGAAAAATAGACAGATTTGGTAATCTCCACATTAGGGCTGCAACTAACGATTATTTCAATAATCGATTAATCTGTCGATTATTTTTACGATTAATCGATGAATCGGAGGGGGGAAAAACATTAATTTCCAACCTTTTATTCAAAAACAGAAATGACAGTGCAAATTCACAGTGCAAAAAAATCCTCAGAACGTGCAAAAACAGGTTGCTCTTTTAACATCCCTGAGCTGTTAAAGTAATAAAAAACAAATGGACTAACACAAAAAACATACACAGGTATGCTTTACATCTGCCAAATATATAATAATAAATATATAAATTGCACAAAAAGATGTATAATTTTGTTTAGCTTAAGATGACCAAGTGCTATAAAAAACTTTAAAATGAAATTTAAAAAGTACAACAAACAAATATATTTGTCAACAATAACCGATATGGGATATGGCACAGAATAAATAAATGACAACAGATCAGTGTTAATTTTGACAGCCAATTTTGATTTAGTTTTAGTCATGGTCTTTTGGATTTTCACGTTCGCAATCGAAATGTATGCCACTGATAAGCATTGTAATTACAGTACCAATTAAACGCGCAGGTCTCCTCTCGTGCGAGGCAATATCACTTTTGTTTCTTCTTCAGATATCTATTTTATAGATGCCATCAATGCTTTTATCTTTCTAGATGTAATTACCAAAATCAAAGCAGTCCATAAACCTTAAATCCTCACGAAAACTTCGGTCCAGCTCGCGCGCCAACCTGAGAGATCAGCCTCCTTACCTTGTCAAGTGGTCAAATTCTCGGTTTCTGAATGGACAGTTTGGCTTGATTGACATTCGGGCATGATTTATATACCATCGACCTGTCCTAAAACGTTAGCACGCTTTGATCGATTGTTTGGAGATCGCGTGTTTCTCTGTTCGAAGCGCATTTCCTGTTCTTTACATTCGCGACAAAACAGTTGATTATTTATGAACGAAAGCGTCAAAAAACGTGAAAATGGTCTCATTTGAAAGAAAATATCCAAAGCTAAAAGATGATATAGTGTGACTGATTGAAGCAGCCCGTATCAAAAGTGCGGGGGTCGATTTCTGCCTTTTCAAAACTGCGGGGGTCCTGACAACGGCACGCCTGTTCAGAACAACGTCACGGGTCTCCGATGGTCTTTCCTCTACCTCCGCTCTGCTATTTATTTATTTATTTATTTATTTATTTTGCCCCCGCTCTGCTATTTATTTATTTATTTTTGCTCCGCTCTGCTTCTCGCTCAACCACGCGTGCTAGTCGCGCGACACAACGAATCGATAATGAAATTCGTTGCCAACTCTTTTCATAATCGAATTTTATCGATTTTATCGATTCGTTGTTGCAGCCCTACTCCACATGGACAGATAGTCAGAAGCATATCTCCATTCGTCACGATGCTGACCCTTTTGGGTTCATGACATGGCATCTGCTGGTCTCAAGCAGAGTCCCAGTTGTCCAGTACAAAAGACCTGCACAGAACACTTAGCGCACATACACAAATACACATGATTCATAGCTTCTTCAAGGTTGAAGTTGATCTGAGCAGGAAACTTTCCCAAAACATACTGATAACATGTTATTTTTACAGACAATATTCAGAATTATTTTCTAGTGTTTGAAAAGGAAAATAAATGCTTTAACATACGTTGAAAAAGTCATTCAAATAATTTAACAGAAAGATATACATTAAAGCGGCAGTGGATTCTAGAATCCACTCCTTCAGATCCATTATACTGTTACATATGTGTTTTCTTTCTCAACTGTTTACGTTTACTTAAAACATAACTGACTTTGTTTACTGTACATGAATATTCGGCAAGTATTTTTGACTATTTAAGCACAATAAGCAGCAAAAAAAGAGCTAAATTTAGTACTGAGATGTGGCTTTATGTGCACGCGCTTTGGGTTGCAAGAACAAAATCTAAAATCGCCAAAATCGCCAAAATCGCCAAAATTCAACCCCTGCAATACCAACAATATTCATCCGGAGCAAATGAAATGAGTGAGTGAGTTGACACACAAACAGACCACCTCACTGTCAAAGAGATTAGAGAGCGAGAAAGAGCAGCTGTTATCATTGAAAATGAGTATTGGTAGCCTTTAAGATATTTCACTATCGAAAAATCAATATTTCTGGCATCATTACATTGGACTTACATTGGAGTTTTATTTCACATGCCTTTTTAAAAGACTACAATTGAAAAAATATATATATTATATATCAAATTTAACCCACTAAAGTGGCAGGAGTGACTGTGTTACACACCACTGCTGAAATCCCCCCGTATTTGGGTTTGTGGGTGTTAATGTCAAGCCCTGACTGTGGGTGATGAAGAGAGACCACAGCGTGTTGTGTGCTTCAAAATATTGACTTCAGACAATATGAAATCAGACAAGTTAAGACGCCACTTCACAATATAAAAATATAAAAATTTAAAATATTTCTCTCTACAAAAGGGGGGCTAAGCAGAAAATGTTTGATAACCACTGCATTAGGCAAACTATGAGCCTGGTGTGGTTTGCCAAATAAAGATGCTATGAAAGGCTCTGAAGTAGTTATTTTTAACCACTTCTGTTTGGAACGACACAACATGTAAGAACATGATTGTTCTCCCTTTGGAATGCACTGTTAATGAATGAAATTATGAAAGAGCTGAAAGATTTCAACATGACACTATAATGGGATGCACCTTCCCCACACATTTCTGGCCTCATAGAGTTGTGCTGGTTAACTCTAAGTGCTGTTATTGAGAAGTACCGACATACTCACAGCAAAGTTGTTTTTTCATTCTTTGTTTTGGGGTAAAATTAAGTTTGAAATACCTTTGCAGAGATATACTGTTAGAAAACATCCCAACACTGTCCATGCTGCTGAGAGAGATGTTTAGATGAATATGTAAATATGTGCAGTGCTCTTCCCTCTCAATAACAAAGTAAACACAACTAAAATGACAGAGGTGAGAAAGCAGCAGTTAAGAAAGCATAGCGATGTGGATGTTTGAACCAGCTCTGCAATTTAGCAGTCCAGTCAAGTAAAGTCATGTCACATTTATTTATATAGCACTTTATACAATAGATTGCTTTAAACCAAACAGCTTTACAATATTAAACATGAAAAACATATCAGTTTTGCTTTAAAATGAGAATTACACTTCAGTTTCTACTATAAAGTAGCTCTCTGGGGATTTCACTCTATGTTTTCACTTGTGGATGTATGAATTTGACAAACTCAATAGAGGACATCACATTTTTTTTTCATGGATTTACATGTTTTTGCGGATTTGACATTGTGCACTATACCATGAGTAAAAATCAACAGACTAAAGAACACTTAAACAAGGAACTTTTTCCTGTGGATTAAAAATACCATAGCAAAAACTACCCTAACTAATATAAATATTAAGCATTTTTAAAGACAAGTAAACACTCAGTAATTAAAAAAGAACAAACAAATCAGCAATTGCACGGATCCAGTATACTGTTACACATGAGTTTTCTTTGTCGACTGTTCACTTTCACTTAAAACATAACTGACTGTGTTTACGAGAATATTTTGATATTTTTTATATTTGTCCGTTCGAGTGCAAAAAGACAGGGAAGAGGATTCAGTTCAGTATCCCGCACTATATAGTATGAGAGGCGGCTTTCTGTGCGCTTGTTTTGGATGTGTGCGGCACAGAAAACAGTGCGCGAGTCTTTGCGCTTAAATGGTTTCAAGTCGCATTCAAATCACACACAGGAACCAATGGGCAGAATCGAAATGAACGTTTCTTATTGAATCACTAGTTGGTGATTTGTAACCAATGGAACCAGTTCTCGTTAACCATTCCTACTAAGAAACCATATATACAACACACACACATGTATATAAACTTTTATGCTTACCAATGCTGCATTTATTTGATAAAACTATTTTAAAGGTGCCCTAGAATTGAAAATTTAATTTACCTTGGTATAATAAATAATTAGAGATCTGTACATGGAAATCACATACAGTGAGTCTCAAACACCATTGTTTCCTCCTTCTTATGTAAATTTGATTTGTGCAAAAGACCTCTGAAGAACAGGCGAATCTCAACATAACACAGACTGTGACGCAACAGTCGGGATCATTAATATGTATGACCCCAATATTTGCATATGCCAGCCCATGTTCAAGGCATTAGACAAGCCAGTATGGAGCAGCACAGCCGAATCAACAGACTTTATGCAGGTAAGCAAGCAAGGACAATAGCGAAAAATGGCAGATGGAGCAATAATAACTGACATGATCCATGATATCATGATATTTTTAGTGATATTTGTAAATTGTCTTTCTAAATGTTTCGTTAGCATTTTGCTACTGTACTGTTGAATGCGGTTAAAGTTACCATTGTTTCTTACTGTATTCACGGAGACAAGACTGTCGTTATTTTCATTATTAAACACTTGCAGTCTGTATAATTCATAAACACAACTTCATTCTTTATGAATCTCTCCAACAGTGTGTGATGTTATCTTTAGCCCCGTTAGCTGCAACATAGTCTATCAAACTCATTCAGAATCAAATGTAAGCATCCAAATAAATACTATACTTACATGATCTGATATGCTGCATGATGATGTAGCAAATTAGCTCAAAATAAATATGAATAATTAATCATAACTAGTTATAATTAATTATTAATATTTTAATCAGTCAATAAAATTAACTTAATGTAATAAAATTAATATTACAATCAATTAACCTGTTGTTCAATGAACACACAGTGTTAATTGTTTATTAACTAAGAAATGTTCATTTCCAGGTTATGGGAAATAACAATCTTATTCTACTAAAAGCCTGTAGTCAGGACCGACATGAATAGGGACTCCCGTACATGAGCGCAAAACACGGACAACCTTACGTGTGACATGAACAAGACTTTATTAACTAGACTAAACACTTAAACTACTCTAACATTCACACACATACATGCATACAGTTTACCAAGAGAGAGAGAGAAAGCAGAGTACAGGAAGCAAGAAGTTACAGCATTGTTGGACATTCAGCAGATCAACAGCCTTGAGCAAACCATCAGTTTAGTTTTAACAGGCCCTTCTTTAAAAGGGGTAAGGATACTCAATGTATCCGATAATGAGACTAAGTTTGATACTTGCATGTCTCTCCAAGTTGAATTAAAACTGTCCTGATGCAATTTGTGGAGGCTCCCGTTGAATCTTTGCTGATATTTTCTTGACGAAAGAGAACCGGCTGGATTTAGAGGATCTTTGGTGAATGGAAGGTCTAGGCCGAGGCCTGGCACAAGCTTGGGGTTCCTTAGAAGCTTCTAGCTTCTTAAAGCATCATCTTGACGTCAGCATTCATCAGTAAAAGAGAAGAAGAGGAGGAAGAGCAGGAAGAGAGGGGGTTCCTTGTGATCAGTGAATATAAGGGGTGAAGATGTCACACCCTCTTGAGGTGTCTGAGCCAATAAGGAGTTCCCCTTTCAGAGGGAAGTTTTACGAGTCTTTGTTCTGTAGCAAGATATTAGCATAAGACACTAGATTGGATGAATGAGAGAATAACCTTCTAGATTCTTATAATACTAATGTGTCACAGAGTTAGTAACATGTGACATAAATTACCAAATAGGAAATGAAAGTTGGAGTCCGTAGATACCAAGCATGCTGCCAATGTGATCTCAGTTAACTATACATTTGCAACTATGGAACATTAATACCAAAATAGTTCAAAAGAGAGAATTAATACATAGAATAAAGCCTATAAAAGGAAAGTCATGAGATGGGAAACTTGGATACATGTTTATACATTTCCCAAGTGGTTATATAGAGAATACATAGGATTAA
Organism: Chanodichthys erythropterus; assembly: GCF_024489055.1. Classification (NCBI taxonomy): domain Eukaryota; kingdom Metazoa; phylum Chordata; class Actinopteri; order Cypriniformes; family Xenocyprididae; genus Chanodichthys; species Chanodichthys erythropterus. The sequence goes on along the minus strand of NC_090227.1, from coordinate 38,101,118 downwards.
GAGAGTTTATTTGTCCTTCTCAGGAAGAATGAGTCACTAGTCTCTCCAGAATTCTTCTGGATCATAAAAGTACCATATAACTGTAACAGGACACCTAGGTTGGCCTGTGTGCTAGCAACATTGGGATGCTGGTTACAGTTTTAGGGGGATGAGTTCAGAGAACTTTGATAGGGAGAGTGAGTTTATGGGTAATTCATTAAATACAATGAATAATTGTGTGGCTGATTGGTCCAGACGTTACAATGAACACTTTGTAAAGATCCATTTTGAGGGTTATATTAGCTGTGTGAACTTTGTTTATGCACTGTATTATAGAGTTACGAGTTGGGGGCGGGGAATTTGAGCATTTAAAGGGGACACACACAGAATCAGCGCATTTTTAATTATGCCCCAAAATAGGCAGTTAAAAAGCTGAAACTTCACAGACACATTCAGGGGACACCTTAGATTCATATTACATCTTGTGAAAAAGTGTTCTAGGGCACCTTTAAATATATTTTAAAAATGCAAATAATATTTTACAATGCAATTTATTCTTGTGATGGCGAAGCTGAATTTTCAGCAGCCATTACTCCAGTCGTCAGTGTCACATGATCCTTCAGAAATCATTCTAATATGTTAATGTGGTGCTCTTTTTTTATTCACTCTTACCACATGCATAGAAACCCCTTTTGAAATGGTAGTTCACATCTATTGGTTTGTGTAATTTGGTAATAAGCAGGTGTTTTTCACAATCTGCTTTGTGAGCTCTATGGTGTAATGGCAGTAGTAAATAATTTACTTTAGAGCTGCCATTCATGTCATTCACAGTCCCTGCTTCTAATTGTGCTTGTTATGCTGCTTTTTATAGCAGTTAGCAGTACGTTTCACATTTCTGTCTTCTTGCTGTTTGTTTTTTCCTGCTTGTTAGCCCGGTGAGCAGTGCACTTCAACAATTCAGAATGCGTTCCTCTTTGACCTCACCATTATAAGACAAGATGAAAAACACATCTCTCTATGCACAAACTCTATTACAATTTCTCTGTGTAGGTGGACCGTATACCTTCTACATTATCAGAACCTTCTGACATGGCTTGGTACTCATTATTATCCTCTTGTGTCTGTGTACCTGTCACTTGTAATATTATGCAAGGAAAATGTCCATGTATTAATTCCTGTGATGCATTCCCCCCTCATTTATCATTTCCCATTCTGCTGTGGTGCAAGATCAAATGAAAGATTATTTAAAAGGGATTTTTTCCCCCTTGCACCACACAGAAATCTATAAACCTGAAATGTTCATAACAGATATGTACAGTATGAAGAGCCAGTTTCTAAATCACTGTAAAAATAAAAACTGTAATTGTGCGATTTCATTGTGAGCTTAAAAAAAGAAATAATTACTATAATTAATTTGCAGTTATAAGAAATACAGTTGCAACCACTAGATAAAAAAGTGCCATTGTGACATATAAAGTCACAGTGTGAGATATAAAGTTTAGTTTTTTTGTGAGATATTGTGACTGCATTTCTTGTAAATCGCAGACTTACAAATCTTTAAAATTGAAAAAAAATTGATGTAAGAAAGCCCATTCTAAATTCTAAAAGTAAAAATAACAACGTAACTGTTAATTTAATTGTGATCTTAAAATAAAAAATCATTTTTAAACTCATCAGTCATTGCAAGAAAGGATGAGTTTTAGGAAGGATCTAATCGTCATGTTAATTCACAATTTAACCAAAACAACAAACACGCAGAAGATAACTATAGAGTGACGAGAATGAACCAAGAAACAACTGAAAATGAGGGCTATAAATACAGACTCATTGAAGGGAGAAAACAAGGAACAGGTAGGGTTAATCAATTAACAAATGAGTAACCATGGAAACAAATGGAGACATACAAACCATGACAACTAATGAACAGGGACAAAGGAAACAAGAACTATGTAAAACAGAAACCTCATGTAACACACATAAAGTCACACTGTGAGATATAAAGCTACATTTGTGAGTGTAATGTCAGATGGTTCAGAAACAATAGAGAGCAGGATTCAAATCCAGTCAGTTAACATTAACAAAACATAACAAAAGTAAATCCAATAATATAAGATGAAGGCAGAAAATCCAGAAACCAAAGGAAAACAGCTATTTCCAGAAAAAAAGGCAAGATAAGCAACACAACAAAACAGGAAAAGAGCTTAAAGGGATAGTTCACCCAAAAATGAAAATTTGATGTTTATCTGCTTACCCCCAGGGCATCCAAGATGTAGAGGACTTTTTTTCTTCAGTTGAACGCAAATTATGATTTTTAACTGTAACCGCTGCCGTCTGTCAGTCAAACAATAGCTGTGATTGGGAACTTGAACAATAAGAGTCGAAAAAACGTCCATAGACAAATCCAAATTAAACCCTGCGGCTCGTGACGACACATTGATGTCCTAAGACACGAAACCGACCGGTTTGTGCGAGAAACCGCACATTATTTATATAATTTTTTACCTCTAATACGCCACTATGTCCAACTGCGTTCAGCTTCCGGCTAGTGAGGTCTGATCGCGCTCTGACAACGGAAGTGATGTCTCGCGCTCATTGAAGTATATGGGCGAGACATCACTTCCGTCATCACAACGCATTTTTTGACCTCACTAACAGGAAGCTGAACGAAGTTGGACATAGTGGTGTATTAGAGGTAAAAATTATATAAATAATGTTCGGTTTCTCGCACAAACCGATCGTTTCGTGTCTTAGGACATTAATGTGTCGTCACGAGCCGCAGGGTTTAATTTGGATTTGTCTAAGCAAGTTTTATTTTCTGTTATAGTTGAAGTTCCCAATCACTGCTATTATTTGAATGACAGACAGCAACGGTTGCAGTAAAAAATTTGCGTTCGACTGAAGAAACAAAGTCACCTACATCTTGGATGCACTGGGGGTAAGCAGATAAACATCAAATTTTCATTTTTGGGTGAACTATCCCTTTAAGAAACACAGAGGTATTTATACACAAGATAACAAGGGGCTGACAAAGGACAGTTGTTGGTGATTTGTAGCCATGGTAACAAATGAGGGTAGCTATGGAAACAAACAAGTGTAAATATGGAAGCTAACAAGGCAGGCAAGACAACAAGGGAAACACTGAATACAGAAGCAATAGGAACATAAAATACTTCAAAATAAGAGTCCAAACCATAAAAGAAGAACACAGGCCGGGATCATAACAGTGAGATACCTGTATGAAGTCACAATTACGAGAAACGAAGTATCAATTGACCATTTGCAAAGACCTGCCTCCTTTAGTTACTTTTGCTATGTCCAACAAGCCATGCCACTCTCATGTCACACAAAGTCTTAAATTTCAAATTTTGTAATTTAAAAAAAAATTATAAATACTGTTTTTTGGCTCTTTAATGTTATGTGACAGATAGCTGTAGCACCTCAGATCAAGCGGCTCATGAACCAATCATCTCTTCTTACTAGTTAATTTATCGCATCTAATAAACATGAATGGACCACGTCAACCACAGAAAGATATCAGTACACATCATTTTTCAAGTTCAAGTCCACCAATGTTAACCTACTAACTCCCATGAGTGCTTTGTCACGGTTATGATTGGTTAGATCGCCTGTCAATCAAACTCCCGGCGTAGGGTCAGTTGAAAGATACTGTAAGTTGTCTCGTGAGATATAAAGTTGCAGGCTTCCATAGAAAAATCTTTAAAATTGAAAAAACAAAAAGGAATGTTTAAATCATATTTTAAATCACAGCAAAAAAAAAAAAAAAAAAAAAAGAAGATAACTGTGAGATTTAATATAAAAGAAATAATTTACAATTATGAAAAATATGTGCTAGATAAAAGCTAAATGCTAGATAAAAAGTCACATTGAAATTTAAAGTTGCATTTCTGAGATATGGAGTCATAATTACCAAAAATAAAGAATAATTTGAAAGATACTGTAAAGTCCCATGCTTCCTAAAGCCCTACGTATACTTTGTTGTTTTTTTACTCGTACGCTAGTGTACATGCACAGTCGAACGCACAGCCTTGCAAACTATACATCACTTGACTCGTACACATACACGGCCATTCAATGCATGTGCAATCTCTCGCCACGAGTTACAACCCATGTAAACATCTTCTTTCATTCTTTCATGCTAGAGTTGTACAAATGAGGATACTTTCTAACCTCTTCGCACAATCTGCCGTCTATTTTTGCCTCCATCGTTGCTGTAGCTTGCATGTGTTCCAGTCTTTTCTGTTTATGCAGTTTTTCTTTGACTACCTTGTGAATCAACGCCCCAGGGCACAGTTGCCATCTTGTGGATAAACTAATTACTGCAAAAGAAATTAAATGCGTATGTACGAACTGCATGTACAAGTACGTACGTTACAAAAATCTGCGGTGCACGTACAGTATGCGCATACTCTTCTGATGACGAAATTCACACCATGCACACTGTACGCTGACCCTCTTGTATACATAAAACGTTAAGTATACTTTGGGCTTTAGAAATATCTTTAAAATCTAAAAAAAAATTATATATATATATATATATATATATATATATATTTACTTTAATCCTTTTTTTATTTATTTAAGAGTCTTCTTCAGTTGTATTTGTTTCAAGCAAGCAGATTGTTTTCTTCACTCAGGCTGCCGTCTTAGCTCTGACAAAGGTTTTGCTTTGTTTTGTGGTTATTATGAGTCACACTTTAGCCAGTTGCCTCAGGCATTACATCCAGCACCTCACCATGGTGCCAAACCTCTCTCAGCTTTCAGAATAGAAGAGGTGCATCACAGATCGACTGAATAAACTCTTGAATAATGCACTTGGATGCCATAATAATGCCACTTGGATGTCTGCCTGCACACGTCTCTGTATGTATCTCAAAACGTATGGAGGTGCATCTAACTAGAGCCTCTTGACAAACATGTTTCAACCTACTTGACTGCTTTCCACTTCCTCCTGGTCTTCATTTCCATACCACCATCAAAATAGTCAGGCTTCATTTGCTGTGCAAAAGTCTTAGGTATGTCAGTATTTTCAGACTTTCAGGTTTCTTCAAGAATCTTGGGAGATACGGCCACAGTTCTGGATTTAGTTTGTCTCAGTTTCAGCTGTTTCTTCCAACCTCATAAAATAAGTACGAATTGGTCATGAGATAGTGTTGGTTTCTTCATGTAATCACAGACAGATTCGATGAGGGTAAGATCAGATCTCCATGTGGAGCACCCGCTATTGTCAGACTACTTGTTCATTCAAAAATCTCACTGAATTATTAAAATTAATGGCAAAATGAATGTTTGGAAATGTGAACTGATATTTCCTACTAACACACTACAACAAAATATATAAATAACTGGCTTAAACCCCTTTTTGGGGAGTGAAAATACTGACGTGCCAAAGACTTTTGCACAGTATATTCCAGCATTCCTCAAGAATTGGTCATAATTTGTTGTAAGTATAAATTTTAATAACAACAGCTCTGATTAACAACATTTAACAGATAGTACTTTGATATTTTGGTTTTCATAACAACAAGAGGCAGTTAATTAATAAGTACACATAGAGCAGTATGAGGCAGAATTTCATATGCATTGGTCTCATAAATAGCACATATATTGTGTTGAGCAGTCTCACAATCATTCTTTGATTCTCACTGAAATGGAAAAGAAAAAAACAGACTTGAGGATAATTGCTAAAAGCTATGAAAGTACAGCTTTAAAAAAAAATGCCTCAGAATTTAACCATCACCTTTGTATCCCAGGCTCTAAAAAAAAACACTGTGCACACTGTGAGCTTCACAAACAGCAATTTAAGCAATGGGATGCCATTCGGGAAGCTATTTGGGTCCCACTTTATATTAAGTGGCCTTAACTTCTTGACATGTTTTCCACTGTGATTAACTCCTCATACAGATTTAACCAGAACCACATCATATATAGTCAGTCTAATCTTAAGGCCTTACCGATGCTAAATTGCGAAGATCTAGAGTTTTCGTTGGAGGGCGTGTCCGTGGCAGACTAACAAAGTGTGATGTTTCACCATGAAAGAGGAAGCTGTTGTAACTGGCATACAGTGTCTGATCTGCCCCAAACTTCACATGTGTGATAAGAGCCCTGGCCTAAAGACATCTATATGCCAATATTCAGTTAGTCATAGCGCCACCTGCTGGCAACAGAAAATGGCATGCTTTACTCTGTAATTCAATCCCAGAAACACATTTCAATATGCCACAAAGTACCAAACACACTAGAAACATATTAAATCATACAACATTTGGCTTATGTATGCAATTAAAACCGCAAAACAGGAAGTTGTTGTAACTCAGGCATACAAAGTCCGATCTGCTCCAAACGTCACCCGTTTGATAAAAGTCCTGGCCTGAAGTCATGTACATGGTAATATTTGGTCACGGTCAAAGCGTTGGCAGCAGGAAGTGTGCCACTTTGAGATGACTTTGCCATAATTCTCCTGTATTTACTCACTTACATACATGTCACCCACTGTTCACTGTTTTCCTAAGGCCAATGGGTGGTGGTGAGCCCGGATGCGAGGGCCCTTTCATCGTTGCTTGCAGCTTTAATTACATTTATAATTACACTGTTGACCCATCCCTTACACCTTCATTATAAATAAAAGCTGAGGCTGCGGCTGAAATTGGTCACTTGTACACACATTTACTATTTTCTACATGGTGAATAGCACATAGTGCAATATATAGGGGATAGGGAACAATTAAATATGCTTTCCATAGGGCAAATGAAGTCTGGTTTCACGTTAGTGTCACGCGAACCTCAACAACGCATACACAGTCTGCTATGGTCCACAGACACGATAGCACAGAACGGATTATATGCGCAAGTCGGCGCAGACTACAAAACGTATTGGACTTATTTCAATTCTGCACAGAATGCTATATTTTAAAGCAATACGGAGGAGATTAGGAAGAGAAATGGTTAGACATTAGAAGGAAACTGAGGTTTCACCAAGCTCAACAGCTCTGGCCGAGCTGCAATATAAACAAAACGCTATTGGCTATTTAAAAAAAAGGAGGAGCTGTTCGATATGTCCCTCCCTGTCTTCCTGTTTCAGTTGAAATTCCATCAGTACATTGAATGCTGTGCGTTCCAAAGCACTTCGATGGGCCTTTAAATGCAGTCCTGCCTGGAGGGGTTCTCTTATTTATGCTGTACCATGTGCTTATCAGCCTAATGTTCTTCCTACCCAGTGTACATGAATGCCTGTATAACTCCTTTGTGAATGTGTGTGTATATATATATATATATATATGTGCTTATATTTGTGAACATTTGAATATTTCTGGTTCCTTGGACACAAGAGCTTATGAGAATGTGCATCAGCCATGTATGTCCAGCAGTGGCATATTTCAGAACCAGCGGCTCTTTGGCTTTTCCTTGAGCTCTTCATGTTGAATAAGGTCTTAAAGTGTGGCATGAGGGGGGTAACTGCAAAAAGAGGCAGAGCAGATAATATACAGCTATGGAAAAAAATAAGAGACCACTTAACATTGATTTCTGAACTTGGAGTGGTCTCAATTTTTTTCCATAGCTGTATATTAATTCACTTTCAGGCATAGAAAATTAGTGTAGTCTCAGTTAAATTAGATGCACCTCTGTGCCAACAACCATACGCTTTCATCCTTTTTGAGGATTTGTTAACCAAACGTTTATATTTAATGTAGTTATTATACAGTATGTTAAAAAAAAATTAAACATTTACAAAGGCATAAACAGTAAGAGTTTGATGTAAATAGTATGTTAAAATGAATTTAGTTAATGAACATACAAAAATATTAGAGCTTTCTTTGGTGTTAGTCTAAGGTAAATTTTGTTCCATATGCATAAACATAAAAAAGGAACTGTAACATTGGATTAAAAAAGACACAAATACATAAAAATCCAACGTGGTACTGTTATATTCTGGAATATATATTATAGGCTATGTGAGGTTATAAAAGGCTTGTGCTTTCTTTTTTCATGCATGTTCATTATGCAGACAGGTAACAAGTATTATTTCAGTGCAAAGGACATGCCAGGATATTGGACAGTGAAATTACCTTCACTACAATAATGGATCTGGATGAACGTTCAACCTCATTTCAGACAATTCTGTTGATGAAACGTATCATAACAGACTCAGTTGGTCTAGTAATGAGGAAATGAGAATGAAATTTGTATGTGCGCAACTAGCATGTCTGTCTTCTTTATAAAACACTCACTGTTTGCTTTTACAGGTTAATTGTGTGAATTTGATGCACACAGTATATGGAGCTATAAATAAATTCATACATGAAGCAATATTTGATGAGAAAGAATGTGTTATGGATGCAAGACCTGCCATTAATACACAAAATTACTAAATTTAAAAAGTAGGTTAATCAGGCAAAAACGACATAAGTCATTTCTGAGAAGATATTATCAGAAGTGTGATAAGGAGACAGAAGGATTGCGTGACACTGCTTACATCAGTTTAACTTATATTTTAGACACAATGTTTTCAGTTACTTTGTTTTTGCTCTAAGATAGTTCCAAACAAAGCCACAGCGGATCCGTTCCAGTACTGGGAGATTTGTTCCTGAATGAACTGAAAAAATTGGTCAAATGAATGATTCAGTGATTTACTCATTAAAGGATTAGTCCACTTTTAAATAAAAATTTCCTGATAATTTACTCACCCCATGTCATCCAAGATGTTCATGTCTTTCTTTCGTCAGTCGAAAAGAAATTAAGGTTTCTGATGAAAACATTCCAGGATTATTCTCCTTATAGTGGACTTCAATGGCAATGGTTGTTCTACACCCATAAGACTTTCGTTCATCTTCGGAACACAAATTAAGATATTTTTGATGAAATCTGAGAGATTTCTGTCCCTCCATAAACAGCTATGCAACTACCACTTTGACGCCTCAAGAAGTTCATAAAGAGATCGTAAAACTAACCCATATGAATTGAGTGGTTTAGTCCAAATTTTCTGAAGAGACTCGATCGCTTTATACAGTATGATGAACAGATTTAATTTAGGCTTTTATTCACATATAAACACTGATCAGCAAACATAAACAGAAGCTCAACCGAACTTGCTTGATGCACGAGAACAAACCTCATTAGTTCTTGCATGTCAAGCAAATATATTTAAGCTTCTGTTACCACAACATATGTGTGAGTTGATGAATGTTTGTATGTGAGTAAGAGCCTAAATTCAATCTGTTCATGATATAAAGCAATCGTGTCTTTTTTGGGGGGGGGATGCGGGGTGGGAACTATCCCTTTAATAACTCTATCAAAACATGAGCACAAAAATGTTATTTATAATATAGTTATAAAAACATTACTACTTGCTACTTTTTTCAAATGGTTCCGAGAACATTCAAAAATAATGTTCCCATGATGCTTGCAAAATGATAGCACAGTTTTTTTTTGTTTTTTTAGCTGCAAGCAAAAGGAGTTACTGAAACTCCCCACAACTAACTGCACAAACTGATGCAAAAATGTGAAAAGTCCCAGTGCTGTTGGACTTGTATATCGGCACTCTTGGACAAGATACGTTCCAATCAAATTTGAGGTCTGAACTAACCGCTGTATAAAAATCAAAGGTGACAGAAAATATTCCAGAGACTGTGCAAACTATAGGCTACTTTTAAGTTCCTGCTGTGTGCAAAAATGGATCTACTGTATATAACATGCATGACTCTTCATTCTGTACTTTATTAACAATATAAGGTTTCTCTTGCTATCATTCAGAGAGGGCAGAGAAAGTTAATTTACAGAAATCTCATAAAAGGGAAGTTACCCTTACAGCAATAGAGGAGCATAAATTGAAATGAACATTACTTCCCCTCACACTTCTATTGAGTAAGAGATTGCCCCAAGAGATATGTGCACTATTTTGGTCTGTTCAAAGAGAAAACTTAATCAATCCTTACTTTGTATAGGAAATAAGAATAAGAAAGAATAAGTAGCTATACAATATTTACAAAAGCATCCATTATTATAGCAGGTAATCTTTCAATATAAAAGTCTCTCATTCAAATTCTCAGCTAGTTGCAATTGCTTTCTAAGCAAGTTTGCAATGCATATTATACCTGTGGAGAGGGTTTAATAAGTTATTCCATTCTCCCCGGTGACAGGATGTCTATACCTGAGTGCATTTGGGAAGGAGGGGTTGTGTGTTTGTTTATACATGGCAAGATTTAATGAGAGGAGACAGGTGAGGGCCGTATTTGTTGCCGTGTTGATGTGCCAGACAGCTCAGTTCCCTGTAGCTGGGAAATGGGGCCAACTCAGTCTGGAGCTCAGATCTGTCTCCAACACCATCTGAAGCTGAATTGAGCTTGACTTCTGCCACAGCACCCTCTCCTGTCTCCAGGTCTGGGTGGGTGGGAGGGACCTTGAGGTCACTATGAAATTAATTTCCCTTGCAGCAGCAGTGCTGACACTTTCTGTTTAATACAAAGCCTCACTGAAATCAATTACTGTCATGCTAATGCTTAAGAGATATATTTTAATCAGGAGAGCACACCATACTCATTACATAAGCAAATGTGGTGATTATTCTGGGTGCCAATGTTGAGACCTGTTTGGAGCCTTATCATAATAGTGGAGTGCAATGCAAAACTACATCACGCCTCAGTGAGTAAATTATAATTAAAATATGGTTATACAATTAATTAAAGGGTTATAATTGTGAAAAAGAGCTGCAAGTCTTCCCATATGGTCAAAGAAGAAAAAAAAAATCACTTTCAGACTATGAGAACATTAGCCTAATTTCATAATGATTGTCTGAATAAATTAAATATATTAAATTGCACAATGATGAAGTCATTAATTCAATTAAGGTAAAATAGATACAGTTTATTACTTGCTTAATGTCTGATTCACCCATTTGGCTTTATTGATTTCAATCAAAATATGTTCTCAAAGGCCAGCTGGAGGTCTCAGATTGTTTCACGTATAAGGTTACATGCTCTTTTTCTCCGTGGTCAGAACTGGCCTCTCTATTATAGATATCTATTTGAAGTGTGTCTGCCTGAATGCTAAATGAACTGGTTATAAATAACTTATGTTTTCTAACCTGAAATGAAGCTCTAACATAAGTTCTGCCGGGAAGACTCAAATGTTACGTCACTTATAAGTTCAGATCTAACCAATTGTTATCTAACAATTGGAGTATAAAAGATTGGTTCTTACACGTTTGAGTTTGCAGATGCTGACACCAACCTTCACCTCCATCCTCCCCACCACCACCACCAGGATGGTCCCTGTCCATACCTCCAAGGGGTCGGCTACACCCCTGCCTTCATCTTCAGGTGATGTGAGCTACAGATAGGGCCTACGCCAAAGAACTTTATCTTATAATATTTTGTTTGCTGATTGTTAATAAATATCAATTTTTCATTATCTTTCCTCCTGAGTCTTTCTGGTACACAGCAAAATCTCCAGAGTTAAATCAATTCTGCTCAGAGTACATATGGTCCCTCTGCTTTAGTGTTATTTTAACACTGTTTAGAGAGTTAAAGTTAATGAGATAATTAAGCAATTAATTAAGTGATGATTGTGCATTAGTGATGAACACCTGCTGTTAACAAGCAGAATCATTGAAGAAAAGAGAAACACAAGAACTACAACTGACTTCAGTCACAGCCTTATTAATTGCTTAATTATCTCATTAACTTAAACTCTGCTTCAGTGTTACTTTAACATTGTTTAGAGAGGGACCATATCTATTCTCAGCCAAGTTGATTTAACTCGGGAGATTTTACTGTGTAGAACCACAAATCACCTTCCAAGCTCATTTTTGTAGATGCCAACAAATCTGAACATTTGACTGCTCACAGAAATTGGGTGAGTTCAGCAAAAGTATAAGACGTGAGGTAAAGTGGAATAAATAGATTTACTTTTGCATATAGGAGGGTCGTTATGGTTCTTACAGAAAAACTGTAAAAGCTGTTTTTTTTCCTTATAACTCTGGCTTTTTTTCTCCAAATTGTCACACAATTAAGCCATTGTGTCAATCAAGCCATCGAGATGTCGAAATGATGATGAGAAAAAAAGTTAAATTGTGAGATAAGAAAGTTGCAATTCTTTTTTCTTCAGTGGTGGAAACAAGTTTCCATAGGTCATGGCATCACAAAAATGGTTGAGAGCATGGTTTTATTCAAATAGTCACACAGCAGTGGCTTAGTTCATTCTTTCAGGAGAGTCTACTTTTTAAAGGAGTCTTTTTTTTATATATATATTTTGTAGGTAATTTCTTGGGGTCTATGTTGCATAAGCCAACCTTAAAAATGGCTGTAAAAATGAAGAAAAAAAAAAAAAATGAAAAAAAAAAAACAAAAAACAAAAAAAAAAAAACAGTAAAATACTGTTTTCCATTGAAACAGTAATATAGTGTAAAAACAATAATTTGCGAGAAAGTAACCTATAGGCTAACGAGAAATATAACCCAGAATGCTTTTTACAGTATATTACTTCTGTATATTACAAGGCATTCTAGGTAATATTATTTGTTGTTTTCAAGAAAGAACTTTCTACTTTGCCACTTTCTCCAAAACGACAAATAATATTACCCAAAACACTTTGTTTTTACAGTTTATTACTGTTTTCCTGGAAAACGGTATTTTACTGTCTATATTTGTTTAGTGTTTTTCAGCTATTTTTTTTTTTAGAAAAAAAAGGTTTGACAAACGTCAACTATTTTATAGCCTTTAAAAATATGCATTTAAAACAATGACATTAACTAAACATGAAGGCTAAATGCACATGAACTATACTTTAAGACCTGTTCAGACCAAGAACAAGATAACTATAATGATAAGTAGCTATATTAGCGTCCACACCAGTTTTGTCGTCTCGTAATGCAGGATGGATTCTGATTGGCTATCAATGTTTTTATCATTTATCACCTGGATAAAAAATCGCTCTGAAAGTGATTCCAATGACATAATTTCTCTGTGCAATTGTGGTGTACTGCTATTCTTTTATATTTGGAATGATTTTTTAGAACTAAATTTTTATCATTTTTTTTCTTAGTGTGGCCCAATTCACATAATATCCATCTTAAATAGTATTCGAATAAAGCAATAAGCCCCAAGAAGCCGTGGTTTACAGTTACGCCCTCTCCACCAGCACGAACCACAAAGCAAGCCATGTTCGCAAAGCCATGTTGATGCTCATGGCTTTGCGAACCTACATCGGCATCCAAACACGTCTCGCCGTAATTTGTATACGGAGATTACAATTGAACTGCTATTAGCTCGATTAGCTGCTATTTCAAAAATGGCGGTCACAAGTTTCTTGTTGGTCACGGTAACCCCACCCCCAGCCCCTGACGCAAGCGGTTCTTACTTCTAGCCCAGCAATGTTTTGGTGCTACTTACGAACCACTTTTCCTGGTTCGGAGCTGGTGCTTTGTGTGTCGAAAGACAAAGAAATCATTTGAAACTAGGCTCTGGCTCCGAACCAGCACTCAAACTGCCTTGGTGGAAAAGGGGTAAGTGAGTTTATAACAGCTAAAAGGCGCTGTTTGGCACGACTTGGAGTTCCTAAAACCCCCTTAGCTGTTATAAATTCACTATATTGCTTTTATAAAATGGTTACCACACAATACTAAAGCCAAAAAATATGTATCAATGCAACTTTCATGAAGTAAAATCATTAGAATGCTTCCTTCCGCTGGAAAAAATAGTCCCTGACCGTGAACCGCAACAGAAGTTACATTTATTACGCCATTCACGGCTCAACCAATCAGAATCAAGGGCTGGAACTATCCATTTTATAAATTAGAGGCGTTTCTCAATGTCAAGGAAGGATCCTCAGAAGCCAGAATTTCGATGATGCTACGTCATCGACATCCGTCGAAGGACTGTTCCATGTTGAGGATCCTCGGAATTTTAAACAAGGACTGAGTCCTTCGTTTGAAAAATATCCCATATACAGGAAAGGATGCATATGTGTAGCCTTCACACTCTAAAATCACCCACAATCCTATGCGCGCAGCTTTGCGATCCTTGTTCAAAAATTTAAAAAAAAAAATGTCGGACATTAGCGGGCAACATGCTTTCAAATGTAAGTATATTTACGTTACCAAACATTTGTTATAACTGTAGTAAATATGTCAGATAAATAAAGTTTAACGTTTAAATGCCAGTACAAATTACTACCGTATTGATATTATAAATTATACAAATACAAATTACGTTATTGATGGCTAACTGAACCGGACCGCCATTTAACAATTGTTAGCTTGGTTGCCGTCACCGGCATTTCTTTTACCTTTTTCACTGACATAATGACGCAATGACGTGCACTTGCTAGTCTGTTCTATTTACATGTTCTCCGAATGCTAAAGAGGAGCCTCGCCTAGCCTCTGAAGGAAGTGACTTGGAAGGACAAGTCCTGCCAAGGAAGTACCCTTGACATTGAGAAACGCCTTGTAATTTGTCTCACAATTCGCCTAACTACTTATCCACTATTCTATTACAAAATAACCTATTAGACCCTATGTAGCCCCGCCCCTTTTCAGCGCTTCGCTCGTTGTCTTTTGACTTCCGGTTTTTCCTTTATGGTTTTTCCACAGAGATCTTTGTGTATCTAATGAACTGCTCGTTTTAAAATCTTCCCAGTCTACTGATATTTGTAAAAGGCATTTGCTTTAAACATTGCAATGCTCATTATAACTTTTGTTAACTGTAAAAATAATCCACTTCACCAGCTAATTATTCTTTGACAGCGATGACAGAGAAATAAGGGCTACCGCAAAAACGGAAGTTCAAAGACACAATTCTAAAGATGGCGTGTTGTTGCTATAGTAACCTCCCCAGGCGTTCACGAGCTCGATTTGTGAACATCTGTTTGGCACAGCGTGAAACCAATTTGTAATCTAATCTTTTTGTTTACCAAAAATTGTGTTTGAAAAATGCTAATGAAACTGTGAATAAATAAAACTCTTAAGTATAAGAACTTTTTGTTTCCTTCTGCGATGAGGGATTCAAATCCCCAGATAAACCCAACCTGTCCCACCCCATGTCCACTCTGGATTAGGTGTAATGTACATTGCTAAACATGGATCACAGCAAGTTCGGCAATTCAACTGACCTACGTAGGTACATGACAGTTCAAACTGACACGCGCAGCGCGAGCGTTGTCAAGTGACGCGCGAGGGAATTAAGAGGTGGAAAGTCCGTGGATGCGCGCGCTGCACCAGAGTCAGCAGACACACGCGGACATGTCACATATCACCCTCCAACTGGAATGGAAAGCACTAGCTGAGGTTGCTATCGGAGATACATACGGTTTAATATTATCTGAAACTTACTTTCCACAGAATTTCCGTTATTTTAAACAGTACTTTCTTTCGAAAAAGTAGAGGTTGGCGCGTTTTTAGTTACAAATCAGACTGAATAACTCTTCCACCAAGACGAATGTCTCCGAACAGGTGTCTTGTTGGATGACAAAACTACCCATCTGCCTAGACAAGTGTTTGAGAAGAGCTACATTTGAAATATATGGATGATATGTTTTTTAAGAAGGTTTTTGGACAGTGAAATGAACTAATTTCAAGGTCACTGGATTTCCGGGAGAGGTGAATCAGGTAAGTCTGAAAAATTATTTTAATTATTAAATAAAAACAAAACATTCAAATACGGCGACTGTTAAGAGAGTAGATAGGACTTTTAATGCTTATTCTAAAAACATTTTTTTTTAAAAAATCGCATGCTTACAAATGCATTTGAACATCGTCAAACTTGAATTATGATGGTACTTTTATTTTAAATTATAATGTCAGTTTTTGTAATTGTGAAATGCATCAGGATGTCCTACAGGATGGCCAGTTTAATATCTGAAAAAAAAGCTCAATGTTTTCTTTTTCTTTTCTTTTTTTTAAATCCCACAGTAGAACAATTAAATAAAGGAGCTTTTCCAGGTGTCAGCACTGGAATCATCATGGATCATCTGTAAACCTCATTGTGCAGCAGGTAGTGGAACGAATGCAGCAATCACACGCTTTCGCTCTTCAGTGATGAATGACAGCCCTCCAACATCTGAGAACATCATGTTTAACCAGCTGACTGCAGATGCTCTGAACGGCAGTTGTGATTACACCTTGCCCACGTGTAACAATAGCACAGGTGAAGCGGCATTGCAGCTGCCCACCTTTTCCGTGGCAGCGAAAGTGAGGGTGATAATTACCTTCACTCTTTGTGCAGTGTCAGCTGTGTGCAACCTCGCCGTTTTGTGGGCTGCCAGCACCAACAACAAGCGCAAATCCCACGTACGTATTTTAATCATGAACCTCACGGTTGCCGACCTGCTGGTGACTTTCATCGTGATGCCAGTGGATGCGGCTTGGAACATTACGGTTCAGTGGTTGGCGGGGGATCTGGCTTGCAGATTGTTAATGTTTCTGAAGCTCGTGGCTATGTACTCCTGTGCGTTCGTGACTGTGGTCATAAGCCTGGACAGGCAGTCGGCCATTCTCAACCCTCTGGCCATCAATAAGGCTAAGAAGAAGAACAAAATAATGCTGAGCGTGGCCTGGGCGATGAGCGTTGTGCTCTCTGTCCCTCAGGTGAGGAGCTGCTTGAGTGATTTTTCATGTTTTTCATTGTGTCTTATCTCGGAGTGCGGCGTTCCTCAAAATCGCAACACCCTGGCGTAACACTCAGAATCAAGTAGAGAGGTCAAAATGAAAACGACAGGAGGTTTAACTACTTGCCTTCTTGAGCTTAGACTTGAAATATTCATATTTGCTCTTATAAATTCGTTCACTCTAAATGAAAAATGTACATTTGAACATTTTTACTCTTTTTGTTAAAGGGTTAGTTCACCCAAAAATGAAATTTCTGTTAATTACTCACCCTCATACAGGTTTGGAACGACAAGACCTTCGTTCATCTTCAGAACACAATTTAAGATATTTTTGATGAAATCCGATGGCTCAGTGAGGCCTCCATTGCCAGCAAGTCAATTTCCTTTCGGTGCCCAGAAAGGTACTAAAAACATATTTAAAACAATTCATGTGACTACAGTGGTTCAACCTTGATATTATAAAGGAGGTGAAAATACGTTTTGTGCACAAAAAAATAAAAAAAATAAAACTTTATTCAACAATATCTAGTGATGGCCGATTTCAAAACACTGCTTCATGAAGCTTCAAATCTTTTGTTTCAAATCAGTGGTTCGGAGCCCGTATCAAACTGCCAAACTCACACGAACCATTGAAATTTCGAAACACTTATGACGTAATGAAGCCTTGTTTACTGAAATCACGTGACTTTGGCTCTCCGAATCACTGATTCGAAACAAAAGATTCGTAAAGCTTCATGAAGCAGCGTTTTGAAATTGGCTATCACTAGATATTGTTATAAAATCGTTATATGGGTTTTTTTTTTTAGCGCACAAAAAGTATTCTTGTCACTTTATAATTTTAAGGTTGAACCACTGTAGTCACATGAACTGTTTTAAATATGTCTTTAGTAGCTTTCTGGGGATTGAAAAAGGAAATTAACTTCCTGGCAATGCAGGCCTCACTGAGCCATTGGATTTTATCAAAAATATCTTAAATTGTGTTCCGAAGATGAACGAAGGTCTTACGGGTTTGGAATGACATGAGGGTGAGTAATTAATGATATAATTTTAATTTTTGGGTGTACTAACCCTTAAATGTTATGAAGTGATGAGAATACTTTTTGTGCACAAAAACAAAACAAAAAAATAACTTTATGCAACAACTTCCTTCTCTTACACAGTTTATGTTAAAGACATGTTGCAGAACTTCTGTGTTCTACGTCAGAACGCCAACTCTGAATTGGTTGGCTCCTGCGTCAGCATCACACGCATGCGTCGTGCTGCTCACGTGAATAGCGTCGGCCAATACTGAGCACGTGTTCGGAAGTAAACACAGAATCGCTGCACTGCTTCAACTGACAGGGTAGAGAAGAAATTATTGAATAAAGTCGTTATTTTTGTTTTGTTTTTGCATGCAAAAAATATTCTCGTCGCTTCATAACATTAAGGTTGAACCACTGTAGTCACGTTGACTATTTTAACGATGTCTTTACTACTTTTCTAGACCTTGAATGTGGTAATTTTGTTGCTTTCTATGGGAGATAAAAGAACCTCTCGGATTTCATCAAAAATATTTTAATTTGTGTTCTGAAGATGAACGGTCTTGCGGGTTTGGAACGACATGAGGGTGACTAATTTATGACAGAAATTTATGACAGAAATTTATGACAGAAATTTATTTTTGGGTGAACTAACCCTTTAACCCCTTAACTGTCACAGTCCCACAGGTGGGACGTTTGCCATTACATATTTAAAACAGTAATATTCTATATTAAACCTAAACTAATCTTGACAAACTGTATATCATTTGAACGCATAGAATCTCTAGTTTACATATTTTGATTTTCAAAATAAATTACAGAGGAGCAGTAATTTATCAATTTGCAACAAGCATATTTTCATACTCATAAGGCATGTTCAGACCTTTATTTTGAAATAGCGATGAACATGAAATATCATTAAAGATTGGTTGAAACATGTTTGTTTTCATGCCAAGAGTTCAAAAGATAACATCAATTCAATTAAAAAAAAAAAAAAAGGTCTGAAAATGTTTTTAATAGAAAAAAAAATACATTTATGATTGTGGCGGCGATCTATAACCCACATGCATGTTATTTTTATGTTTATTAGAGGCTGAATTAATATCAAATTCTGCCAAACTTCCCATACTACTTCTATATAGGATGTCTACTTCATAAAGGCGGCTTTATATGGTCAGTAATGGAGCTTGGTTGTCATCTAGTGAAAAAGTGTGGTACTGCGGCCAAACAAAATCTTACTGAAAGCTCATTTTTTGAGATATCAACCTGAAATTTGGAACACAACTTGTTCAGATTTTTGGCTTTGATTTCCTTGCAGCTTTAGAGTAAAACTTGTTTTGTAAAATATCTATTTTATATAAAATATAAAATATTATATTTTTACATTTTCATAAACTTAAACTTCTATAACTTTTTTTCTGTTTCACTTACATAAGTACATAATCTGCCAAATTTCATCTTTAAAACAAGACCAGCCTTATGTCTATACTCCAAAGTATTCTTGAATTACAACCATTTACGTTTGGATAGTGCATTTTCTTGTCTAAAAAAAAAAGTCTGCTATACAGTTTTTAAAACAGATGAAAATTAAAATTCTATCATCATTTGCTCACTCTCATGTTTGACTTTCTTTCTTTCATGTAACACAAAAGAAGAATTTGAACAGAATTTCCTACTACTCCAAGGCCGTCAATTACAATTTATAAATGTCTGCTTGTGTGTGTATTTAAATCATTAGTCACAATCTTCATGCCGTCTCAGATCTCATTTACATTAAATGGCACTTCACACCATGCTTGAAGACAGTCACTAATGCCATATTCCATGTCACAATGCACCAAATTAAATATTGCGCACAGAATATGCGCATATTAAAATCATCATAAAAGACATTAAAAAGCCAAGGCAGAAGGAAATAGTGAGCCTTAGTGTCCTTCACACAAAGAAATCATATATGCTTGTTTGGATGGTACTGCTTTTAGATCTTGGCCATCTCAGATCACCATTCGTTTTTAATAATACTTAAAAAAGCAGCATGAACATTCTGCATACTGTCTTCTTTTGTGTTTCATGAAAAAAAGAAAGGCATACATGTGTAGAATAATATCAGCATGAGTAAAGGTATTTTGTGAAGGCTACTGTATTTTCCCTCACCAGATTGTCTTTTATATCCTATTAAACCACATGTTTCAGATCAGTATCTTATTTCGTATTCAGTATTCTCCCTAGACCTGCTGTAAAATTAGAATCAGAGCTAGAAAGTGTTGTAAAATTCATAGATGTTAGATTAGTTCAGCAATTATAGTACACGCTCTCATCAGCCCTTTAATTTCACCTCAGATTTAACATGACTGACTTGCGCAGAGACACATTACTCAACATTACCAATACACACAGACACACACACACACATTTTGGGTTTTCAGGTTTTATGGGGACTTTCTACAGACAAACCTACACATCACAGAAAACGTTCTGCATTTTTACCTTTTCAAAAAACATCACTTAGTATGATTTATAAGCTGTTTTTCTGATTGGGACCAAAAAAAGGTTCTGGATATTTTGTTTCCATAACATAGGGTATACCTGAACCTCTCACACACACAAAAGATATATTAGCAGTTTGTAGGTCAATCAGATGTCTTTTAATTTGATGTTTTCTTAAATCAGCTCACAAATGACATTCAAACCTAATATAGAAGAAAAGACTCTGCAACCTTCAGTTACAATATCTGAAATGACAAAGATGAAAGCAACAAGAATTACTGTGAAATGAGTGTTAATAAGGGGTGGTTCTCAATCAGAGGAGGCGTGCGCATTTTAAAACACTGTGCAGTTGGAAGTAATAAGTGCTGAGACCTCTTTATTTGCTCCTCCTGATGAAGTAGAGCGTTTAAAATCAGTGTGCTTTCAAGTTCACAGAAGGCTGATGACGGGTCAGCCAGGTAAAAGAATGAGGGCATATTACAAGCACCAAAACTCCACAGTAAAGTACATTATGACAGCAGATTGTGCTTGAATGGGGTAATTTCAGAAAGATATGGAAGAAGATACAAGGTCACAATGGGTTATAGCGGATATTGTGTTGTCATTTGTTTTTCCATTTGTTTTTGTGAATCATTTCAGGCATACACATGGTTTCAGCCTGTATGTCAGTATGCCAGTCTTCATTTGTCATTTGAGAATCTTCTTGTCATACATAGAATATGTAGTCAGGCTCAGGCATCATATTTAAGAAATGCTCTGTAAAAGGCTGATCCTGGGAACACTGACTGAATCCTGAGCCTGTTGCTGAAGGGGATACATGCCACGTCTGATTTGCACAGCTGACAGTGTTCACTTGATTAGTTGGCTTTAGATGTGTAGAACATTTAGCACAACATTCATTTAGAGTTCAGGGCTAATTTTCCAAAAGAACAATTTGTCATTTTGAAAGCTTCTAAATCAAGCCTAGTGTATAATCCTGTCAGGACCTCTTTTGTCAAAGATGATTGACAATTAGCATACAGTTTGGATTGGTGGTATGGTTCTGTTCTGGGCAAGAACTCCCTGCCCATCCATGCATCATGGATAAGAGCAGGGAGAGCAGCGATAACCGCAAGAAAATGAGTCTGATTTGAAGAGGAATATCTGAAGGTGAAGATTCTGAGGAGGGTAATTAGCTCCTGAGCAATGCGATAAAGCTGCTGATAATACTGAATGGACTGTAGGGATGCTGTGATAGGCATTGTATTCCGATAGGTAGAAGTGGATCAGCTGAGAGTGAGCTTGACTAAAGTGACCTGCCAGAACTATACGCTTGATTTGTATTCCTTCGTTTTTTGTTTAGAAAGCTTATTAATTATGCATTTTTTTTTATGTATTTGATAATATTAAATGATTAGTTTACTTCAGAATTCAAATTTCCTGATCGTTTACTCACCCCCATGTCATCTAAGATGTTCATGTCTTTCTTTTTTCAGTCGAAAAAAAAATTAAGATTTTTGAGGAAAACATTCCATATAGTGGACTTCACTGGGGTACAATGGGTTGAAGGTCCAAACTGAAGTTTCAATGCAGCTTCAAAGGGCTCTACACGATCCCAGATGAGGAATGAGGGTCTTATCGAGCAAAATGATCAGTCAAAAAAATAAAAAATTGTATAATTTTTAACCACAAATGCAAATCTTGCACTAGCTCTGCGATGTGCCACGTATTACGCAATCACGTTGGAAAGTCACGCATGATGAAGGCAGAAGTACCGTGGTAGGGAGAAAAACTCCATCTTGTTTTCTCCTCCAACTTCAAAATCATCCGACATCGTTTTACCGTTTTATATAAATATATATATATATATAACTTGGTTTGACTTGGTCTTTGCATGTTTGCTTTGTAGACACTGGATTGGTACTTCCGTCTACGTCATGCGTGACATTTCCAACGTGATTACATAATGCGTGGCACATCGCAGAGCAGTGCAAGACAAGCATTGTGGTTAAAAAGTATATATATATATATATATAATATATATATATATATATATATATAATATATATAAAATGTTTTTTTTTTTTGTTTTTTTTTTTTTTAATGGCTGATCGTTTCACTAGATAAGACCCTTATTCCTCGGCTGGGATCATGTAGAGCCCTTTGAAGCTGCACTGAAACTGCAATTTGGACCTTCAACCCATTGGTAACTTGAAGTCCACAATATGGAGAAAAATCCTGGAATGTTTTCCTCAAAAACCTTAATTTTTTTTTTTTTTTTTTTTTTGACTGAAGAAAGAAAGACATGAACATCTTGGATGACATGGGGGTGAGTAAATTAATAGGAAATTTGAATTCTGAAGTGAACAAATCCTAGTAAGTACAGTACAGTAGGTGTGATTGTAATCTGCTGATTTGCTCAATTCCCCCACAGATGTTTCTCTTTCACAATGTGACCATCACGGTGCCAGCCAATTTCACTCAGTGCACCACCCGAGGGAGCTTCGTCAAACACTGGCAGGAGACCATTTACAATATGTTCACTTTTATTTGCCTCTTCCTGATACCTCTGGCCATCATGATCTGCTGCTACACAAGGATCTTGGTGGAGATCTCCCGAAGGATGACCAAAGGAAACAGTAGGTGGAGGCTAAATTTGTAAGGTGGCTAATGTTGCATACAGTGTTAATGTCGCCATCACCACAAGAAAAATATTAAGCATTAGAAATGTCAAGTTTAAATGACTAAAATTTAAATGTAGATGTACCCTGATAAAATATTACTCCAGGAAAAGTATATCTCGCTCCAGACGGGTCATCGAATCTTTGAGTTGTTAACAGCTGCAATCGGATCAGTCAGATTCACAGATGAATCATTCAATGCAGTTTGTGACACTCTCAGGTGTACACGCTCCAGAGTAGAGTTGTCAAAAATACAGACTTCGGTACCTAGTCGGTACTGAAATTTTAAAAATGTGACGCTTTGAGGCGCTGTTGAGCGGATTCGTAAACACCTTTGATTGGCTCACGGCTCATCGGATATGTCTGT
Organism: Chanodichthys erythropterus; assembly: GCF_024489055.1. Classification (NCBI taxonomy): domain Eukaryota; kingdom Metazoa; phylum Chordata; class Actinopteri; order Cypriniformes; family Xenocyprididae; genus Chanodichthys; species Chanodichthys erythropterus. The sequence goes on along the minus strand of NC_090227.1, from coordinate 38,077,992 downwards.
GATTGACTTCAATGAGCAACGCTGTAAAAAACGTTGTAAATAATCATCAGTGACACTCTTCACCGGGCGCTTACACAGATACACACGGGAGTGTTTGAAAGCAGGTGCCTATATCGTGGACCAGTCTGCTGATAGACGCCTGCTCCCGCTTTCAAATTCAAACACTTCTGTGTGTGTTCAAACGCTGCCATGCGTTGATCATTGTAGCCAATCACAGACATGCGTATATGTTGAGCGTGTGAACACAATGGCCAGTTAGAGGTGTTTACGAATCCGCTCAACAGCGCTCAAAGCGTCACATTATTTAAATTTCAGTACCGACTTGGTATCAAAGTCAGTACTTTTGACAACACTACTCCAGAGTTCATTGTAAATTCTGGTTCAAACCCTAAATTGACAAAGAACATTTAAAGCGAGTGTTGTGATCCTGCAGAACCTGATCTAAACTGGGTTTGCTTTTGTCAACTCTAAACCAAGAAACTCAGTTTGTTGATCTAGCTTCATGTAACAGGCTTGATTTCTTCACTTATAATAACAATGAGTGGCATGCTTTCCTGAAATGTAGTAATGGAGTAAAAAGTGAGATATTGTGCATTGGAATTAAATAAAAAAATCCCAAAATTAAGGGTGTGTTCACACTTGGCAGGTTTGGTTCCATTAAAACTAACCCTGGTGCGATTGCTCTGTTAGTGCGGTTCATTTGAAGTGTGAATGCTGCCAGTTGAACCCTGGTGTGCACCAAACTAGCAGACCGAGACACCTGGAAAGATGGGTTTTGGTCTGCTTCCAAACTAACTGTGGTACACTTCATATGAAATATGAACACAACACGAACCAAAGACATTTAAACGAATAAAAAACAGGACATGATGTCACAGACTCTAGGATGCTCAAACATAGGCTACCTGCTGCGAGGAGACATGGTTCTGATGACTGTACCAAACTGTGATGAGCAACATCGCGACCATGACAAGAAAAAACAGGAAGCCTATGTCATTGACAAGAAATAACAGGTAGCCTATGTTTGAGCATTCTGTCCATAGTCGCGATGTTGCCCATCACAGTTCGGTACAGTCATCAGAACCATGTCTCCTCGCAACTCTTTGACACACTTTATAAGCTCTTCACGAGTTCTCAGCTGGTCAAAATACCATCATATGTAGGCAACGCACATAAAACGAGTGCATTTAGCCCAGCACACAGCATTGTTTTGGATGTTCGATAAATTCTGTCTCAAAATATAAGTCATAAAGCCAACCAAACAGGTTGTGAACGTATCCCTATGCATTTAGGTTCGGTGTCAAAAATGCTAATGTGAACGCTAAGCATATAGGACTAGATTTTTTTTTTTGGTTCGGACCAAATGAACCAAGTTAACTGAACTACTAGCCTGACTTCGTCATACTCATATTCTAGGCAGAATGTGAGTCTGATACTGCTCCATTGCACTTGAATTATGGGGCGTGTCTTAACCGAACCAGTAAAAAACACCACCTCTGCACTCAATTGGATAGACCTACAACCAATCAGAGCAACGCAGTAAGTGACGTATGTTGAACTTGTACTTAAACTTTTGCCGAATCCCGTTGGAAGGACGGCAAACACATCTTTCCCATTGACAAATGCCTTGATTGCGGTTCTTTGTTCATATTTTAAAATGAATGCGCTGTCGATTTCTTTTATTACAGACGTGATAGCGGAATCTAAACATCTTACTTCTCTAGCAGTCATCGTTGGTGAAAACCAATTCAACCCAATCGCTCTTTGATGACGTGGGTGCTTACGTAACCACAGATAGCCTGTCCATCATCGATTAAAGCCCGCCATGGCAATTTGATTGGCTCGGCCTTCTGGGATCCGAGCATAATTACTCCACAATGGATCGAGTCCAGACCGAACTTCCCGTCCAAAAAATGTTGTGGGTGGGGTTCGGGCTGGCACCCAGGCTACCGAACTACAGATGTGAACACATCCTAAATTACTCTAAAAAAGCAGAAATATTTAAAAAAAAAATTACTTAAAGGTACAGTTTGTAAAATTTTTGCAGTAAAATATCCAAAAACCACTAGGCTAGTGTTATATATTTTGTTCAGCTGATTACTAACAATATCTCTAATGTTTTCAACTACTTGTAAATCATGACAAAATTCCCATTCTAAACAGTGACACGGGGCAGTGCAGTCGCCTGTCAATGACGTCAGTTACCTTTGTTACCGCCTTTACTGACGCAGAAACCACATGACAACAGTGCCGTGGACAAATGCGGAAGTAGAGTCTAGCGTCCAGCAAACCACTAGCTTGCTTCAAGCAGTTCCTTATTTACTTCTTGCACGTTTTATGGTGGATTGTGTTACTTATTTATGGAACATAATTACTGTTTACCATCTGCCGCTGGTTCTGTCGACAAGGACAGCTCCCGTAAACTCATGACCGGAAAAGCGGAAGCGGCGCCGGCGACTGTGTCATAATAAAAGTCCCGCTGCTCGTGAGGCGTGTGTTGATCAATCGCTCCAGCTCCTCGTTCAGCTCCCGCAACACTCGGTCCTGCGCTACTTCATACTACGGTAACGTTAATAATCGCATCCACGAACATGAGTTCTTCCAGACTCCAATCCCTATTCTTTTGCACCGTCCGTTGATATGGAGACCACATGTCCCAAGTTTCCACTCTAAAACTTTACGTCATCAAACTACGCCTTTGTTTTGAATAGGCTTCTAGCGACCTCTAGCGGAAAAAAATATCACAAATTGTACCTTTTTAAACGGATAGTTCACCCCCAAATGTATATTCCGTCATCATTTACTCACGCTCATGCTGTTCAACCTGTAGGCCTATCATTTTCTTTCTTCTGTGAAGCACAAAGGAAGATATTTTGAGAAAGTGTCACAGTAATTTTTGGGCCATACTATGTCATGTCAGTCTTTCATTATATGGAGTCATAATATCCATTTAAAAAGATTCTTCAGAATATCTGCATTTGAGCTCCACAGACAAAAGTCATACAGTTTTGGAATGACATTAGGGTGGGTGAATGATAACAGAAATATTATATAAAGGCAATATAGGCAATATAGCCGCTCTAAACTACGTCATTGTCATGACAACCAAAAGCATTCCAGGCGGCGCGAGATTCAAGAAGCAGGAGACGAAACATATAACTTAGGGCAAATAATAAAAATAATGTCTACCAACAAGGGGCATTGAAGTCCTGTACTCACAACGTGAAGCAAACCACCAAAATAACAGCAGAGAATCGTCGCGTGTCATCAATTGGCTTTCGCCGTTATCTTCCTATGAAGAGACTGTCAGATCAACGCGCTGCTACATTTCTCTCAGATAAGGTAAATGCTTAACACAATCGGCGTCACTTTGATTGTGTACTGTTATATTATATTCCAAAAATCATCTCCTTGAGGACGATATTTCACCCACACACGACGGTCTGTCTGGTGTTCTGCTGCTGCCTGATACACGCAAATGCTAGCATCATTTGTTGTTTCTGTCTCTTTGAAAAAAAAAATTAAAAATGTTCGACCTCTTTTAATCCCGGTGTAATAATGAATAATTTTTTGTTGCATTGTTCAATTTTTATTATGACAAACATCAAAGCGTGAGATATAGCACGCAGTTTAATGCTTTCAATTTTCGTAATTTTTTTTTATATCGAGTTATATTGTTTATTATTTAATTATTTTTTTTAATTAATTTTGTTAACTGTTAGTTTTGAAATACTTATGTTCAAAGCATTGTTTCCCGCGATTCCTGCAAAATGCGCCGGCGTGTTTTCAGACCTCAGTGTTAATTCCTGTGTAAATGCATTTATGCCGCTTCAGAGGAGCATTAAACAGTCTGTGTAAATGCACATTTTTGTGATTTTATGCCGCTTCAGAGTTGGTTTCTGTGCCGCTTTTTCTGTGTAAAGATGCCTTAAGAGTGAACTGTCACTTTAAAGTACAGTAAACTTAAAAAAATGTGTTTTGACCATCATATATTTACTGCACATTTATAAATATCTTCTCGCTTTTACAGTATCTTCAAAGGAAATCCACTTACGGCGTTCCAATAGCAACATCCCAAAGGCCCGTTTGAGGACTTTGAAAATGAGCATAGTCATTGTGACGTCTTTCATTGTTTGTTGGACGCCGTACTACTTGCTGGGTCTCTGGTACTGGTTCCTTCCTGAGGATTTAGAAGAGACTGTTTCTCACTCACTGACTCACATACTGTTTATTTTTGGACTTTTTAATGCAATTCTGGATCCCATCACTTATGGCCTCTTCACCATCCATTTCCGCAAAGGACTGAAGCGTTACTGTCGCAACGGAGCCGTACTCACAGAGTCAGAAAATAACTCAATCATGACGGGCTCATTGAAATGCTCACCATCTCCGTTTCGCATGAAAAGAGTGACCCAGACGACTCCAGGAGCAGATCCAGTGAAGAATATGGTGAGTGGGGAAGATAAGAATCCAGCTGACAGTAAAAACAAGGAATAGTGGCAACCCTACCAATCCACCCTTGAAAGTGTCATTTGATTAGAGATACAGATGTGACAAGGCAGGCCTTGTACTGGATGTCTAGCTGCTCACAAGAACAATGAGACAACAGCACATACCTGCCTGTTCTCCTCAACAGCATGAGACTGTTTCGAATTGTCGCATCTTTTGATTCATTCACTGATGAGCTGCGTAATTTACTCCGTTATATTTAATAGCCATCTGTTTTCCTGATTCAGGTGATTAAGTTTTGTAATCATTTGCACTTTACTAAATATGCCAATCACATTTCTTTTTTCTCTGCAGATTAATTAGACCATTGCTTCTTGTGGCTTTTGTTGAAAATGTCATTTACATAAAGGGTTTTTCTTTCTTTTTTTTTGCTTCTCTTACAAATCCAAGTAATTCAGCATATCCACCTACTATTACAAAAGGCATTGCTCTTGAATTGCTTGTTTGTATGGAAATTGCTTTCATCTACAAACAAATAAGATGTGTGGATATTACAAATGCAAAATAATGTACATTGGTTCTTGAATACTTTTCTGGTGTTAATTGGAAACGTTCAATCGTACCTTTTCAGGAATCTTAACCCAGCCTCTGAAGATGGTATCATTTAATGTGTAGACTTTTTATTGAATAGATTCAGAATCGTCCTCAAGAGGCCCTTTATTATAAGTATAAGTCTGTACTATTGCAGGGCAGCCTGATCTTATAAGAATCCATATTTATTTGTATGTGGCCACAGCCATCTAAAGCGTTCGGCAGGGCCCCGAGTTAGAGGAAGGGGTTCCCCCTGGTTTGTTCTCGATTGCCTTTTGGTCCGTTCGCCACGGGGCCAGTTGCATCACCCAAAGGACGGCTCTTTATGTGGTGTTAACACATACATTTTTGTATGTTCGCATACAGTATAGGCTGTTATGTGCAAAATGGATGTATTGACAGCATCTACAATCTAAAAGTACTTGCATATGCACAGCATTTTTAACATACAGATCCTTCTGAATACTTTATGTATTGTTTTATGAATATATTTGTACTGTACGTTTTACAATGTTTTGAAGTTTGAGCCCAACCCTACCATAAATCTAACCACTCTTCAACAATATAGAAAGATAAATGTAATATTTTTTCTCACAATATACTATTATGTACACTACCATTCAAAGGTTTAAGGTCAGTAAAATTTTTCTTTTAGAAATTTTTTACTTTTATTCAGCCATGATGCATTAAATTGATCAAAATGACTTTTTTTTTTTATTGACAGTTTTCCAATAAAATAAAAATAAACAAATATATAAGAATTATATTAAATATATTATGTACACAACACAACTTTTTTCTACATTTAATTTAATAAGAAATTATATCACATATTAGAATGATTTCTGAAGGATCATGTGACACTGAAGACTGGAGTAATGATGCTGAAAATTGCTTTGCATCACATAAATAAATAATATTTAAAATATATATTAAAAAAGATAACAATGTAGTAATATTTCTAATCATTACTGTTATTACCTTTTCTTAGATCAAATAAATGGAGCCTTGGTGAGCATAAAAGACTTTCAAAAACATAAAAAAAACGTACCAACTTTTAAAGGGTTAGTTCACCCAAAAATGAAATCTGTTATTAGGTACTCACCATCATGTCGTACCAAACCCGTAAGACCTTCGTTCACCTTCAGAACACAAATTAAGATATTTTTGATGAAATCTGAGGGTTTCTGAACCATACATAGGCATTGTTCCGAAGATGAACGAAGGTCTTGGGATGACATAAGGGTGAGTAATTAATGACAGAATTTTCATTTTTGGGTGAAGTAACCGTTTAAACAGTCATGTGTATTTGAAACATCCTATAAAATCCTTCGAAATGAGTCTGTTAATATATAATGCTTGAATTTGAGATGCTGTCAATCCTTTAATAACATGCTTCAGTGTCTATTCAAGTGTACAAAAATATAGAACCACGCTTTATATACAAATACCGGCAAATGTTTATAAAGACACTGTTGCACTGTGGCCAATACATACTGTCACGTCCCTTGCAGTTGCAACAAGGAGAACTCTAGCTTTAAAATAAGTTTTGATTGATGAATGAGTAGGTCATGAATGTGTTTACATCATACTTCTCAGGGAAGGTGCTTCTTTTGTCCAGGGTATATTGAAGTCCAACTGGAGACTGACAAACTGTAAAGCTTTCTTCCATTTCAATGTCAGGTAAATACTGTTATCTCTGTTGATGTGACGTTATGTGTTCTGACAGTGCTTGAATCATGTATAATAATCAATATGTTTGAAAGCATATTTCTGAGAAAGTCACGTGACATCCTCTAGTTGTGCTTCTTGTGTTTGCCGTGTCACTGCAGGGTGTATGTAGGCCTTAATGACCCAGATTTTCAACCTCAGTAAATGTAATAGCCCTGCCAGAAAGTGTACTTGAGAAGGAAGATGAAAGGGGAGTGAGCCTTCTGTCAATCTGTCATAAGTGAAGATCTATACATTTGCACGCATGTACATAATAGTACATTGACATTAAGTGAACCGCAGCTGCACTTTCATATTCCATACAAATGGAAACATTAGGTACACATTGAGTCTTGTAGAAACAGTGCCTGATGGGTTTAAAATGTTTTAAGGCATTGTTTGCCTAATTCACTCATTCTGTTCATTACATATATTTGCTGAAGAGAGGGATTAAGAGATTACATGGACAAAATGCATTAGTGAATGATGTGAGTGTGATATGGTATTTATATGAACTGTTGATATTAATCTAAAGAAGAAGTTACAGTGTTAAATCCTTATTTAAATGCATGATACTAACTATGTGTTTTTGAGAAAAAGGAGAAAAGATAAGCTGTTATTTTCTTTTGTTGTGCATGATATTTGATGATATTGTAATGTGTGTCATTATGTTGTCTGTTTTGGTTTATGTGAAGCAGTAATAAACATATTGCTTTCATTTACAATCCCTTGTTTCTTTTCATCAGCCCATAGTTGAGCCACAACTTGTTGAATATTACTGATAAAGGTTTAAACAACTATAATGATTTCAAACCATTCTGTCCTAAAGTATTTGTAATGGATTCATATTAAAGGATTAGTTCACTTTCAAATAAAATTTTCCTGATGATTTACTCACCCCCATGTCATCCAAGATGTTTATGTCTTTCTTTCTTCAGTCGAAAATAAATTAAGGTTTTTGATGAAAACAGTCCCGGATTATTCTCCTTATAGTGGACTTCAATGGACACCAAACGGTTGAAGGTCAAAATTACAGTTTCAGTGCAGCTTCAAAAGGCTTTAAACGATACCAGACGAGGAATAAGGGTCTTATCTAGTGAAACAATCAGTTATTTAAAAAATTTAAAAAAATTTAAAGGTCCCGTTTTTCGTGGTTTTTTGAAGCTTTGATTGTGTTTATAGTGTGCAATATAACATGTGTTCATGTTTCGCATGTAAAAAACCAGTATTTTTCACATAATTTACTTATCTGTATACCGCTGTTTCTACTGCCATAAAAACGGGCTGATGACTTCCTTGTTCTATGAAGTCCCTCCTTCAGAAATACGTAACGAGTTCTGATTGTGCCAGCGGTTCCTGTGTTGTGATTCGACAGCTCTGAGCGCACCGTGCCCGGAAAAGTCACGCCTCTTACCATAACGTGTGCTGCACATAGTTTTACATGTGGATTATTGTGGTGTTGTGCCGAATGAACACAAAAGACAATAATTCGCGAGAGACTGAACTCTTTAATCTCCACAAGCAGCGACAGAAAATGTACAACGTTAGCACTCACTCAGAAGAGTACCTCATACGGAAAACAGCCATATACATAAACATAGTCCCCTCTTGTGGCCATTATGTGCACTGCAGTCCAACATTAACTATTGCAGTAAGGATACCACAATTATAATTTTCGGGAACCGAGTTAAACATAAATTGTAACCATTGATCTCTAAGTACAGCGTCCCTGGGAAGGCCAAACAAAGGTGATTGACCACGCCCCCTTTTTTGTGTATTCCTGTGGGCGGAGGTTAGTCAAAAAACTGTTTTAGTGACGTCATTAAAGAAGGAAGTAGAGGGATGTAGTCCAAACTGGCTGTTCGATGTAGGCGACTTCTGTTAAATAAAATATCTCGCTTGGCATTGAACTTTGAGCTTTAAAATTTTACAGATTTTATTTATACTCTAACAACAACATTACACACTAACTAAAGTTTGAAACATGGGATCACGAAGAACGGGACCTTTAATATATATGCTTTATATAAACAAATGATCGCCTTTGTAAGTGCTTCTGCTTTCCGCATTCTTCAAAAAGTTTACGCTGTATGTCCTACGCCTTCCCTATTTTACTTCCGGTAAAAATGTAACTGCCGCTGTTTCGTTCCGTAAGTAGAATAGGGAAGGCGTAGGACATATGCTAATGTCATGCGCATGCATATCACAGTCTACTTAATGTTTGCTGGCATGCATAATACAGCGTTTTTAGTAGTTTTCACGGATCTGTTTGAATGGGGATCGTTTTGACAAAGTTGTCATCTGTACGCAAAAAACACAAAGGAAAAACATTTCCATTTTTAGTATTTTTCGTTAAAAAAAAACGTAAAAATCACATGGCGGGTGATTTTTCAAATGCAACTGCCACCGTCTAGCCTCTCAGTATTCAGTATTAATATTACTGTAATAATGCAGTGTTCATCTTGTTTCTAAGCTGATTATTTTTTGTACATTGTAATAGACTTTTTTTTTTCTTAACACAACCTATAATATGCAGGTAAAATTATAAAATTACATTTAATTTACAAAAAAAATTAGGTGATAAATAGTATGTGCTTTTGCTTAATTGTAAGTCATCATCTTAATAAATGATAAAAATGTGTTTAGGATGGACCAAAAATGTTTCCTCCTAAGATTTTGTCCATATATTAAATGGATTTTTTTCTGTACCACCTACGCCACTTTGGCTTGAACAATGGGGATTGTAAAGCACTTTTCTTTGCAAACCTGCTTTTGAGCAGCTATTCGTAAAAGCACCACACACAAAAGCTTGAATTGAATTTAATTATTGATCCTTCCCACGACCTCTTCTCCAGGGCAGATATTTGTGCACATTAAACTAACAGCATCAAAGGAGTCCAGTGCTAAGGGGCAAACCTCTAAAACATTACATAACTAGACTTTTCAAGTATAAAAATAAAAAAATTAAGGCAAAGCCTTATCAAAATGACTAGCACAGACTTCAAAATCTTAGACAATTCACATGTAAGATTATATTTGTGTTGGGGAAAAACTACTGCTTTATCAAATGCCAAATGTCCTTAATTATAGAATGACCCAGATACAGATGGTTTTTAGGTTGGTCCTGGGGTGAAGCCTTTGAAGGTTTCCAGTGGGAAGGGTTCACAGAAATTGCAACTTACGTGATTTTTTTTTTTAAAGAAACCTGTCAACTAATGTTTAGCAATGTGCATGGACATATGTAATCTTCATCTCTTCTTTTAAAGAGAGCCTATACCAGTTTGTTTAGCATGTAATGTTGCTGTTTGAGTATAAAAAGGTCTGCAAAGTTAAATGGCAAAAAGACGCTCCAATGGAAGTTATTCTCTATCAGTGCGCACTGTTTCTGAACTCTCTGAAATGCCTCGATTGTAGTCTTAAGTTTCCTTCTGGGAGCAAAAATGACAAAATAATACTCATTTAAATGTGTGTTGAGGTTTGCAATTATGGTAAGGGGTGAGACAACATGCTTAAACATGCTTAAAGTGGTTGACCAATCACAACACACTGGTCCAGCTGACCAAACAGAGCACAGTGCACTATTCAGAAGGAGGGGCTTCATAGAGACAGGATCTAAACAGAGCATTACTGACAGATTGGGAAAAGAGCTGCTGCACCAATTTAAAGGTCCCGTTCTTCGTGATCCCATGTTTCAAACTTTAGTTAGTGTGTAATGTTGTTGTTAGAGTATAAATAAAATCTGTACAATTTTAAAGCTCAAAGTTCAATGCCAAGCGAGATATTTTATTTAACAGAAGTCGTCTACATCGAACAGCCAGTTTGGACTACATCCCTACTTCCTTCTTTAATGACGTCACTAAAACAGTTTTTTGACTAACCTCCGCCCACAGGAATACACAAAAAAAGGGGCCGTGGTCTCGTCGCGCTCCCACGGAGAAGAGCAAGAGTTGCGTTTGTAGAGTGTGTTTGTCGCCATGTCGTCGAAACGCTGTTATTTTCATCCCACAGTCCAATCACCTTTGTTTGGCCTTACCAGGGACGCTGTACTTAGAGATCAATGGTTACAATTTATGTTTAACTCTGTTCCCGAAAATTATAATTGTGGTATCCTTACTGCAATAGTTAATGTTGGACTGCAGTGCACATAATGGCCACAAGAGGGGACTATGTTTATAGTCTATGTATTTGACTATGTATATGGCTGTTTTCCGTATGAGGTACTCTTCTGAGTGAGTGCTAACGTTGTACATTTTCTGTCGCTGCTTGTGGAGATTAAAGAGTTCAGTCTCTCGGGAATTATTGTCTTTTGTGTTCATTCGGCACAACACCACAATAATCCACATGTAAAACTATGTGCAGCACACGTTATGGTAAGAGGCGTGACTTTTCCGGGCAAGGTGCGCTCAGAGCTGTCGAATCACAACACAGGAACCGCTGGCACAATCAGAACTCGTTACGTATTTCTGCAGGAGGGACTTCATAGAACAAGGAAGTCATCAGCCCGTTTTTTTGACAGTGGAAACAGCGGTATACAGATAAGTAAATTATGTGAAAAATACTGTGTTTTTTTATACACGAAACATGAACACATGTTATATTGCACACTATAAATACAATCAAAGCTTCAAAAAAACACGAAAAACGGGACCTTTAAAATATGTGAAAACCTATGGATTAGAGCCAAAAACAAAATCAAGACTTTGTAAAAGAGCATAATATGGCTCCTTTAAGAAGAACTTTTCTCATTGCTTCTACTCATTTGACCAAAAGAAAGCAACATAAGCTGAGAAAACATATGGTACGTATATCCATGCTTCCCCTTTCCACATAAATGACTGCACATTTCAGATGAGAGAATACTGGACACATAGTCTGCTCACAAACAGAAGGTGAACAGCTGGTGCAGACAACAACATCATCAAGGCTCTGAAAACCATAGAGGTGATTGTAGATTTCAGGAGGGACTTCTTACATCCTCACTGTCTTGACATCAATAGCTTGATTGCCGCATCTTTTAAGCCTTTCAATTACCAGGGGATCGTAATTTAGCCAAACATGAACTCTTTCTCTATGTGAAGGAAGGCTCAATACAAAGATGTAGTTTCTGTGACCTATATTGAAAAAAATTCAATCTGTTTTAGGATTTAGTGGCCTAGTGTGCCTAATCCTATCATCGACAAGACTGTTTTCCTGTTGCCTTCCTGTCAATTAAAATGAACTCTGTGAGTACAAATGTAGATATTACAGTGCCTCGTGAAAGTATTACTTTTTTTTTTTTACTTTTTTCACATTTTACATTATACTTTTTTCCAACCTGGTCTCATGGAAAGACGTACCATTTTCGCGAGTCACAAAAATCCGTACCAATACGTACATATCACTGCAGTTTCCAACATGAACACTAGAGGCAGTAAAACAGCAAGCGCTTTTAATCGTTTTCATACACTGTTACGATTACAGGGTCAGATTATGGATTAAAGTCGTCTCATAACGATATGATTGGCCTTTGGTTTGACTGTTATCATAAACCAAAAACCATTAGGGGGCAGTCGTGGCCTAATGGATAGAGAGTTGGACTTGTAAAGGTCATGGGTTCGAGTCTCAGGTCTGGCAGTGGTTGTTGGTGAGGGGAGTGAATGTCCAGCGCTCTCCCCACCCTCAATACCACGACTGAGGTGAGACCCTTGAGCAATGGCTGCCCTCTGCTCTGGGTGTGTGTTCACTTGGATGGGTTAAATGAGTATGGGTCACCATACTTGGCCACATGTCACTTCACTCATACTGTTACATAAGCCATGTACCATTAAAATAGAAAATGGTTATTTTAAATTGTAATATTCTGACTTTTTTTCAAAAACATTAAAAAAATCGTACCTACACCAAACCTTTGAATGTTTTTATGTGCGTGTATATTATTTTTTCTTCCCTTCTAAGCACCTTAATTAATATATCTCTGCCCAACATTCTTCACATTCAATACTACGGGAAAGTGGGCGATTTATCCTGCCCATCACTTTTCTCATCACCTTGGGATCAAAGGATAAGGAGGCCATCCAATGCAGGGGTGTGATTGTAAAGGCACTTGTAAAGAAAGGAAAGGTCATGGCTAAATTATAAATATAACAATCTAAAAATGACTCAACTGAACTAAAATTGGGAAAACCTACCAACCAAGTTGTTTGAACTCTTTAAAAGTTGGTAATGGTAGGCCTATACACCTTTTAAAAACTCCAAGGGCCTCATTCATCAAACATCCGCAGATCCAAGCACAGAAATCATCGAACGACAGGGTTCACATGAAACATTCATATGCCACCAATCTCATCATATGAATGACAATCGTCATTTAAATATCACGCCCATATAAATGGTTTAGAAGTCTTGCACTCATAGTTTACGACATGAAGAAACATAGCCAAGAAGAGGATCTCATGAAAGAAAACTACATCTTGCACCAAAAACACCTGTTAACCTTTGTTGGGAGCTAAAAATATAGTTTGTTTTTCTTTATCTTGTTTTGTATAAATCCTTTTTATTTTATGAAAAAGGTTTAATTCAACATTCCCTATAGGTTCACACTCGATATACGTATGTGCTTCTTCTGCTCATAGCTGCTTTTGATCACTTCAAGGCTACCACTTTTCTTTTTAAAATTGATCATGAGGATTTGTATTGGGGGTTGCATTGAAATTGCATTTTAGTGCATTTTGACAAGTTTATACTAATTGTGTAACACAAAAGGATCCCTAACTCCTATTTCACAGACATGCCATTCAAAAACAAGAGCCGTTGAAGGCCAGTGAAATCTGCTTATTCACTCCATCTGCTACAATGCAAACAAAAGGACATTCAAATACAATTAAAGCTGGTACAAGAATGCTTTGGTGAACTATTGCATTTAGGGCTGCATGATGAATTGCTTTAGCATAGATTTCACGATTTGCGCATCTGCGATAGTCACATCACAGGATGTGCGATGTCAAGTATAAGGATTGTAGTTGATCTGTGTTCCTACAGACCGGGCACCACAGTTTGAAATGCAAGATTCTCGGATTAATTGCAAAGTTTAACCATTATAGAGTGAAAGTTTATCATTTGAGTGTGTTTTATGTCCTGTCAGTTCAAACATTAAAAGCCATTTTGAAGGATTAGTTCACTTTCAAATAAAATATTCCTGATAATTTACTCACCCCCATGTCGAAAAGAAATTAAGGTTTTTGATGAAAACATTCTAAGATTATTCTCCTTATAATGGACTTCAATGCCCTCCAAACAGTTGAAAACTGCACTTTTGTATTCTTCAAAAATCTTACGCTGTATGTCCTACGCCTTCCCTGTTCTACTTTGGTAACGAACGCAGTGCCAGTTAAATTTTTTCTGAAAGTAGAATAGGGAAGGTGTAGGACATACAGCATAAGCTTTTTGAAGAATACGAACATTATGTTACTATAAAATGGATCATTTTCTGAAAAGAAATCTTCTGGTCTATGCAGGGGCATAGTTTGTGGGGGGGATGGGGGGAGGTAACCCCCTCAAAATTGAAATGCTTCGGTTACAACCCCCCCCCAATATTTCAACATGAAAATCACAGTAGATCAAATGAAAAATACGTAGAATTCATTTATTTTGTAACAATAATTTTGTTTCTATTCAAATATGAGTTTGTCATAATAAATTAGACAAAAAAAATAAATAAATACTCTCCCTCCATTGAACCGATTGGTAACACCCAACCAATGCGCGTCACACTTTCACCAAAACAACGCGAGTGGCGCTCTAATGTTTGAATGGAGAGCACGGGTAGCACCAAAAAATGAAGAGAACCGTTGCCCAGCCGACTATATTAAACTTCTGTTCAAAGAGGGAAATTAAAAAGAATAAAACATGTACTGAGAAGGAGGTATGAGAATATTGTAATAGCCAAGTACACTTTAGCTAGCTAATCCATTGCAATTTAGCCATAACTATCAGTGTAACTGTAACCAGTATCCAAAATAGTTGCCTGTTTTGTTAGTTCATTTTTCAATAGTGTCTGTAATTATCAATGACAAAAGTATTCACATCAGTGTTTGTTTTCTTCCTAAATTAATCTGACTTTTGAACGAATTGGCTGAATGAACGATTTATGTTACTAACTCAATAAAAAAGCGAATCGCTGCCGCTTACTGGCGGTTTGACATAATTTCTTTCTTTTTAGAATCACAGTCATGTTAGAATTTTATGAATGGTTATACATACATTTCATAAAGTTATGAAGTATAGATAGATAGATAGATAGATAGATAGATAGATAGATAGATAGATAGATAGATAGATAGATAGATAGATAGATAAAGAAGAAATAAATTATCCAATAACGCTACACATAAAACAGATTATTATTATTTTTTAATTAAAAAATAACAGGCAGCAAACCAGCGTTCAACCCCCCCCAATGTTGAAACCAAATCTACGCCCTTGGGTCGATGTATCCCTGCCTCTTCTGAATTATTTTTATCCTCGGTGGGGATAAAATCCCCCCTGTGTTATGCTAGGCCTACTCCACAAACCACCAACAGAGCATATAAAATACCAAAAATAAAAATTTTTTTTTTTTTTTTTTTTTTTTTTTTTAAATATCGCCGCTTAAAACAATGCAGTCCAAGTGCCATCATTCCATGCCGCATGTGGCCCAGATCGTCATTCCACGCGTGGCAGATGTGGGTCGGCACAAAGTTGCTATCTGGGATGAGATCAGATTGCCGTTTTTTTTCTAATGTCGTGCAGCCCTAATTGCAATTATATAGAAGATATTGTAAACAACTGAAGAGGTCTGAAATGAGAGGCCTTGTACAGTCTGCATCATAGCATCTGCTATGACAGAAAATATTAAGAAACAATTATTTGATCAGATAGAAATTCTACATAGAGGACACTCTATACGGATACTCTATGCTGCTGAGGAGCACACAACTGACTCGTCTTTAGTGTTTATCAGTGAGATGCTGACAGAATGCAGAAGCTCAGCAGTGCTCTTTTCTTTACTTGGGGAAAAGAGGCTTACGGTACAGGCTTGGAAAAATAGCCTTTTAAAAATGTTTTCGGGGTAACAACAACAAAATAATTCAGAGCAGGGTTCAGGAACAAAGATGAGCAGAGTATAAGATATGGTGGATGCAATTTTAAAATGCAAATGATAGCTGACAATATTCGCAGTCTGAGCAGAAATATTTAATACCGATCAGAACATCCCCCAGTGTCTCATTCAGCTCGTGCTCAGCATTCATATGTGTTTTATACATGCAGTATTTTTGAAACCGGTTTCTTGATTGATGATTTAAAGGAGGATTTCAGTCTTTTTTTGCTTTAGACATGAGGAAAACCAAGCAACTGAGTTGGAAACACACATAGCTTTTCTGTTTTTAAGAATATGCAATAATAAATAAATAACCACAGAATAGAAAAATATATGCTTTTTAACATCTTTAGAATATCTTTTTTTTTTTTTTTTTTAATGATACAAATATAAGCATTCCATTTCCATTTTTTGAGTCAGAATTATGTATATTAATGGAGTTACATATCTTTCCAATGCACTGGACACCATACAATTAGGATATATATTTTTGTCTAATGTAAATGCAAGCAAATTTGAAGGTAGGCAAAGTGTGTCTAAACTGTATATACCTATTGCACCCCACTGTTTTATTTCTACAATGAATCATTAGTCTCCATTCTATATATTTTAATTATGCATTATATCACTGCATTGTTTCATTGCTCTTTTGACATATAAGAGGTCTTTGTACCATTAAAACATCCTGCAAGTTTCATAACGTAAATCATCCTCCTGATTATAAACAAAGCATTTGCTTAACTGTCACCCCCCTTCTTGAGCATATTGAAAATATATTGTAATTCAAGAGTGCTTTGGAAAATGAGAGTATGAAAAAGTTATAAATTCACGTAAATCATATATACTGTACTATTTTTATTTTATATTAAATACATATTTTACAAATTTTAATATTTTAATGTATAATTTTTACTCTAAATTTAATATAAAATTAAAGTCATACGTCTAATCAAGCTGTGTTCCAAATTTGAAGTTGATATCACAAAAATTAAAGCGGAACTCAGTAAGATTTGCGAAGCTACAGGTCCCTTCAGTGAATCACACTGTCATGAATACTCCAAATGAAGCTCTGGACTACAATGACTACAACGCTCACCAGCGCAGTAGTTTTGCAAATACAGTACAGGAAATCTCGATGGAAGTGAGTAATTTTCTAAATTGAATTACCGTAAAGAATTTTGTCACTCTCGCGTGAATGTGAACGTGAGGCGAGACTGTGTCGGGTCGGCGCAGCTCAACTTGCAAGTGCTGTTTTCTGGCGTAGACGCGCCAGAGGGGGTTAGTGCTCGCCTCAGATACACCACTACAAGTCAATTAACCATCGTAAGGACTTAACTATTTAAAACTAAAACTATTTATGAAGGTAAAAAAGTTACTTAGTTCTGCTTTAAAGTTCCCATGAGATTTTGTTTATGTGTTCTACCAAAAATAGCCACTGGGTGTCATCCAAATTTCAATTTTTTATTTTTTTTTATACATTCTCCGTTAAAAAATTAATACATTTATGTCCAAATATCATGTCTATCACAAAACAGATTCCAAATATGGAAGCTTGAGATTCAGACCTTTCCGACGATATTTGTTTTGTCAAGATTAGAAAAGTTTTGACTATAAATATGAATGTATTCTGACTTATTTACACTGTTAAAGTTGCCATCGAATGGAAAATTGAATTTACCTTGGCATAGTTGAATAACAAGAGTTCAGTACATGGCAATGACATACAGTGAGTCTCAAACACCGTTGTTTCCTCCTTATGTAAATCTCATTTGTTTAAAAGACCTCCGAAGAACAGGTGAATCTCAACATAACACCGACTGTTACGTAACAGTCGGGCTCATTAATATGTACGCCCCCAATATTTGCATATGCCAGCCCATGATCAAGGCATTACACAAGCCAGTAATAACGTCTGGATCTGTGCTCAGCTGTGTGACGTCATATCTCCCAAGGGGGACAAACCAGCTGGATGTAAGCCTCATGTCACAGCAAAAAGCAAACAACCCAATTAAAAAACTGACTCTGTCTACACTTGATTTAGCATACCGATTAGATGATACACACTTGAGTCTGTCGACAACAGAACAAATGGAAGAGTGAAAGAACACTCGCTTTGATGCGAGATGTTTAAACATCTCGGTTGCGTCTCTGTACAGTAGGATCCCAGTGTCTGGAACAAGTGGATGGTTTATTTTAGTGGCATCTCGGATCACGGCAGAGGATTATAAATTTGTTCAGAGCACTTTGTTTTGTCAACAAGGTACAGTGTAATGGAGAGTTCACAAGAAACTTTTGCTGAAAGATGAAGTAGCCATTATTAAATATAGAATCTGATAGCAGCATTATTTCATAATGCCTGTAAATGATGGTTTTATATGAATAATGTTTCAAAACACGTACTCACGTACAATAGCGATGCAATGATGTCTGCCAATCAGAACAACAGCAGTTTACTGACAAGCCTAAAGGAGCCGCCTCTTAAAAACTGATCATTTCAGACAAAGTGTCAAAATGAAGGTTGAAAATAATCATTTTCATTTGTTCTTTGGTGCAAAAAAACATCATAAGTGAACCTCAAAGAACATATTAACATAATAAAAAAATCCATGTCATGACCCCTTTAATATCCTTGCAAAAGTTGAATAATTTAATGGTCTTGGAATAAGCTGAATGGAAATTTCCAATGAATAAATATAACATGGAAAGTAAATTACAACAAATGCATTAATACTGCCTTAATCAAAGTGGTCCTTCCATTTTATTCCATTAAAAAACAATTTGTCTGGATGTCATGGAATAAAAGATAGAGGCATGATAATACTTGGGTACAGAGAGGAATTTGGTAATGATCTATGGTGGATGATTTACATGTCACACCAATGATTAAAAAGGTCTGTCATAGGCAGAGGATTCAGTAGTCAGATTTTAAACATCTGTCCACTGCATCTGAGAAATAACTTTTTTTTTTCCCTCCACTTCAAGGCAAGGCCGATAGAGTCAGCCTGAATGATTACAACCAACATGAAAGACTTTGATCATAATAAACAAGGTCCAGTGTATATTTCATGGTATTCAGCTGGTCAAAGCACAACACATTAATTCCTACAAAGAACTAATAAGCAGATCTAATTACAAACACCACCAAATGTCAAACTGTTTATTACAGTGGATGTTTTGCATTTTTTAAATCAAGGTTATTGCTAGTGCTTAGGTTCTCAGAAATGTTCTCAGCAAAGATGCTTCATGAAGCTTTGATTCTATTACTTTTAAATTACTAACTCAATGGAGGAGGTGTCACTTTATTGCATTACAATGTCAAGTATTGTCTTTGGGTTGAATATTGACTGTAACCTCCCATTTCAATCTCTGCAGTGCTTTTATTTTGTGAATTATCATATAAACAACAAGAATAAATAACATCAACAATGAAACAGAGAACAGAAGATAAAATGTCACAATTATGGGTGTAATCGTTAGTTAATTTGCATGTGTTTGAACAAATAAAGGTCAGTAATATCATGGCTGTATGACCAAATATAACCAGGCATGAGTAATTGAGGCCACAGCTAAATCACTGAAACAGTAGAACAAGAAATGTGTGAGATTTCTAAAGCACAGACGCAGTCAAGTTTCTGTCTGACGCTCATGTCAGACCACTTGGTGTTTGAAATGACCTTTACAAGTCTTTTTAATCACATGGAATTATGATGATAAAAAAAATCCTGCAAATTCATGCAATGCTTATGTGCTTGTGTGAGTGATACAGATTTGAGTCAAAAAGATTTTTTATATTTTTTAAGAGGTTATATTAAAAAGTCACATCATAGTTAATTTATTTTACATTAATATTTTCTAACCCATAAAATTAAACTTCCATTTTACATATTCATATGCATCCCTGTCATTTCAGACAGTCACAGATTTAGTTTAACTTGCATTTTGAGTTGAGAAAATTACAATATGTTACAGCATGGGTTGAGGAATCAAAACGCCAGATCACTTGGGGAGGGTGAAACAGATAGAAAAGTGCATCTGAGACCAAGCTATATAAAGAGAAATGTGTTGGTCAAAGTGACAGATCCCATGATATACATAATACAGCTGAGAATATATCTATAAAGAGGGGAGAGTTAGAGGAAAAGAAATGAAAGATGACTCACCAATGACACACACGTGACTTCTCTATCCTGCATTTGAGTAAATGTAGACTATAGTGCATTCAGAAAACAAAACGGTGTGTTTTCAAATGTAGTTATTTTAATCAAATGTAATCTGTTTAGACTGTGCTGTACATCAGACAAACTAGAAAACATAGCTTTTAGACAAGATATTGTTAGTTACTTTGTCTGTTTTTGCTCCATCAACAAAAATAGTTCAAAATGAAGCCACACAAAGATATTGTTCCATTCCTAAATGAATCAGCATTTTTGAACAAATCAGTTCTATGAATGATTCAATGACTCACTCACAGACAGTGGATATTCCATGTTATCGCTAAAAAAAAAACCAAACCCAGCGGTTGGGTTAAATGTTTGCCCAACCTGCTGGGTAGTTTTATTTAAACCAACTATTGTTTAAAAATTGCTATATGGCTAGCTTAAAATGTACCCCAAATAGTTGGGAAATTAAAAACCAGATGCAATTAGAGGCAACAATAATAGACAAAAGGTGAATGTTTATTAATAAGCTTTAATATTTTATTAATGTAAATGTAATAGTTTATTAATATAAATGTATTAATAAGCAATTTAATAAATGTTTATTGTTTAATAATTATTTATTGAACATTAATAAATGTTCATTTCCAACATACTTTGGGTTAATTTTAATTAAGCAATACAGCAATTTTTAAACAATAGTTGAGTTAAATAAAACTACCCAGCAGGTTGGGCAAATATTTAACCGTACCGCTGGGTTAAAACAACCCAATTGCTGGGTTTGTCCATTTTCATTGTCCATGTTGTTTTTAACCCAGCATTTTTTAGAGTGTAAGCCTTTCATCACTGCTATGGATGAATTTATTATTTACTTTTCCCCCCCCTTATGTTTAATGCAGCATTCTATATGTACACTCTAAAAAATGCTGGGTTAAAAACAACCCAAGTTGGGTTGAAAATGGACAAACCCAGCAATTGGGTTGTTTTAAACCAGCGGTTGGGTTAAATGTTTGCCCAACCTGCTGGGTAGTTTTATTTAAACTATTATTTAAAAATTGCTATATGGCTAGCTTAAAATGAACCCAAAATATTTGGGAAATTAAAAACCAGATGCAATTAGAGACAACAATAATAGACAAAAGGTGAATGTTTATTAATAAGCTTCAATATTTTATTAATATAAATTTAATAGTTTACTAGTTTATTAATAGACATTTATTAATAAGCAATGTAATAAATGTTTATTGTTTAATAATTATTAATTGAACATTAATAAATGTTCATTTCCAACATACTTTGGGTTAATTTTAATTAAGCAATACAGTCATTTTTAAACAATAGTTGAGTTAAATAAAACTACCCAGCAGGTTGGGCAAACATTTAACCCTACCGCTGGGTTAAAACAACCCAATTGCTGGGTTTGTCCATTTTCAACCCAACTTGGGTTGTTTTTAACCCAGCATTTTTTAGAGTGTATATAGGTGTGTTGGGTTGTTTTAGATATTTAAAAAAAAAATTAACATATCATAGAGTTGTTTGTGGTGGGGTAAATTAAACGTGATATGCAGTGACATCACAATCGTGTTGCATCGTGGTATATGGAGTTGCCTGAAATGTACATATGAAGTAGACTCGCTCCCTCTGTCAAAATGTAGGGGTCGAGGGTCTGTCCATATAAACTTCCCTCGTACACTTCACGAAGTGGAACACACTTCAAAATGGCGGCAGGGATTCCCCCGAGGGGAAGTGCTTAGGGAAGTTCACAAGTGCGTGTCTAAAATTGGAGTGGAACGCAGTCTAGGAGATCATGTTGGACCTATAGATTACTGATTACCTCTAGCTGTGTGTAGTTTAGTTCTCTGTGTATAAATATTCCCTGTTTTGTTGGTTATCATCATTAAGTGTGGTTTGCATGTTTGTTCTTCTGAGATTCTGCAGTATATTTTGCGAATTAAAGACTATTTATATCAAATTCCTTAGTGTTGGATTGCTACCACTAACTGTGCCACTTTAGGTGTGAAAAATACACTCATCACATTATTATACATTACTAGACTGAGATCAAACAACAACCCCCTGCTGTATTGTTGTGGACCCACAGGTTGACCAAAAAGCAAAGGAAAGTAAAGGATCAACTGAAGTAACCACAGTCTAATTAATATTGTATATCTATTATACAATTTGTGTTCACGCATTATGAAATATACATCCTCTGTGCTGCCTTTAAAATGATGATGATAATAATAATAATAATATTTTGTTTTGCTAAAATGGCTGTTTTTCTGCCATACAGCACAACATGGAGTTCTGTCTTAATACTAGTCTGTATTCAAACTGGAATACATCAGATTAATAATGTCATATTAGATACTAGAGTGTAGAGTTTCCCTCAAGAGCACAACACATGAATCCATCTGTTCATGTAAGGTCGCCCTCTAATTCAAAATCAAAATAAACAAGATTCAGCCTAAAAATGATAGACCACGTCTCATTCAAAATGATATCAAACTGCTGTTCTATATTTTACATTAGTCATATTATTTTATTATCTGTACTTTTAAGATTAAATGTCAGAAAGGTCATGGGTTTGTAAAGCGAGTGATTCAGGTTCCATCCAGAGGCAGCTGCAAATTAAAACAAGAAAAATAAAGCAATTAACAGCGACAAAAAAAAGGTTTTTCCTTATACTTAGCAGTAAAAGATGTCTAACTGCTTATTGTTTGCACTTTAGACTTACCATTTCCTGACCTTTGCTTTACACATCTGATGTCATGAAGGTCATTCGTTTGTAAGAGAGTGAGTCAAATGAGTCAGTCCAACTAAATTCATAAAGAAATAGCTGAAGTAAATGATGGCAGTGAATAAAATGAAGCAATTAAAGGTCTTTTTAAGACATTCTAAGGGCTTATCTCTTTACAATCTCTTTAAAGTCTTTGGGAAAAACTATACACAGTTTAGAGCTAGGATAGGCAATGTTTTTCATAAACACTTTTTGTTATACTGGTTGAAACTCACATCTTAATAGCAATCAATAATAGAAGTGGTCTAAATATTAAAAACTGTACAGGTTTTAGAACCAAAAAATGTTTGTCAAATCATTGCATTCAGTCCGAATGCAAAGATAGGATGTCATACTTGTCTGAAGGGAGGGTGGGGTCTTATGATTTCAAAGCTAGTTTGAAATCATAATTTGGCTAGCCTCTCCAAATTGCTTACCATAGCTTTACCTGAATTAAATTTAATGTATTTTTGATAAGTCTCTAAAGTATATTAGTGTCAATAATGTTTGTCAAAATGTTGTTAAAATTGATCTGAAAAGTCTTCAGATAATATATACATGAAAATATGATGAGTAGGAAAGAATCTGCCAGCTTACTTGAGGGCAACTATTACTCTCAATCAAAATCTCATGTGTAATTCTGGAGCTCTATTTCATTTCTCCACCTCTGTAAACAATCCATCAAGATGCAAATGCTCTCACATATGTCTCATTAAACAAAGATCTGCAAACACTGTTGCTGTCAAGACATGGGTTGGCATTCATGCATGAATTATTTAGATTACAGACATTAATTAAGACTTTTTAATTAAACAGTCATGTAGTTCATTGTTAATTATGTAATTTTATAAATAGGAGAGACTCGATGACTAAAACAGATGCGCAAAGGTGTGTTTTTCAATAGTATTTATTATATCTTGAGAGGACAGGTGGATCTCAATAGCAGTCGTTTAACTTAAACAACAACAAAGAAGGTAATCTAACAATGTGCACTTTTACATGCACACCAATACACTGATAACTACCAAAAAGCAGTTTATTAAAATAACCCGATTTACTGGTTTACATGCAAATCAATAACTTGCCAATGCAAGTAAACTGCGTTTACCAGACTGTATTAAAAAAACAACAACTGGTTATTCAAAACACAAGCATCCATGTATTTTCACTCAGAGTATTATATTTATAATGTGAGTTGTGATATTAAATAAAGGATTAAAAGCCCCAAAGTATTTCAAAATGTCAGCGGGAAACTCTCATATTTGACCCCGCTAGAAATTTTTCCTTTCCCAGAATATTCTCAGAATGTCCCCACTGGTGTTAAAGGGTTAGTTCACCCAAAAATGAAAATGATGTCATTAATGACTCACCCTCATGTCGTTCCAAACCCGTAAGACCTCCGTTCATCTTCGGAACACAGTTTAAGGTATTTTAGATTTAGTCTGAGAGCTTTCTGTCCCTCCATTGAAAATGTATGTACGGTAGACTGTCCATGTCCAGAAAGGTAATAAAAACATCCTCAAGGTAGTCCATGTGACATCAGAGGGTCAGTTAGAATTTGTTGAAGCATCAAAAATACATTTTGGTCCAAAAATAACAAAAACTACGACTTTATTCAACACAGACAGATAAAGTTATTTTAAAAAGTTGACTTTATCAAATGGTATCTGGCTATCAGATCCGTGTAGTGGAGTGGATAGAAGATGTTAGCAGATTACAGTGGCCAGATATATATACATAAACCAGGGCTCTCAAGTTTTAAAGACAGGCAAGAATGACAAATATCCAACAACATGACATGATTTTTAAAGTGACCAATAACATCAACGATGTAATACACTATAATTTATTTAGTGCTAATAAAATTATTAAGCCTATTTGGAGAGGGAGATGTTTAATGTGACAAAATGTCAGTCATCGTGTGATTGTGATAACGAAAATATAACAAGGTCTAGACTGAGCAGGTGTTTTCAGTGAACAGGCTGTAAAACTGTTGACTAAGTTCCGACACTCTAATTATCTGGGAAACATTCTCTTACAGCAGTCACGTTGTCATTGTTTGTGTCAAACAAGCTGTGAATTTGTTGTAACATTAAAATAGGAGATCATGACTTATTCTGTGCTCAAAGGGATGCTCAGAGCTCCAGTGTTTTCCTCTGTGGGTGAACGAGGATGATGGTGAACAATTCCAGGATATGCTTTTTTTTCATTGGTTGTTGCGTTAAATCTTACCCAGATACAATAGTGCTATTTTCTGATTGGCTACTGTGTAGCCTCTTTCTTTTTTTGATTGGCTAATAAGTGGCAGGCTACTCCAGGGGAGACGCGCTTGATTCCTGCCCGGCGCAGCGGCATATTAAATATGAAAAATAGTTTTTCTGCGTGAGAAATACAATGTGTGGCGGGAGTGCGTGACAAAAGACCGAAAGGAGTGACTGTCACGCTCAGTGCGTTACACTTGAGAGCCATGAAAAAGTTTCAGAGTTGCTAACTATTTGATCACGTGGGCTGTAAAAGGGTCTATTTTCAATGCTTCAAAATGTTGCGAATGTCCAAATCGCCAAAAACAAATATGGCGACGTAAATGTGCATTACCAATGCCGACTGATGAAAGGATTCAATTGTCACTACATTACCCATAATGCACTCCCCAGACTCATTATCACCATGTCATTGCACCCAGCTGGATTGTATTATGTTCATTAGTGTCT
This sequence comes from Chanodichthys erythropterus, assembly GCF_024489055.1. Taxonomy (NCBI): domain Eukaryota; kingdom Metazoa; phylum Chordata; class Actinopteri; order Cypriniformes; family Xenocyprididae; genus Chanodichthys; species Chanodichthys erythropterus. Next base: position 38,052,480 of record NC_090227.1, on the reverse strand, counting down.
GTCTATTTATACTCAGTTGTTTCTGTCCTTGGTTGTAGTTTGTTGTATTTGTTACGTGCACTTTTGTACTCCTGGCTTGTTGTTTTTTTTGTGGACTGTTATTTGGATTTTGACCCTTGCCTGTTCTCTGGACTACGATTTTGGACTGCCCAATAAACACTAATGCTGCGCTTGGATCTACCATCTTGTTCTTGTGTGCACCTGTGACAGAACAAACCACAAGGATCCAGCAGCAGGAGACTCTGCTCATCGGTGGGGGCTGAGGAGGCTCAGGCCCTGTTGTCAACTCTTCGTCAGAGGAGAATGGGAGTGCGGGCATTTGTCCAGAAGTTCTGGTCGCGGGCGGAGGGGTATGGTCTCCCTGATGTGGTCCTTAAGGACATATTCAATGGATGTCTGGATAAACCTCTGCCGCAGTGGGAGATGGAGCTGGTAAGGGGGTTAAACTTTTGGAATTTCTCCAATTACCTGCATCTGCGTGGGAATGGGCTGCTTCGACTACCTCCAGCACCCGCTCCAGCCCGTGAGCCCGCTCCAGCCCATGTGTCCTTTCCAAGGCCTGCTCCAGCCCATGAGTGCGTCCCAGCCCGTGAATCTACTTCAGAGGCCTCAGAGGAGGTTGGCACTGAGTCTCCGCTTCACACTTGTAAAAGGAGGAGGAAGGCTTTAGTCATCCCTCAAGGCCTGGAGGCTTTCCCAGAGCCCGCTCCAGCCAGTGAGCCCGCTCCAGCCAGTGAGCCCGCTCCAGCCAGTGAGCCCGCTCCAGCCAGTGAGCCTGCTCCAGAGCCCGCTCCAGCCGGTGAGCCCGCTCCAGCCGGTGAGTCTACTCCAGAGCCCGCTCCAGCCAGTGAGTCCACGCCAGTCAGTGAGCCCGTTCCAGCCAGTGAGTACACTCCAGTCCTGCAGGCTCTCCCTATCAGTCCAGTGATGGCCAAGAGGGCTGTCCACACATTTTATGTTTTGGCGGCCTTGCATGCTTGGAGGATGCACTCGGAGCATCCCGAGCCCGCTGCCGTCCCGGAGCAGCCCGAGCCCCCTGATACGGCCACGGAGGCCGTCACCGAGCTGCCCGCTCTCCCTGATACGGCCACGGAGGCCTTTGGACTGGCCTGCCGGCGCCATCCAGGCCGTCTGCCCTGCTGCCGCCGTCCAAGCCTTCTGCTTTGCCGCTTCTGCCCAGGCTTCCTGAACCGCTGAGAACCGCCTGGTCAGTTCCTCCAGCACCACCCTGGCAATCAGCCAGGACTGTAGAACCGCTGGAACCAGCCTGGTCAGTTCCTCCAGCACCACGCTGGCACCCAGCCAGTACTCTAGAACCGCTGGAACCAGCCTGGTCAGTTCCTCCAGCACGGCCTTGGCTATCAGTTGGGGACCCTGGATCTGGCCCGCCATCCCTCCCCCTGATCCTCCTCCTGTCCACCTCCCTCCTGAGTTTTTGTTTTTGTTTTGGAGGGCACTCCATTCCGGACTCTCATTTCCACCCATTGCATTCACTACATTACCCATAACGCACTCCCCGGACTCATTATCACCATGTCATTGCACCCAGCTGGATTGTATTATGTTCATTAGTGTCTGTCTATTTACACTCAGTTGTTTCTGTCCTTGGTTGTGGTTTGTTGTATTTGTTACGTGCACTTTTGTACTCCTGGCTTGTTGTTTTTTTGTGGACTGTTATTTGGATTTTGACCCTTGCCTGTTCTCTGGACTACGATTTTGGACTGCCCAATAAAGACTAATGCTGTGCTTGGATCTACCATCTTGTTCTTGTGTGCACCCGTGACATCAATGGAATCAATTCAATGGAAAGGATTCCGGAAGAGAAGACAATGCTGAATAAAGTAGTTTTTGTTATTTTTGGACCAAAATGTATTTTCAATGCTTCAACAAATTTTAACTGACCCTCTGATGTCACATGGACTACTTTGATGATGTTTTTATAACCTTTCTGGACATGGACAGTATACCGTACATACATTTTCAATGGACGGAGAGAAAGCTCTTGGACTAAATCTAAAATATCTTAAACTGTGTTCCGAAGATGAATGAAAGTCTTGCGGGTTTGGAACAACATGAGGGTGAGTCATTAATGACATAATTTTTGGGTGAACTAACCCTTTAGGACGTTACCTAGTAACGTTCCCAGTACGTTCACAGACGGTCACGATGTGGAGTTCTTTTAAGGTTTGGGGGACGTTATTTGGCGGACCTTCACAGAACATTCAAGACGTTCTCTGAAAGTTTAGAAAACCATATTTTATTTGAAAATGTTCTCAGAACATTCCTTCTGCCCTTGTCAAAAAAATTTTTATTGAAAATTAGAACTAAGTTGACTAACAAAAGTGGCTGTTCAAACAAAAATGATTTTTTCTTAAATGTCATACAAAAAAAAGCTCTTTATAGGTAATTCCTGTATTAATATTATGAAACCTTTTCTCTAAAATGCAAGTCTTTTGCAGTAAGTCATTAACTGACAACAGCACATGCATTAGCTAATATAACTACTCTATCACTAACTACTGTATCAGCAACTACACAGTTACTGCAGCCTTTAAATAAAGCAACATGTTGTTGTAGTTCTATGATAATGCATAAAATCCAGTCCTGCTTTGATCATTTGAAAGATTTTTTTTATCATTGTGCAGAAATTAATCAGGCAGAATCATGTAGACTCACACAGACATCAAGATTATGCGTGTGATCCTCAACAATGGTGACAAAATGTTCAGATAAACAGATTAACTCTGAACATCACAAAACAAGCTACTAAAGTCACAAAGATTTTTGTTTATTGTCACCATTGTTGAGGATCATACACTGATTCATGGTGTCTGTGTGAGTCTACAAGACACTGCTCAAAACTCTATCTGTATAATGAATAAAAAAAACACAAAAAAAAAAACAATTAAAACCAATATTTAATACATTCATAGTTTAGACACTACTGACGATCAGAGAATCAAGACACTCCGTGATGATTGAATCACCAGCAATTAACAACCCAATTCATATGATCAGAATTCCCCTTGCCTTTTTTTTTGCTATAAAAAGCATATCTTGAAAACACAGTCAAAGCAGCCATAGAAAATCTAATATTGGAAGGTCAAGAATCAAGAGCCCATCTAAAACAAACGCTCACCTCCATAACGGTGACTTCAAACTTTATTATTTTTTATAAAACACCCACATAGAAGCCGACATTCTCGTGACCCTGCGCAACTTTGCCTAAAAGTTCTCTAAAAGTGATAAATTCTGAAATTTTACAGAACATTTGGGACTTAAAACGTCCTCTTTTGGTAATGAAAGTGCTGCAGTTCAAGGTTCCTTATATGATTTTAGGGGGACATTCCAATTTGGTTCATTTTATGGTCACAGAAGAGTTACAATGAGGATATTTGGGACATTAACTTAGCATTCCCACACAGTCCTCTATTGGTCATTTAATAGCGTTCCCGATATGAGTTTAGGGGGACGTTCTATTTTGGTTTTTTTATGGTTCTGTGAGAACGTTAAAAAGAGGACATTTGGGAAGTTAACAGAACATCCTATAGTAATAGTCCCCTAAACATTCCCAGAATGTCTTGAATGTTCCCTGAAGGTCCACCAAATAACGTTCCCCAAACCTTAAAAGAACTCCACATTGTGACCTTCTCTGAACGTTCTGGGAATGTTACTAGACATCATCCTTAATACCAGTGGATGTTCTGAGAATGTTCTGGGAACGTAAAATTTCTAGCGGGGTAACCTGTCACCTAGTAATGTTCCCAGAACATTCAGAGAAGGTCACGATGTGAAGTTCTTTTAAGGTTTGGGGAACATTATTTGGTGGACCTTCAGGGAACATTCAGGACATTCTGGCAATGTTTAGGGGACTATTACTATAAGACGTTCTGTTAACTTCCCAAATGTCCTCTTTTTAACGTTCTCTCACAACCATTAAATAACCAAAATAGAATGTCCCCCTAAATTCATATCGGGAACATTATTAAATGACCAATAGAGGACCATGTGGGAACGTTCTGTTAATGTCCTGTTTGTAATGTTCGTTTTTGACCATAAAATAACCAAAATGGAACATTCCCCTAAAGTCATATAAGGAACCTTAAACTGCAGCACTTTCATTACCAAAAGAGGGCGTTTTAGGAACGTCACGGATGTTCTGTAAAGGTTTGGAATTTTCATCACCTTTCAAGAACTTTCACAATGGTAACCTCACAAAACTCAGATAACAGAAACAGAACATTAAACATTAACAGATCTCTCTAGATCTCTGCATCTGCACTTATTACAAACCTTTGTTTCTTTCATGCAAATCCTCTTAATGAGGTGTTGATGTTTTCTCAAAATTTATAAATGTCACCGTTACGAAGGAAAGCACTTGCTTTAATTGGGCTCATGATCCTTGACAGTTTAACTTTATTTTTTCTCCAATTGTTATAACTGTGTTTCTAAAGCACATTTGATCCAAAAAAAAAAAAAAAAAAAATGTGAGATAGAAAAGTCTGACCGAATTATTATAATTGCTAGTCGTTGATAATTTTATGTTCAAACAGCCACTCTATTGTATTTCTTTCATGTTGTTCTATGATAATCCATAAAAATCTTCCGTGGGAACGTTCTGTTAATGTCCCAAATGTCCTTTTTGTAATGTTTTTTTTCACCATAAAATAACCAAATTGGAACGTTCCCCTAAAGTCATATAAGGAACCTTAAACTGCAGTACTTTCATTACCAAAAGAGGGCGTTTTAGGAACATCCCGAATGTTCTGTAAAGGTTCGGAATTTTCATTACCTTAAAGTTGCGCAAGGTTCTGAGAACGTCGCCTTCTACGTGGAGAAGTCAGAAGTGTCTACAACTGTACCACTGTCCTGTGGCTGCACGAAATAAGACAATTTTATCTGTTTTTTTTATATTTCTTCCATATTTCTCCTCCCCTTCTGCAAAACACTCAATGTAGCTGATGCTCTTGAATCTGCCATATAAAGACGTTTTCCTGTCACATATCACACACGTGCACTTCAATTAGATGACAGAATGTGGGTTAAGGCGTTTACATGCCGGGTGAAATTGGGGTAATGGGCAAAAATCTAGCTGTGTCGATCAGTTTACTGTGACCATACAGCAATAAAGGAATCGATTTAGCATGTGTACATGACCACACATATTGTCAGCTTATTAAGTATAATCAGTATAATCTTTACACTAAAAAAATACTGTTTTATAACAGAAGTCACGGCCAAATGAGCGAGAGGTATTCGGTGTCCACACATCTCATTAATTTCTATAATATCCACAAATAGTGACTGACTGTTGCACAACTATGCATGAAATTCAGTGACGTCTGGGCTATAATGTGGCACACTTGATCCATGTTAGCTGCCTGTTACACTTTCTCCAATGGTAAAACCCACAGACCCTCTCATCTCCCAAAAATAAGACAATGGCTGTATCCAAAAACTTAGGTAGCTGACTTGTTGCATTGACTTTGCAGGGAGCGTTTGCGCAAGAAAGGCACCTCACAAAACTGATTTCGGACAGACTTCTGAGGCAGTGTAACGTTTAATGATCTACAGCAAAATAGAGAGAGCTTTGGTGATAACTAAGTGAATATTAAATTACTGCAATGCTCACAATGTATCCCTTTTTCTGACAGTGTAGTAATTTCCTGATAGAAATGACATCAAAAGTGAAAACATTGGTCACAAACATACATTTACACACAAACTGAACACCAACTGCAACTTTCAGACGCCATCTTTATTTTTTAGCTCAGCTGTCACAGGATGAAAAGCACAGGATTGTGGGATACATCTATGCTGCCTTCAAAAATCAATCAGATGAAGGTATCTCAGGAGACAGGAAGTGAAGATACATTTAGATTCAGACGTGATGCCTTGATGCCTTTCTACCTTGGAATTCATCCTCCGAAGGCAGCATTTTTCAGTTTTCGAAGGCAGCATTTTTCAGTTTTCGGACGCAGCCAATCTCTGACTAGACATCGGAAAACAGGAAACAGGAACTAACAAAGTAAAAGTCCTTAGAAAGACTTAACTGATGCTGCGTCCCAATTCGCCTACTTATACTACGCCCTAAAAGTATGTACTCTTTCTGTGAACAAAAAGTACTTACTTTTGAGTGTGTAGCAAAAGAGTAGACAAGCTTTGGGACATACTATCACGTCATACAATTGCGTCTTTGCTCTCTATCGCATCCAGTCACCGTAAACTGGCCTGTCAATCATCTCACATCCTCCACATTTCATTCAGCTAATTTCCTACCGTATCGGAGAGAAATGCAGCACGTTGATATGCAGTCGCGAGTCTTTCATGTGGAGAACTCTCCTCATATTAATGCATAATGATGCATTTAAAAGTTAATGGCCATTCTGATCTTTCTAAAAATCCTCATTGGTATTTGCAGATGAAAAATAACACGGATAACATTAAATATATATTTTCTATCAGGTTGAACTGATTATTAGTCACTCAAACCTCTCATCAGCGTCGATCGCGCGTATCCGCCATGTTTTGTAGTTTTTTAAACACATTTTACTCGTGTTTGTAGTTCTGAACTGAATCCTCGTCCAATGCGCAATGGGTTGTGGGCAATATTAGCCTTTATAGTGTGCACGGATCCACACTTCGAAAATCTACCGGGAATAGTAGACCATCCGGGGACTTTTGGCATACTCTTTTCAACATACTATTCTTTGGGACACACTTATTTTAATCTCACATACTATTTAGGATGGATAGTATCGACATTGGAACGCAGGGATAGACGTGACAATTTCAAGAACAGAAATGATTTTTTATACCAGAAATGATGTTTTTGTATTACAATTTACATTGACCAAAACAATGGTTTGTTAAATTATGCCCATAGTCTCTCACAGCTCCTATTTCTCAGATAAAATGCATTTAAATATGCATTTATGCAATTATGCATGGACATTTTAGTGTTGCTGAAGAGGGAATAAAGTTTAAAGACATTAAAGTGAACATTTTTTATTGGACTTTATTTGATGTTTTTATTCATTCATGCAAAATCTCACAAAAAAGATCCAGAACGACTAACCACCAAAGATTAAGTTATTAAATTCTTTGCAAAACACTGGTGACATTCAACCCAATTCCATTATTTTGACATCTTTGATCAGATTAAAATTCCACAATATTCTCCATAAATCACAAAAGCTTTGTAAGAGGGCTAATGAATATCACAGAGTTAATATGTGAGTCTCTGATGAAGTAGTTCTTGGCATGAATATAAAGGAAAATATTCCTTTAATTTAAGACAAACTGATGACCTCTGAACTGACGAGTCACAAAACACTTTGATACTTTAATTCCAGTTCAAATAAAAGAATGAAGTCAACCTCAGTCAGTAATTTTTTGATCTGGGAATGAACGCTTCAGCAGAAAACAGCCGACCCCTTAAAAAACTCTACAAGAACAGGTGCACCAATCAAAGATCGCCTAACCTCTTTTTGGAAGTTAGTGTCAAGTTTTCTCTTTGAATAATTTCAAGAGGAAACTGTGGGAACTCTTTGTGCTCTAAGCACTTTGGGTACATGATGGAATATGACAACTAGTGCTGCTCTTTACATGAAAGTGAGATCTGGAACACACAGTGTCTACCTGTGCTCTGCATGAAATGCTAAAGGTGACAGTAGCAGCTCTGACACTTCTACTGAACTGTGGTGACATCCATACTCTCAGCGCTCGACTTTGATCTATTTCTGAAAAGCAGGCCACCACATCTTTATTCTTTCTTTCAATTCAGCAGTGATGGTCCAGTGATTTGATGTCAGAGGCCTCTTCATAATTATGTGTAGCGTCTGGACCAAATCAGACACGCAATTATTCAGTATATTTAATGAATAATCCAGCAAACCCCCTCTCCCAACAAGCAAAATATGTGTTATCAAAATGAATTATATCTTCATTATGTTTTTTTGCACTTTTAAAACCTTATTTGTCAATGACCCATATCTAAATTTCTTAAAGTGGCCTTATTATGCTTTTTCATCAAGCAGATTTTCCACAAGCTGAGAAGGACAACACTAACATATAGACGGTGCACACAGTGTCATTCACACACACACTAAACACCATCATGGTAACATGCATGAAATTTAAAAAATGCAATAAACATTAATTTAACAACATTAGATGTAACATAAAACCCTAAGGTACATAACTGATTAGAAAAAAATGAGAAAAACTAAGAAGAAACAGAGTTATTTCAATGAAAATATATCAAATGTGAAGTGTCACGCAGGGAATTGTGGGAATGTCAATTTACGTTTTTTCACTGTAAATTTTACAATGAATTGTTATTTTTCACTTCCAAAAACTGTTCATTTAACGGTATTTTACCGTAAAATTACATTAAATGTACCGTTAGATCTATTACAGTTATTCACCGTATATAGTACGGAAACTTTCTGTAAACCAATTGACAGTTTTTCACCACATCATTTTTACAGTCTTTTACTGTTAAAATCACAGTCATTTTTTACAGTGTACATAACAATGTAACATATTGCATTATGCTGTGCATGGTCTTCTTTGGCTGCCCACAGACGACATCTACTTTGACCCACCCTCAAACACTGTAGTTGTAGCTGAGGTCTGGAAGAGTTCAGTTTGTGATAAACTAACCTGTGGGCAGATGATGTGAGTGTAAGCGATACCAATTAGTCTGCAACATTATTATAAACAGCTGAATACTTGCATATTTTTGTAGATATCGAAATAAAAATGCATGTATTTGGACTTGAATTGACCTGCTGTCAAATCCAACTGCCTTGCGAACATCTGGGTATCTGTGTGTAGAGAAAGCGTCTGAGTGCACGTTCAGCGATGATGTCACATTTTGGTAATAAACCACCACTAGAGGGCATATGTATGATATTAAAATATGAGATTATGGTTGAATCTATTTTTTCAAGTTCCCTGAACTGTAAACTTTAGTGGAGTTGTAAAAACTCAAAAAAATATTTAGTGTTAACTTAAATCTCTGATAGATGTTGAATGAACTCAAAAATAATAGATAGTTAAACTTTTTGGCACATTTTGAGTAAAAGGTACTTTCCATTATAAGTTAGTTATACTGTTTGGGTTTACAGTGTGATACAGTAGCATTGTAATATAATATAATATAACGATAAAGTTTACAGTGGCTTCGTAAATAAATTCAAAACATAAAAATGCATTGATTTTCTAGAAGTGGAGTTTAAAAACCTTGCTATATTTTTGTTTAGTTAAATGGTACACTGCCATCTTGCTCCTAAAAAAGTGACTCGAATGCACCTGACGACATAAACACGACTTCCCATTGATTAAAGTGTTTCGTTTGCAGATGCTATTACTGGCTCTCACAATAAAAGTAAAAAGAAAAAACGTATGTAATTACTATATATAATATTTTTTTCAAAATGCTGTGTAAATATGTGTACCTTATTAAGGTGAATTAAAATGCAGCCTTATTAATGAGCAAAACGGTCGGATGTTAAACGCACCATTTACGCGTGGCTGGGAGCAGGTGTAGATTTCTTTTGTACCAGCTAACATTTGGAAAATACGAACATTTTAATGAATCCGAAAATTTACGCCAGAACCACTTAACACACGATTTACACAAAAATTTGTTCTGCTCGTGTTTCATGAATGAGACCCCATGAGTGTAAATAGACAATACATAATCTTTTTTCTTTATTCTGACATAGTAACAGACATTCCACATGCTTCTGAATTTCCTTAAAAGCAACATTTAATAATAACCCAGACTTTACAAATTCTTAGAAGATGAACATGGGACAGTATTAAAAGTGCCATAGAACATGCTTTCAAAAGATGTAATATAAGTCTAAGGTGTCCCCTGAATGTGTCTGTGAAGTTTCGGTTCAAAATACCCCATAGATTTTTTTTTTATTCATTTATTTAATTGCCTTAAACAGCATAAACAAAGTTCACACAGCTAATATAACCCTCAAAATGGATCTTTACAAAGTGTTCGTCATGCATCATTTCTAATCGCATAAGCATGGTATTTATTTGGATGCCATGTTAGTTATTATCGCTCCATCTGCCATTTTTCACTATTGTCCTTGCTTGCTTACCTAGTCTGATGATTCAGCTGTGCACAGATCCAGACATTAATACTGCCTGCCCTTATGTAATGCCTTGAACATGAGCTGGCATATGCAAATATTGGGGGCGTACATAGTAATGATCCCGACTGTTACGTAACAGTCGGTGTTATGCTGAGATTCGCCTGTTTTTCTAAGGTCTTTTAAACAAATGAGATTTATATAAGAAGGAGGAAACAATGGAGTTTGAGACTCACTGTATGTCATTTCCATGTACTGAACTCTTGTTATTTAACTATGCCAAAGACATACTGACTCTAGATTTCCACAGCAACCACAGAATACTACAACTACAATACTAGAATCAAATTTTATCCATCGGGAAAAAAAATTAAAATGACATTTTCTTCATATTCAACATGTCACACTACTGAAGTAAACTGAGTTGGAAAGAGAGATTCACATGGACTATAAAAGAGCATATACATTGAACTAATGTGTCTAACTTGCCCTAGAAAACCACTAATTAAATCCAAAAGGTGCTTTCAGCTTCACTGTCATGGAAATCTGCCCACAGAGTGGAGAGATAAAGCAAATGAAATTGAATAATCAGATTAACCTTTTTCCTTGCAGAAGTGAATTCATATTGACACCAACGATTGAGGCTAGACAGTTATCGCTTACAACACAATCAGTTCTTCTGCTACACTTGCTCTCACTTTACTTTTATACAGCCTAAAGTCATCTAGCAGAATTGAAAGAGCCGACAGCAGCAAAGCCTCAGGGTTATCTCCAAAACATATTATCATGCGACCAGGATCGAAAGATTCATTTTGCATTCAGTCTTTGACTTTCATATTCTTGCATACAAAGTTTTTTTTTTTTGTTGTCATGGTTATATCATTAAACTGCTTTTAATTACCAGAAAATCGTCCCATTAAGGAAGTTCACATCTCTATAAGGATTAATCACAAGCTACAGATGATTCAAGTACATGCTGAGGATTGTAATCAGACACTGGAGAGACAATTTTAGACCCAAACACAGATGAAAAGCAATTGCTCAAATGCTGAACACTCACTGTGACCTCCAGGTTTTTTTATGCGCTCAAGGTCCTTGCAGAGGGAAGATATCACCTGCTGTGGCCATTTAATATTGTATGTTATCTAAAAGACTATTTTATTAAAAAAATGTAGATATGCTATCGTTCAAGTCTCTTATGCTTATGCATTTTTTTGATAAAAAAATACAGTAATATTGTGAAATGTTTAAAATAACTATTTTTATATATTTTAAAATATACTTTATTCCTGTGATGGCAAAGCTGAATTTTCAGTGTCACGTGATCCTTCAGAAATCATTCTAATTTGCTGATTCATTGTTTAAGAAACATTTCTTATTATTATCAATGTTGAAAACCATTTGAAAACATGTTTTTGTGGAAACTGTGATACATTTTTATGACTTTTTTGATGATAGAAAGCTGCAACATAAATGTCTTTACTGTAATAAGTCTAACTTTATTTCATGCATCCTCGCTGAATAAAAGCATTAAAGGGGACCTATAATGCCCCTTTTACAAGATGTAATATAAGTCTCTGGTGTCCCCAGAATGTGTCTGTGAAGTTTCAGCTCAAAATACCCCACAGATCATTTATTAAAACCTATTTAGGTGTGAGCAAAAACACACCGTTTTTGTGTGTGTCCCTTTAAATGCAAATGAGCTGCTGCTCCTGGCCATTTCCAGAAGAGGGCGGAGCTTTAACAGCTCGCGCTTCAGTTTCTCAACAACAACAAAGCTGGAGAATCTCACGCAGCCAAAATGAGGATTGTCAGTAACGGTGTTCAACCTTACATTGTTCAAACCGGAGTCGACACTGATGGAGAGACTCAGGAAGAAATACAACTTTTAGAATGAAACTGGATGTTTCTGAATGGTTTGTGGTTAAATTTATGTAGTTGCTGTGGAGTTGATTCAACTCATCGACTATAGCATGTGCCGTCATGTTCATCTTTTGTGCAAATCCAGCACTGAATTGACCCTCTACTTCAACAACTCTTCCTCTTCTCTAAAGCAGCCCAACATGGCCTCACCCCCTTTGTTGCATGTTCTCAGGGGCGGGGTTTATGTAAATTTTAGGGTTAGTAATGAAGCTCGTTGTAGTCCTGACCAGCCATTTGCTGCAGTCCTTAAACAGCGAATTCTTTAAAAGAAAATATCTCCTTTTGCATTGAACTTTTAGCATCATAATTTTGCAGATGTTGTTCATGCTCAAACAGCAACATTACACACTAACTAGTTAAAATAGTAAAATCAAAAACAACCTTCCCTTTAAAGTCTTCCAGAAATAAATAAATAAATAAGCTTACTGACCTCAAACTTTTGAATGGTAGTGTATATGAAAAATTTTGAGGATGCATCATCCAATAATCTGCCCTAGTATCATGAAATAAAGATATGAACTAAACTGAGCACTGCTCACCTCGCCACTTATTAAAAAATACCAGAACACTCATATTTTACCGTAATTGTTTCTCTGGAAAGCCGCGTCATTAGTTGGGAGTCAGTCCTGCATAACAAACACACCTGAAAGCAAATTACACAGCAGGAGCTGCTGTCTAATCGGATATGTATCTGCAACATGACAGAGTGGGAAAAAATAGAGAGAAATTTTACAGTGGTCTGGGCCTTTCTTTCAAGGTCATTGGTAAATGTAAACTATCTGTATGCAGAGTGCAGTGAAAGCAATATGCTCACAGCTGACCTTTCCTCTTTCCATTTCATATTGATACACAGCCAAGAAGAAGAAGAAATTAAACGCTGTTCATTCTTTATCCACGTATGCTGAGCCGTCTATTCACTCTGGTTAAGCCTCTTTTTAATGTATCCTTGGGGACAGATTTGTTTGTCTTTTGCGCATGTCAAATCGATTGCACGTCCATGTCATAAACCTTTGGAGTGATAGGATGTGGCTCAAAATTGCATTAGTGGTTGTTGTTGGTTTGTGCTGTACGTCTCTTTCTCCTTGGCTGCATCCGAATATGCCTACAGTACTTCCCTAATATATAGTAGGCAAAAAACAGTAGGCTATATGTGAAAAGTGAAGTGTGTCCAAATTCAAAGTATTCTTAGAACAATGGGCAAAAAGTACCAGAATGACTTGAGATAGAGATTCTGTGTTCATCCAGTCTCCCATGAGGCCATGGAAGAGGATTTGTGAATGCCAATGAAGCGAAGCAGATGACACTGGACACTTTCATGGATGTCTTGCAATACAAATCCATTTTCAATTAAAATTAAGTTTGGACTGAATGTCAATATTTGGTCATCTAGCTAGTCAAAAGCTTTGCATTGTGTCATGTATTTACTAGAAAAAACAAATACGATGATGGATTAACTTTGATGAATATTTATTTGCTGATTAACTAAAAGAATTACCAATAAAGAACTTGTGTAACATTCACATGAAGGATTCTCTTATTCTGCGCACCACACTAATGTTACAGATCCCTTGTTTCCCTGGACTCCATTTCCCAGAATCCTCCTGTTCTCCACACCTGCACTCACTTCCCTCGTCAGTTCCTCATCATCACTCATCACCTGCACCTGGACTCTATTGTTAGCACTCCTATATAATGCACTCACTCCCTGCACTCCTCTTCCGTTCTCTGTTTTGTTAAGGTGTCTGTCTGTTGTTCATTGCCATTGTTTGAAGTAAAGTCTCTATTATCGTGGAAATCCGTATCTGCCTCATCTCTCTACCAGCCACCCGTAACAGAAGAACGGACCTAAACCGACCGGATTTTCCACGAAAAAAAAAAAAATGGAGACTTTCCCCAGCTCCCTGGATCCAGCTCCTCCATCGCCTCTCACCCTAACAGCCAGCGAACGCATTATCGGGCTCCTGCAGGTAGGACGTTCGCTGGAGAGGTATGTGGAGGAGTTCGTTGAGCTTGCTTACTTGTCTAACTGGCCCGACGCTCAGTTGATCTCCCTGTTTTTGGATGGATTGGATGACGACACTATCCGTTTTGATGAACCTGTTTTTTGTTTCTCCTTAAGCGAAACTATCAATTTAATTTTGTGGTTGAATGGCTCCAATTTCTTAGTAGAAGAGGTTCAGGATCAGTGTTGTCGTCCGGTCCATCCAGAAACACTCGGTTGGCCGGGCCAGTCAGTCAACCTCCGGCTTCCTCCGCATACCGCTCCAACGAACTCCCTGCCTGCCCCAGGCTGGACCCATATTCCGCTACTGGGCCCAGTAAGCGGAGGAGGAGGAAGAAGCGGCCCCAATGTCTCCAGAGCCCGCTCCAGTATCTCCAGAGCCCGCTCCAGTATCTCCAGAGCCCGCTCCAGTATCTCCAGAGCCCGCTCCAGTATCTCCAGAGCCCGCTCCAGTATCTCCAGAGCCCGCTCCAGTATCTCCAGAGCCCGCTCCAGTATCTCCAGAGCCCGCTCCAGTATCTCCAGAGCCCGCTCCAGTATCTCCAGAGCCCGCTCCAGTATCTCCAGAGCCAGCTCCAGTATCTCCAGAGCCAGCTCCAGTATCTCCAGAGCCAGCTCCAGTCCCCACAGAGCCAGCTCCAGTGCCTGTGGGGATTTTAATTGTATTTGAGGGGATGAAATGGCCCTCAACCCCAGTCTCCGCCGAGCCAAGTTCTCCAGTCTCCTCCGAGCCAAGTTCTCCAGTCTCCTCCGAGCCAAGTTCTCCAGTCTCCTCCGAGCCAAGTTCTCCAGTCTCCGCCGCCGAGCAAAGTTCTCCAGTCTCCGCCGCCGAGCAAAGTTCTCCAGTCTCCGCCGCCGAGCAAAGTTCTCCAGTCTCCGCCGCCGAGCAAAGTTCTCCAGTCTCCGCCGCCGAGCAAAGTTCTCCAGTCTCCGCCGCCGAGCAAAGTTCTCCAGTCTCCGCCGCCGAGCAAAGTTCTCCAGTCTCCGCCGCCGAGCAAAGTTCTCCAGTCTCCGCCGCCGAGCAAAGTTCTCCAGTCTCCGCCGCCGAGCAAAGTTCTCCAGTCTCCGCCGCCGAGCAAAGTTCTCCAGTCTCCGCCGCCGAGCAAAGTTCTCCAGTCTCCGCCGCCGAGCAAAGTTCTCCAGTCTCCGCCGCCGAGCAAAGTTCTCCAGTCTCCGCCGCCGAGCAAAGTTCTCCAGTCTCCGCCGCCGAGCAAAGTTCTCCAGTCTCCGCCGCCGAGCAAAGTTCTCCAGTCTCCGCCGCCGAGCAAAGTTCTCCAGTCTCCGCCGCCGAGCAAAGTTCTCCAGTCTCCGCCGCCGAGCAAAGTTCTCCAGTCTCCGCCGCCGAGCAAAATTCTCCAGTCTCCGCCGCCGAGCAAAGTTCTCCAGTCTCCGACGCCTACGAGCCCTCAGCGCCAGCCGCCGCCTACGAGCCCTCAGCTCCAGCCGCCGCCTACGAGCCCTCAGCTCCAGCCGCCGCCGCCGAGCCCTCAGCTCCAGCCGCCGCCGCAGAGCCAGCCGCTCCAGCCGCCGCCGCCGAGCCAGCCGCTCCAGCCGCCGCCGCCGAGCCTGCCGCTCCAGCCGCCGCCGCCGAGCCTGCCGCTCCAGCCGCCGCCGCCGAGCCAGCCGCTCCTAGTATGGTCTCTGTGATTGAACTCTCCAGCCCAAAGACTGTTTTCCCTCCCTGCCTCCCTCTCCCGCCTCCTCCTAGTCATGTCTATACTGCACCTCCACCTCAAGCCCCCTCGCCCAGATCTCCACCTCGGACCTCTGGGCGATTACCTTCACCCCGGCTCCAACCTCCCTCTGCTCCACCGTTGCCCATCAGTCCTCCAGCTTCACCAGTCTCCATCCTGCCTCCACTCACACCTTGGTCATTCATCAGCCTGCCCTCCCCTCTGGACTTCACTCCTCCGTCTCCGCTCCGTCACTCCGTCCCTCGGATTCAGTTGGCCTCCTCACTCCCCCCGGTGTTCGTTTTGTTGGCTGTCCTTCTGCTTGCACTGCGGCCTTCTGGAGCCCCGGCTGCGCTTCGGTCGGCGGAGCCTTCGGTTCCGCCATCACCCGCCAGTCCTTCAGCGACGCCTGGGCTCAACGCCTCGAAGGCTTCGGCTCCTGACCCGCCATGGCTGCCCGCTGCACCTGACCCGCCATGGCTGCCCGCTGCACCTGACCCGCCATGTATGCCCGCTGCATGTCTGCCCGCTGCACCTGACCCGCCATGGCTGCCTTCGGCTCCTGACCCGCCATGGCTGCCCACGGCTCCTGACCCGCCAAGGCTGCCTTCAACCCCTGACCCGCCATGGCTGCCCACGGCTCCTGACCCGCCATGGTTTTTGGACCTGCCCTGGAGACCTCCACTCCAGTTTACTCCTTCCCCTGCTCCGGTTTGAGGTCTCCAGGGCGCCCGCCCCCCTCCCGGTTGTTACATCTACGGCGCGAGGACGCGCCTACCGGGAGGGGGAGGTACTGTTACAGATCCCTTGTTTCCCTGGACTCCATTTCCCAGAATCCTCCTGTTCTCCACACCTGCACTCACTTCCCTCGTCAGTTCCTCATCATCACTCATCACCTGCACCTGGACTCTATTGTTAGCACTCCTATATAATGCACTCACTCCCTGCACTCCTCTTCCGTTCTCTGTTTTGTTAAGGTGTCTGTCTGTTGTTCATTGCCATTGTTTGAAGTAAAGTCTCTATTATCGTGGAAATCCGTATCTGCCTCATCTCTCTACCAGCCACCCGTAACAACTAAGGGCACGCCCCTTTTTTATATCATGCTCTCACAGCCAATCACAAACAAGGTCAAAAGTTAACTCAAACAAGGTAACAGTATTATTCAATTACACCATTTAGTTACAACAAAGCTTAGACAATAATGTTAATACACAACACACTGATTTCACACTTTTCACACATGTTATTTTGTTAGCTACCATGCCAGATCATGCTGCTCAGTCACATGATCAAAAATGCTTCAGTCAGCCACAAGCACACTCTTTAACTTTCCACAAAGAAACTATGCCAGCATAGAAAAATGATTTAAAAGATTTTAGATAGAATTTTGATTGATTTGATATTATTTCCTCAGAATCTGAGCAAAATGGAACCAAATGCATCTGTCATAGAATAGACCACAAGCTAAAGACTCGAGTTGGCTTAGAACTCAGTTGGGCAATCTACCGGTCTACTACACCAAAATACCTATTTATGACATCTTTTCCAAATACATTTCTTTTAGCAAGTCATTTCCATTAGGACTGCATGATTTATCATTATTACACTGCACGAGATTCTGCAAAGCTCTGTAATCAGTAGTAAATGCTTCTCCATTTGAAAGCCAGAGGGCGCTCTTGCGCAGAAACTCCAAATATGCCCTGCTGCAGAAGAAGATAACACGCCTCATATCACTGTAGCTGAATAAACAGAAGATTGAAATGCTTTGATTGATTAAACATGACTAATAAACACACAACTGCCTTATTCTGTGTAAGAATCTAATAGAAAGATGCTCAACTGTTGTTATGAAGTAAGTTTGGAGTAAAAACAATGTTGTCTTTTGTTGGACAAGATGTTAATAAATGCTTCTCATATCTGGAAAGATGTTTGACGTGTGTTGCTTTTATAATGTATATTATAAGCAACTCAAACTTGCAGTGCTTTCAGATGGATTAGCATTTGGAACCGTACTTCATTGACGAACTGCGCATAAAACAATAATTGCAGCCTTTCCGATTTCATAATCACACTAAGAATTGCATTTAAGTGATAATTGCATTCAAGTTCCATGTTATTTTTCGTATTGTGTCCTAATTTCCATAATAAAATGCTAATGCTAATGCTAATTTCATCCAAATGTAATACACCTTATTTTTCGACCCCTCCCCCACAACAAAAGAAATCATAGACAAACTCCAAATCTGATGAAACTCACCTGCCTGTAGCTTTCTAGCAATTATGAAGACACTGATTAGCTTAACTGTACCGTCAAAAGCAGTGGATGTTTTTGAGATAAATACTGAAATGTTTGCAAATATATCAGTAAGAAGACAGCAATTTTTGAATGGCCATCAATAGTGAAAAATGTCCCCCACAACAGCTATGTATTAGTAACTTGGCTAACCGTTAAAAATAACCATCAAAATCTGACTGCTAATTTATTTGCACACATGGGTCCTCAAAAGATAAGATAACTTGTTAAATAACGTTCAGTAATAGAAATGTCAGTTTAGCATGTGTCTGACTGTGGGTGGTTGAGACTGAAATGGACCTGAAAGGTGCATTCAATAATAATGAGTCTTGAAAGCTGCTGGAGAGTCCTGCTGCTATCTGTCTACATTTGTAGACTGATCAGGGTTACAGAGCAAATGATAAAAGCAAAACCTCTCTCCTTATTTTTTCTTTTCTTTTTATAGTAAGAGCTTCATAGAATTATAATACTTTGACTAAAGTGTAAGCTTGAAGATTTTCAACTCAATTTGTGTTGTCACAATGTCGGTAGCATATGTAAATGAACAAGGTTTGCTCGTTCTCTGTGTTACCTGAAAAACATCCAAACAACGAAAGAAATGGGTGGATACTCTTGTGAAAAAGAAGTGCGCTTAATTGTATTGAATGTGCACTTGTAGTATATATTTATATAGTATATTTAGGAAAAAAAAACTATGCTGGCAAATGTAGCCCCTCACCCAGGTCCTTCTCATGTTCCCAGAACGTCCTGAATGTTCCCTGAAGGTCCACCTTTTGAGAACTTTTAGGGAACGTTTTGTAAGGTCCTGAGAACGTTGCCTTCTATGTGGGATATAGCACCTTAACCACAGCAAAGAACCGCTGAAGAACCGCTGAAGAACCGTACAGTGGATTTACAGGTTGTTTATACAGTAGTGGTGCTATATAGCACCTTAACCACAACAAAGAACCACTGAAGAACCGCTGAAGAACCATTTTTTTTTTAAAGTGTAGCATCAGAGAGCATCTCTTGAGATCAGAGGAGTGAGATTTACTCGCAGAGCGACTACTAGCTGGCCTCCGTTACACTCACCCCCCTAAACCTCACTCCAATCCAGGTCACGGCACTAATGTATAATAGATTAATAATAGATATTAATAATAATAATAATATATTAATGCGCTAAAAGGCCATTTAAGTGTACTTAAATAGACATTTATGACTGTACAAATACCCACACTTGTGGTCTTTGCACTGGAGCACTTGTCTACTTGCAGGACGTGAAGACTGCAAGTGCATGTTTATGTCTTTCTTTCTTCAGTCAAAAAGAAATTACCTTTTTTAAGGAAAATATTCTAGGATTTTTCTCCATATAGTGGACTTCAACAGTTACCAATGGGTTGAAGGTCCAAATTTTAGTTTCAATGCAGCTTCAAGGGCTCTACACGATCCCAGACGAGGAATAAGGGTCTTATCTAGCGAAACGATCTGTCAATTTCTAAAAAAAATAAAAATGTATATACTTATTCTCATCTTGCACTGCTCTGCGATGCATCACACATTACGTAATCAGTAATCACATACTCATTTTCACTCAGTACTCATTTTCTCCTCCAACTTCAAAATCGTCCGACATCATTGTTTTACCTTTTTTTTTTTTTTGTAAAGGCTGTATGACTTAGTCTTTGCAAGTTCACTTTGTAGAGCGTCGCAGAGCTGGTGCAAGACAAGCATTTGTGGTTAAAAAATATAATTTATTTTTTATTTTTTTGAAAATTACAGATTATTATGCTAGAGCCCTCATGTAGAGCCTTTTGAAGCTGCATTAAAAATGCAATTTGGAGTGGACCTTCAACCCGTTGGTAACTGTTGAAGTCCACTATATGGAGAAAAATTCTGGTATGTTTTCCTCTAAAACCTTAATTTCTTTTTGACTGAAGAAAGAAAGACATGAACATTTTGGATGACATGGGGGTGAGTAAATTATCAGGAAATTTGAATTATATATATTATATATAAATATCTAATAAATTTAACTTACAGTGAAATGTTTTCCACTGAATCTCGCAATTCCGATCTTAGCTTTCTTTAAAGCGGAACTCAGTAAGATTTGCGAATCTCCCCCTACAGGTTCCTTCAGTGAATTGTAAATACTCCAAGTGCAGCTCTGGACTACAACGACTACAACGCTCACCAGCGCAGTAGTTTTGCAAATACAGTATAGAAATCTCGATGGAGGTGGGTAATTTTCGAAATTGTCTTATAAAGTCATAATATATACATTGTTTTTTAATTACCGTAAAGCATTTTGTCACTCTCGCGTGAACGTGAACGTGAAGCGAGATTGTGTCGGGTCGGCGCAGCTCAACTTGCAAGTGCTGTTTTCTGGCATAAACGTGCCAGAGGGGGTTAGTGCTCGCCTCAAACACAACACTACAATTCAATTAACCATCGTAAGGACTATTTATGAAGGTAAAAAAAATTACTTAGTTGCTTTAAGCACCATTTAGCAAATGCTTTCATCCAAAAATACTTAAAGTAGAACAGCACCAGTTGCCCTCAAGCAACCAGAGGTTTAGTGCATTGCTCAAGGGCTAAAAGATGAGAGAGATCTTAGTAACTTTCCAGTTGGGAAAATCTATCTGAACATGCTGAAAAAATGTGTACACTAATTCCCAAAAACAGTCTCATTCACTAACCATTTCATTTGTGCATAAAACCTGCGTAAACATGGGGAATTATATTATATATCATATTTTTATAATTCAGTTTGCATTTATTTCATTTTAATTTGTGAATAAATGCCATAATTAACAGCTGCTCATGCATTCTAGCTGAGTTTATGTAAATATTCAGATATTTATGTTCTGTTGTCATTACACGTATTTGGATGTTGCAGATAGGACTTTTTCTTTGAAACTCTCCCTAAAGTCCAGCAGCATCTCAGAGTCTTCTCTTCACTATTGCATATGAAACTATTTTTTGATGTGTAATGTTCAATGAAGCTGTCCGCTGAGCAGCATTGAGGGGTTTGAAGAGATTCTAATGTACAGTATTGTGTTCCCTTTTTAGTGTGCATCTGGGCCATTTACTTCACTCTCTGTCCTGGTTTGCTTTCCTCTTTCAAGACAGTAATGCACACTACTGCATCCAAAAGCTTTCATCTTTCAAAGGAACAGACAGATGGGTTTATAGTGAAAGATTTTTCTTTTTGACCATTTCTGATACCAAAACTTGTATGCAACTTTAAAAATGCAAGTGTAGACAACGTACATCAGCAAGTGAAACACTGTATTGCGAAGTATAACAATAATTTTTAACTGTGCTAAGATAATAAAGAAACCACTACATTTCAATGATTTCGTAAAAGGACATAGATTTTTTTTAGTATTATTTTAATGTTCACTTATAATGTTAATAAAGTTTATTGCTCAAAAAAACAAATACATATGCTGAAAATGATTATTTTCGGACTTGTTTCCAACGCTGAGATCCTTCTGAAGTCTGTACGCAAATGAGATTTAAACTGGACGCGCCAAAGCGAACGTTCATTCACTCTTCCATTTGTCCTGTTGTCGACAGACTTAAATGCATGGAGTATGACATAAACTGAACGCACATCTATATACTGTATCCAGTGTAGACAGCGTCAGTGATTATAATGGGTTCCATTTGCTTTTGATGCGACCCTCACATCTGGTGTAGTAATGTCAGCCGTCAAGCGAATGCTAGCGGGTGAAAGGGTTGCCAAGTTTTCAGAACAAAACCCGCCCAATTGCTACTCAAAACTAGCCCAAAACTAGCCCAATCGTGTATCAAGGGGGGTAAAATTTGTTTTTTTGCGAGGTTTCCCCTGGTAACATTTGCATTCCAGCAGCTAAATATCATGTCATTTGGGGTCGCTTCAACCTGCAACATAAAAATCAACACGAGGCAACAGTGTTAAAGTAGCCCAATTTTAGCCCAAACTTAGCAACACTGGTGGGCGAGGTCAATGGTTGCATTGTGTTTTAGGGTTAAAGGAAATGTCTGTAAACTTAATGAATAATGCACTGGCAAAAATGACCATTACTGTTTCTGTTTTTGAAAGTGACTTCTGTGTGAACCGTGCTTCATACAACGCTACTGACAACAGACAATAAACCTTTTTAGACACGACATTTCACTAATGTGACCGCACCTTAACTGAGTGGACCAAGAATGATTGGGATTGAATTAAAAGGTTGCTTTGCAAAAATTTGCTATAATCCTACTGTATCGGTTGCATTCAAAAACATACAAATGTGATTTTAATGTGTAGCATTACTAGAAACTGTAACTAAGTGACCTGACAATAAATCATATCTACGAGTAAAAAATGTGGTGTGCGTTAAAGCTCAATCTTGGGTTGATTCTGCATAAAAATGTAGCTGATCACATGCATTCTAGGTCTATAGCCTAAAAGCTTTTATTGTGCGACTTCAGTGACAAGTAATGAACTAAAAATGATCCACTAAAAACTATAAGCTACGAAACAGAAACATTGGTAATGGTTGTGCTGCTTTTGGAAGACTTTTCCATAACAATCCATGAAGGGAACCTGTTTTTATTGACAGAGAGGAACTTTTGGCTTAAAATCAATTCAATTCCCATTGGCCATCTTCTGCAGTTGTGTTATAAAATGCAAAAATTGACATTTTCAGTCAAATTAAGATCAGTCTAACATGCGACGGTGTGGCAAGACAGCATAATGACTGACATATACCAGACATTTCTCTATGGAAATCTCCCTTTTCTGGACAGATGACACTGTAACCCGAGTTGTTTATTCTATCTAACCACAAACCCATATGCAATGAAAACCTTTCCATGACCTTAGTTTGTATCTTTGTAAAAGTATACCAGTTCAACCATGTTTACGTATAAAAGGTAGGATAAAAACTATATAAAAGTTGTATAGATGAGGCCCCTGCCTTTTATCTAGCATGCACACATATATATACATGAACAGAAATGCGGTCTTTGATTCAGACATCTCAGTTGAAGTAGTAAGCAATACACAGTTTTGAAATTTCTGTGTACAGCTTAGCCTATACAATTTCTAAAGAAGCTGAAGAAATCCTCAGTGAGTTATCTGAAAAGCACTGCTAAAGCTAAAGCTTTGCTCATGTGATTCTGTCACTTGAATTACAATGCCTGATAACCTGGGGAAATGTAAGAAAATGCTATTCTAAGAATAAATTAGTCCAAGAGAGAAGAATTTGTGCTTTAAGAAAAAGAGAGAAAAAAAAAACATTTTGGGAAAATATATATAGACTTGCATAGTGACTGTATTGTCTGTACCTGAACAGTTTGTACTGGAATTTAACTTGAAAATACTATTTTCCTGAAATATTCTGAAGAGTCTAATTAAAATTATTTTATCTAATGTAGTCATTCAAAAGCAGCACTTAATCTTTTTATTATCAGTTTAGAGCCTCAAAGACAAATAACCTTCCCAGAAGATAAGAACAGTGCAACAGATTTGTGCTTCTTTTAAAATGCTGTCTTTTTGCAAATTCACAAACTTGTTTGCATTTTGTGTGTTTTAAGAATGGCATTAAGAGTTACCTTGAAGCATATTATCCAGTTCTGTACAAGTGGCATGAATATTCAAAACGCAATCAAAATGAAATATTCTCTGAATGCATTTTCACACATTTAAGAAAGTTTATTTTCTAAAAGTCTACAGGGCCAAAAGTGCCCATAGTTGAAGAAATGGCCAAATGCTTCAGAAACAAGAAACAAGCAGAAACAACTATTTTTGTATGTACCACATTTGTTTAACGTGAACTTGGGGAAGAAAGGAAGTTTGTCTATCACTTAACCTGACATATGGCAGTGGTTCACTGAAAGCATATAGACCCTTTCCACATTTCCAGGTTTCTTAGAAGTAGAAGTCATCGTAGTTAGGTAAAATTCTGTAATGGTGAATGAGAGAATACATTATATATATTTTTTGTGTTCCCATTTGCTCAAATAGCAAAAGAAAAACTCAACAAGTGTTTTCACAACACACAAACAGATGAAAAAAATAGAGATTGATAGAAGAGAGGCAGTCAGAAGAGAGAAAGATGTCAACTTTACCGTCACTCCCATAGCCACTGTATTAGAAACACCCTCACAGTAGCGTTAACTAGTTTTTGTAATTTGATGAAAAGGTATAACAATACTTAATATAGCGTTATAAATGTACATACATTAAAAAAAAAAAAAAATGAAAATATAAAAAAAGTTGCAAGATTTATTGTGATGATGCCCATTAAAATGTGTCATCACAGTCTGTGAAAAGGTCTATTAAATGATGAATGGTGTTGTTATGGTACAAGTGCTAGTTACATAAATGAAGGTTTCCACAATACTAATAAAGCACCTCAATATAATTCATGTTCGAGATAACAAATAAGAGTTGTTGTACTTGATATCAGCTTGGCTGATTCAGACACAATTAGCTTTTTCCTTTTTAATTAACGAGTTCGTTTGCCCATATAATCTTTAGGATATTAGGTTAGCTAATTTGGCTTGCTGTCCACTGAGGAGGGGCTCGATGAAGCATCTTCAACTCGAGCTCTGATACACCCCCCAGTGAATAAATATAGGATGTGATTACATAGGGCAAGGTACCTGAAATGAAGGTGGAGTTTGGGGAGGTGGAGGGATGCTGAAACAGCTGAGACTGAAGAGAGGTAAGCAGCTGCTTATATACTCTGGCTGTTGATTGGAAGATTAGATGGGCTCGCTCCTCCCTAAATTACGTTTAGGAACTTCACTTAACGAGTTCGTTTGCCCATATAATCTTTAGGATATTAGGTTAGCTAATTTGGCTTGCTGTCCACTGAGGAGGGGCTCGATGAAGCATCTTCAACTCGAGCTCTGATACACCCCCCAAAAAGTGCAGAATAAATTTGGGACAGCAAGTTGGATGGTTGAAAATGCTTAAGGATTTAATGTATATGGGATACCCAGATGCTTAATGCTTGTTACCCCCCCAAAATGAGCGAAAGATTAAAGCGACATGAAGAATAGAGTTGAGGTGAGGAGTGGCACTAGTGTTTCCTATGCCGGAACACAAGGTGGTTGTGATTAATTGGCCTGGAGTCATGAATGAATACTGCTGCGGCAGTGATATTTAATGAGGCTCCTGTGGGAGCTGGGCTGGAACGCGTCGCCCTACTATGTCCACCATGTGGAGCTATGAGCAGGCTTCTGCTGCGGCAATGTTATTTAAGGAACTCTGTCGGGAGCTTGCGTTTATTGCTGCTGTGTGAGTTTGACTAGGATGCATCTCGCCGCTGCACTGCTGCGGCAGTGACTTCTAAAATTACTCCTGCGGGAGTGTTTTTTGGGACTGGAGGTTTGAGTATGTGGTTGGAGAACGTCCCGCCGCAACGTCTGCAACATGGGGGCCCATGAATTCAGAAGTACATGGGGCCCCCAGCTGCCAACAGGGGGGAAGGAGGTCCTCGTCCCAAAAGGGAAAACGGGCCACTGATATCCAGAGCGAACCTGCCTGCCGTAGAAAAAGGGAGCCTACGGTATATAGATAAAACGCAGAGCTACCGTCCTTCCAAGGTGGTTTGGATCACATAAGGACATGAGGGCCCACTGCAATCCTTATGGGACATACGATCCTTGGTACCTCCAGTCCGCTTGTTCAGATAGGAGGGCCCACACTGCGATCCGAACGGGAGAGCCTCCATGGTTAAGAACATGAAGAATCACACTGCGATTCAGAAAGGGAGAGCCCCCACGGCGCCTGAACGGAAGCTCACACTGCGATTCGACCGGGAGAGCTCCCGCTGCGTTTCGAAGGAGAGAGCCCCCGATAAAATAAACGGGAAGCTCACTCTGCAAGTCGAACGGGAGAGCCCACACTGAAAGTCGAACGGGAGAGCCTGCACAGTATCTGGACGGGGGAGCCCACACAGCAATTCGAATGGGAAAGCCCACTCCAGGAGTGGTAGCTAACACACATCCGAAAAGGGAGAGCTCTCACTGCATCCAGATGAATATGAGCCCTGCGGGGCTTGGTAAGCGGGGAGATGCAAAAATAGTAGGGAGAAGCGGTCCAGACTCAGAAAGATGCTAGTGTTTGTGATGTAGAACTGATCGAACATATGTTGTTTTAAAGGCGGGGCATCGACCGATCATTTTAATTTGGTGTTCGGATAGGCCCCTCTGGGCTGCTGTGATGGCTGCACCTTTGCAGAAAGATAAGAAAAATGGATGGTTACAAGGTTGTCTGGTGTTTGGCTGAGGGGGATTGGTTTTGTAAACCTTTGATGAGGAGGGATATCTGGGGACTTGAAGAGTCGGGGCACTGTTGGCCATGGATGAACTTGGAGAGCAATGTATGCCACTGAGGTAGATTTTGATTGTTCCTGAATTAAATTGGTATGATGGAGGTAAGAGATGAAGGATACTGAAAGGAGGGAAAACTCCTGGAAAGCTCTGTGGAAGTTTTTGAAGGAACTCCAAGCTGTCCAGTAGGTTTGGAGTGTTCTGAGAGAAACGGCTTGCAGTATGGTATTTGTGGATGCGTTATGAAGAGGTCTTGAGAGAATGGACCAGACGAATGAGAGTTCTGAATCAGGAGGAATTGAAGTTGATTGGAGTCTGCTTCCAGAGCCAATGTTCTAAATTTGAAAAAGAAGATAAAACATCTGTGATTTTATTTTGGTGACCTGGGATATGTTCATCTATGATGATGAACTGGTAACAGGCGGAAATTCTAAGGGGCAATTAACATTTCGGAACCCCATAGATTGGCTGTTACTACTATGGGATACAGGTTTATGAGAATGATTGCTTGGTCTATGTTGTGGTGGTGGAGAATTCATCTAATTTGGTTACTCCAATTGGGCTTATGCGGAATAAGGTGGAGAATCAAAATGGGCCGATCATGAATCTGGAATCTAGTTCTTTTTGATGAGGCCTTCCACTATATCAGGTCCAGCTGTTGCAGATTATAAGTTATTGCAGATCAAGCTGGAGTCAGGTATACTTTCCAGACTGCGGCTGAAATGTTCTGTCAGGCCTGAAAAAAGAACTGGTTGGAAATTGTCTGGATGGTGTCCATTTCACTAACTAACTGGGAAATAATGATTGAAGAAGAGAGAGGCTGCTCACTTAGCTGCAAAGCTTGAGGTAGATATAAAAATGACTGCTCCAAAGGAAGAAGATCAAATGTCTGCACCTGATGGAATTAGGGAACAGTTATGGGTTGAGAATGTTGGTTGTTCCATGTTAACTGCGTTGGGAGGAGCTGAAAGAGGGACTGCTGTTGCGAGAGAATGTGCTGGCAAGCGGCTCAGACCTGAAGAAGTGTTTGGTGTTGGAAAAAGATGGATGCTGGGAGGAGGGCTCCATTACTGACTAGTGTCCAAGATGGCTGAAGTGAGAGAAAGGGGTTGGTGGGCAAAAAGAGTGTTGAGATCATTTGCGGAGACAACCTCATGCTAGGATCTGTGCCAAGAAGAATGTTAGAAGAAATTGGGGAATAGAAGGGAGGGGAGGAATGAGGTAAGTTGTAAACGGATAGAGGGTGAGGGATGACTAGCGGAGGCAGCCTCACGCTAGGATCCGCTTCCTGGGTGAGCAAGAAGTAACCATCTGCGAGGGCATCCTGGCGCATGGGTTTATCATGATGAAGATTGAAAAAGAACTGAAAAAGCAGAAGTAATTAGTGATGTTACATATGAAACTGAAGCTTCAAATCTCATATCGAATACACAGCTCAATTATAATGAATGCATATGTTTTCAGAGGAGCGGTGATAAATGAAAGACGTCTCAACTATCTTTCCAGTCACATGAATGCCGTGCGTTTCAGAATGTTGAACCCAGACCACTACTCTACAGGTTTACGGAATTTAAAGTCCATTTACTAATATATATATATATATATATATATATATATATATATATATTACATTACATTACATTACATTACATTACATGATCGTACATTCTGCCATAAAGACAGTATAAAACCCTATCATAATTAGAGCATGATTTACTTGCATCAAACTCTGTTAGTATTTTTATTGTTATATTTAAGTTTATTGCAACACATTAGTATGGAAAATATATTATCAGAAATCTACACGTTTAACATTGCCAGGCTTTAATTTGCTTAATGGAATGACTGAGCTGTACATCTATATTCTTTGGCTGCACTGGCTGGTTTATGGCTGCTGTAAATGTATTTATTTTTAAAAGCTTCAAGATTCAAGAGGCTTCATTTCATAATCCATAGAAGGAAGTAAAGTGCGGGAGACAGGAGTAAGTTTGGATAGTTCTTGCCTGAGGAGTGGAGCTGCATATGGGAAGAGCTGGAAAAGCGGGACTGTTTTTTGCGGCAGCTGTTGTTGATTGGGCGGAAAAACGGCGGACGAGGAAGTGCGTGCGGCGGCAACGGACTGTGGATTAGCGTGCTGTAAATGTTTATGTTCAGGACATCAGGTCAGAAGAGAAACTTCTGAGTCTTGCTTTTATGATGCTGAAGTGTTTGTTGGCATGCTGGAACTGTTGTTAGAACTAAAGAAGATCGTAGAGTTTAGCTTTTGATGATCTGCGGGAGAAATTAATTCCAGAGCTGGAGAGGACTTGACGTAGGCTGTTGGCGGACCATTTGAAATGGGTAGAATCAGTGTATTAGCGGCGGTAGAATGAAGAGATGAAGTCTGTGAAGAAGACAGATGAGGCGCAGTTAAACGGGCGATCCTGGGCGTGGAGGAGAGAGTGGCTATGCGCAGCGTGGTCTGTATGAGCACTCAGAAAGAGCATCCGTGTTTGGATCTGTGAGATCCGATCTTACGCGAGATGTGACTGTTGGTGTCTCGGGGAAAGTTCGTCGTCTGAAGGGGGATGGTGGAATTTCCGTGGTGTTGGACATTGTTCAGTACGGCACTACCGGATGCTGAAACAGCTGAGACTGAAGAGAGGTAAGCAGCTGCTTATATACTCTGGCTGTTGATTGGAAGATTAGATGGGCTCGCTCCTCCCTAAATTACGTTTAGGAACTTCACTTAAAAACACATTAATCAGGTTTTTTTATAAAAAAAAAAAAAAGTATTTTAAACATATTAGATTTATATAAGAAGGAGGAAACAATGGTGTTTGTGACTCACTGTATGTCATTTCCATGTACTGAACTCTTGTTATTTAACTATGCAGAGGAAAATTAAATTTCTCATTCGAGGGCACCTTTAAGTCAACTGAAATAAAAATGAATTATAAAAAAATAAAAGAGGCTATTGTTACGGTAGCTGGTAGAAGGATGAGGCAGATACGGATTTCCACAATACTACAAGATATGCTTTAATAATCCAAAGGCAGGGAACACCAACATACACAAACACAACAGAGAACCGACGAGGAGTGAATGGAGTGCAATATAAAGGGTGTGTTAATGAGAGAGTCCAGGTGCAGGTGATCCGTGATGATAGGGAGATGACGAGGGAAGTGAGTGCAGGTGTGGAGAACAGGAGGATCTTGGGAAATGGAGTCCAGGGGAACAAGGGATCTGTAACAGTACCTCCCCCTCCCGGTAGGCGCGTCCTCGCGCTGTAGATGTAACAACCGGGCGGGCGCCCTGGAGACCTCAAACTGGAGTAGGGGGATGAGTAGACTGGAGTGGAGGTCTCCAGGGTGGGCTCAAAAGCCATGGAGGGTCAGGAGCCGTGGGCAGCCATGGCGGGTCAGGGGCCGTGGGCAGCCATGGCGGGTCAGGGGCCGTGGGCAGCCATGGCGGGTCAGGGGCCGTGGGCAGCCATGGCGGGTCAGGGGCCGTGGGCAGCCATGGCGGGTCAGGGGCCGTGGGCAGCCATGGCGGGTCAGGGGCCGTGGGCAGCCATGGCGGGTCAGGGGCCGTGGGCAGCCATGGCGGGTCAGGGGCCGTGGGCAGCCATGGCGGGTCAGGGGCCGTGGGCAGCCATGGCGGGTCAGGGGCCGTGGGCAGCCATGGCGGGTCAGGGGCCGTGGGCAGCCATGGCGGGTCAGGGGCCGTGGGCAGCCATGGCGGGTCAGGGGCCGTGGGCAGCCATGGCGGGTCAGGGGCCGTGGGCAGCCATGGCGGGTCAGGGGCCGTGGGCAGCCATGGCGGGTCAGGGGCCGTGGGCAGCCATGGCGGGTCAGGGGCCGTGGGCAGCCATGGCGGGTCAGGGGCCGTGGGCAGCCATGGCGGGTCAGGGGCCGTGGGCAGCCATGGCGGGTCAGGGGCCGTGGGCAGCCATGGCGGGTCAGGGGCCGTGGGCAGCCATGGCGGGTCAGGGGCCGTGGGCAGCCATGGCGGGTCAGGGGCCGTGGGCAGCCATGGCGGGTCAGGGGCCGTGGGCAGCCATGGCGGGTCAGGGGCCGTGGGCAGCCATGGCGGGTCAGGGGCCGTGGGCAGCCATGGCGGGTCAGGGGCCGAGGGCAGCCATGGCGGGTCAGGGGCCGAGGGCAGCCATGGCGGGTCAGGGGCCGAGGGCAGCCATGGAGGGTCAGGGGCCGAAGCCTTAAAGCAGTTGAGCCCGGGCGGCGCTGAAGGACCGGCGGGAGATGGCGAAACCAGCGGCTCCGCCGACCGAAGCGCAGCCTGGGCTCCAGAGGACCGCAGTTGAGCACAGACAAAGTGAACACCAGGGGGAGTGAGGAAGCCAACTGAATCCGAGGGACGGAGTGACGGAGCGGAGACGGAGGAGTGTAGTCCAGAGGGGAGGGCAGGCTGACGAGTGCACAAGGTGTGAGTGGAGGCAGGATGGATACTGGTGAAGCTGGTGGACTGATGGGCAACGGTGGAGCAGAGGGAGGTTGGAGACGGGGTGAAGGTAATCGCCCAGAGGTCCGAGGTGGAGATCTGGGCGAGGGGGCTTGAGGTGGAGGTTCAGTGTAAACATAAATGGGAGGAGGCGGGAGAGGGAGGCAGGGAGGGAAAACAGTCTTTGGGCTGGATATTACAATAACACAGTTCATAATAGGAGTGGGCTCGGCGGCGGCGGCTGGAGCGGCTGGCTCGGCGGCGGCGGCTGGAGAAGAGGGCTCGGCGGCTGGAGAAGAGGGCCAATCCGCCCTCAAATACAATTAAGATTCCCGTAGGAACGGGAGCGGGCTCTGGAGAGACGGGAGTGGGCTCTGGAGAGACGGGAGCGGGCTCTGGAGAGACGGGAGCCGCTTTCTTCCTCCTCCTCCGTTTTCTGGGCCCAGTAGAGGAATGTGGGTCCAGCATGGGGCAGGCAGGGAGTTCGCTGGAGGGGTATGCGGAGGAAGACGGAGGTTGACTGACTGGCCCGGCCAACCCTGTTTCTGGATGGACCAGAGACAGACACCCATCCTGAACCCAATCTACTACGAATTAGGAGTCATTTAACCATAAAATGTAATTTATAGTTTCGCTTAAGGAGAATCGGTAGTCGGGTTCACCAAAACGGATGGTGTCATCATCTAGTCCATCCAAAAACAAGGAGATCAAACATGCTTCAGGCCAGTCAGACAAAAAAGCGAGCTCAAC
The DNA here is from genome assembly GCF_024489055.1 of Chanodichthys erythropterus. Classification (NCBI taxonomy): domain Eukaryota; kingdom Metazoa; phylum Chordata; class Actinopteri; order Cypriniformes; family Xenocyprididae; genus Chanodichthys; species Chanodichthys erythropterus. Next base: position 38,020,983 of record NC_090227.1, on the reverse strand, counting down.
GAACTCCTCCACATACCTCTCCAGCGAACGACCCACCTGAAGGAGCCCGATAAGCCGCTCGCCAGCTGACAGGGTTGTAGTGTGAGGCATGGGAGAAGTTGGAGCCTGGGAGACCGAGAATCCCTCCATGTTGTGGAAATCGTTTTAAGGTCGGTTCTTCTGTTACGGTAGCTGGTAGAAGGATGAGGCAGATACGGATTTCCACAATAATACAAGATATGCTTTAATAATCCAAAGGCAGGGAACACCAACATACACAAACACAACAGAGAACCAACAAGGAGTGAATGGAGTGAGTGCAATATAAAGGGTGTGTTAATGAGAGAGTCCAGGTGCAGGTGATCCGTGAAGATAGGGAGATGACGAGGGAAGTGAGTGCAGGTGTGGAGAACAGGAGGATCTTGGGAAATGGAGTCCAGGGGAACAAGGGATCTGTAACAGCTATAAGAATTGTCATGTATTAATTGCTTTTTTTATTGCCAATGTGTGAACAGCTTGTAATGGAAATTCAAAAACAAGACCTTCCTCCACTTCTTGGTTTGCCTGAGATTGATTTTTAAGTCAAGGATTCGGGATGTTTTTGTCTGGAGAATCAAAAGGATGTGACGTTTACGCATGCTCCCAAGAGCCTTGTGTTCTATTGCTGCTTTCACTTGCTAGTGGAAAATTCCTACTTCCCAAGTTGTGCATATGAGCTTGTCGCATTCAAGTGCTTTGTTGTTGGAAAGAACATGAATCATGGAGGACACCATGATTATTCTTGCCTATTTATTGGGAAAATCTTGATATTTAGCATCTCATTCATTGACAACCAAATAAGCATTCACAATGCTTATCTAGATTCTGGAATTTTTGTCAAATGCAGACTATTTTTTATTGTGTATAGTACATTCAATATGCTTCAAACGATTATTCATGTATGTAAATATGCATTACATTAATGACAAGACAAGGCGATGTAGATGTTGTGGAGAAAAAAAACTAATAAAGAATACCAGTTACAGCAGCAATTGTTCTCCCCTCTAAAGTTTATGGCTCGCCGTAGTCTTGCGTAACCAGACCTTCAAAGTGACGGCAGAAGGTCTGGACTCTATCGCAGCTTTCATTGGCCAAGGAACGCCCAAGAAGACGTTTGACTGACATGTAACGCAAACAATCACAGTTTGTTTTGTTCCGCACCAGGTTCAGGGGCCTGAAAATGAAAGTCGATGTCCCTACAATAACAGACCAGCTTGCATCTAATAAATTATTCATTCAAGAACGTTGTGCAAGTTTACTGCAACAATGGAGCCGCAAACTTCACACACTTTTGAAAATCCAGCGTTTATTTGATCCTGGTAAACGCTTGTTGTCACAGCTGCAAACATGATGGCGTTCTTCTTCTACGAGGGGGTTTGGTGTCACGGCATTTATTTCCCGGACATCCTGTAGAATTCAACCAACCAGATGACGACTTTGAAACTCCTGAAGTGTTTCCAGATAAGTGTGCCATATGCATCAGACATTCAGCCAACGGTCCGTGGGCATCTGAGGCTGTGACTAGTGCTGCCTTCACTTGCTCTCAAAATGATCATAAATACGAGTTTTCTAGGTAAAAATTTCACAAGAATGCCCTCCCATTTCAAAACTTGAATGCGATTAGTTCGTAATCATGACTTTAGATGTGGAAATAGCACATGAAGGCAGCATAGGCTCGCCCAAGCCCAAAGCGGGAATTTGCGTGTCAAAATTATGTTGCCTTCACGTGCTCTCGGAATTATCGTAAATACGAATTTTCCACATGCAAGATGAGCTCATAATCATGACTTCAGAAGTGGGAATTATCACATTTCCAATAGCATGTGAATGCAGCATTATTCCCGAGCTTCCCAGTGGTAAATACGAGCACGAGAAAAGGTGCTCACTGCAGAGCAAATGGGTGGAGCTTACGTTAGCTAGCAAGGGGGTTGTCTAGCAAGGGGGAGCTAACGTCCAGCGAGGAGGAGCGTTGGTACAACCACAGCCTAATCCTACCCTAACCCTACCCACAACTCTATCTCTCCACCCCTGTACGCCTTCCCTATTCTACTTACGGAAATAAATGGAACTGCCGCTGCGTTCGTTCCATAAGTAGAATAGGGAAGGCGTAGGACACACTGCGTAAGCTTTTTGAAGAATATGAAAGTGCGATTTGGGCGGAAGCACGTGCAAAGCGATCATTTGTTTATATAAAGCATATACATGTAAATTTTTTTCCGAAAATGACCAATCGTTTCACAAGATAAGACCCTTATTCCACATCTGGTATCCTTTAAAGCCCTTTGAAGCTGCACTGAAACTGTAATTTTGACCTTCAACCATTTGGAAGTATTTATAAGGAGAATAATCCTGGAATGTTTTCATCAAAAACCTTAATTTCTTTTCAGCTTAAGAAAGAAAGACATAAACATCTTGGATGACATGGGGGTGAGTAAATTATCAGGAATTTTTTTTTTTTTTGAAAGTGAGCTAATCCTTTAATGTGTCAAACTATAGTCTCACATAACCAGATCTATATAGTTTATAGTCTGAAAATTTAGGCTACTAAACTATCATAACAGTGTAATTTGACGACATGATGCCGGTGAATTGTAGAGCTCATGCAAACATATTCATATCGCTATGGTCAGATGCTTTCTCACTTCTGTCATGTTTGTTTTTATTTTTTTACTGAGACGGAAGAGCGGCACATATTTGCATATACATCTAGACGTCGCTCTCAGTAGCGTAGACGGCAGCTGGATGTTCGTTAACAGTATATCTCTGTAAAGGTATTTTTCTTCCAAATTCTGATTACTTCTAAACAAAGTACGAAAAAGAACTTAGCTGTGAGTATATTTGGGCTGGCCTTGAATCATGTTCAGTCTCTTGTAAGTTATAAGCACAAGCAATAATGCTGCCTTCACGTCACGTGCTCTCGGAATCATCGTAAATACGGTAAAAATTGCACATGAATGAACATGCATTCAAGTTTTGAAACTTGAATGCAATGGGCTCATAATCACGACTTCATAAGTGGAAATGATCAAATTTGCGATAGCACGTGAAGGCAGCGTTACTGGTTGCAGTTCACTTAATGGCCACCAATGTCGCTAATAAGAAGGGTTTCTGAATTATTATAGCCCATTTGAACTTATTTTATTTTATCTAGTTGCAAAGGCAACTTTTCGATTTTTTGTTGAAATACTAGTAAAATAGCTAAAAATAAATAAGCTTAAAAAATAATTTAAAAAATATTAGAAAAACGAATAAAAAATACAAAACAAAGTTACTAAAACAATAAAATCTAATTCAAAATATTAGCAAAAACTATACCAATGATACTATATCAGAGATGCTAAAATAACACTGTTATGAATACACTGAGACATCAATCACTCATGCCGATGTAAATCTGTTTTGCAAAACTTTTATAACAAATTTTTGTTCTGTCCAGACAATTTACAGATATTTTTAGTCAATTTATAGACATGTAAACTATACATATCTCAAATGCTAGAAAGCTAGTATAGAAAACATTCATTGCATGTGCAAATACATTCAACCAGTTTAATAAGAATCAACAAGTCTTCAATAAGTATCAGTGGCTCATTTTCAGGCTGAACGTGGTATTAACTGGAGCTGGAGAAATTCTGACATCTAGTGGCGAAAGTTATATAGCGAAAGTAACAGGTGCTTGTGGAACACTGACATCTAGTGGTTGTAGATGTTATTACTTCACAGAATACACTAAAGCTGAAAACGTGCAAAAACAACGCTGATTAGTAGTTAGTGTTAGTCTTAGAATTTAGGCTTAACATGCTTAATATTTTCATGAAATGCAGATCTATGGTGGTCACATTTCAGCCATTTTTGTAAGCCTCTATCAAATAGTACTACTGCATTTGCCCTGCTGAAAACATCAACAACAAAACATCCTTAGGTCTTATCCTTGCTAGGCTGGTTTGTTAACTCTTATAACAGTTTTCCACAGGTAAGGCTTGGAGACCAGTTTGGCCAGGCTGAGAGATAAGCTAATTTTTTAGACACTTTTCATCAGGGTGATGCCTAGAACCATCAGCCAGGCTGATAAGAAACGTTTCTTTTTTTTCTTCATAGTCCGTTGCACATGTAAACTGAGTATAGTTTGCCATGGTAAATACAGACTTTGGAATTTACAAATAAAAACACATTTACATAATTTAGGGAGAGATTTTGAAATCATGACAGGGTTGCCAGTGGGTGTATAGTCCATTTCAGACTCGTATCAGATTTGTTGATGACAGTCTTATATACTGAGCTTCACTGTGAGATTACTAGAATTGCACATGCTTTAGAATGCAGCAGTCGCCTACTCATGGTCTAATAATTCTGTCACGAGATGTTTGTGTACATGTGGGATTAGACCAGCTGAAGTTTCTCTCCACGTATTTCACAAGCTCATTGAAGGCTATTGGAGATGGCATCTGAAAAAATGGACACCAGTGAAGTTTTGAAGGATCAGGTAATGCTTCAAAATGTGTCAGGTGTCCTCCTGCTGATAGCTCAGTTTTTCTTTTTTAAGGTTATTGTCTTTCACTTTTTTATATGAATACATGTGTTATTTTTGAGGGTCAGTGCTGTTTATCAGCAGCAATTCACAGAAGTATGAATGGATTAAAAACTGCGGCAGAAAGCTAAATAAGAAACTTTATTGTTTATATTCATGACTATACTGTTGTAATGCACAAGTGAACAAGAAGCATGACGTTTTTCCTTACAGAATGTATTTCTTCGAATCCTCAATCTTCGATCTGTCAATGCTGCTCTTGAATCCATTGAGAAGACGTACGTCAGTACGAAACAGTCTCATCCCATCATAAGGTCTGTGTGTGGGCTGTATGAGAAGGGTGTGAGTAGGGCTGGCAGCTTGGCTTTATGGAGTATGCAACCTGCCCTCCATGTACTGGAGGCCCAGCGTAAGTCTTCAAATCTTTTGTACTATTAATAAAAGTCATTATGCTATTACACTGGGTTAACCCTCCTAATGCTTAAAAAACTTATACACCTTTTACATTCCAGGGTGTGTTTGGACTCATGTATAAAACAGACATAACTTAATATTTTTCAACTAAAACCAAAGTGTATCTAATCAGTAATTTGTCATTAAAACAAGTGTGATGCAAGAAAATATATATTTTTATTGATGTTTATGAGACATTTTATTTGAATATTGTTACGTATAATATGAGAATTGAGACTTAGTTTATGAAACCTACATATTTGTTTCTAACAAAACGACATCAATATTACTCTGAAATGTTTTCAAAAAAATTATTCATTTTACTTTCATAAACTTTTGTTTTCATATGGAAAAATGATGATGATAAACAGCATGAATCCCCTTTTCATGCTGCAATGGTTCATCAATAGGTGGCAGCAAAGTGAAATGTTGAGTTTTTTCTTTTCCAAACCCTCTTTCCTTTTTCAAACTTAGAATATTTGGTCAAAGACTATGACTGTAGATTTAGAAAGACAGTTCACTCCTATTAGTTGTGAATGGGAGAAACTGCAACGTGCAAAATGGCGAAATACGTCCCGCCTTCTAAGTAAAAGAACCAATCGCTGATTTATAAAGTCATTGCGTCACTGCAGCTGCCTTTATAAGTTCCAGTTCCCATAGAAACCTGAGACTCACGCTTTGGACTGCACATGCGCATAGGCTCATCTAGCCTGAAAAATAAGCTTTTTAATGCTATTTGAGCATAAGAAACAACATTTATGGGACAGTTCATGTCAGATTTTGATGCTGATTTGAAAAAAGTTATTTAATTGTGAGTTCGCCAAGCAGTTTTTGAAATTTCAGGATTCCCCTATTCAAATAGATAGGACTTACCCTCTTTCCTACACTCACACACACACACACACACACACACACACACACACACACACACACACACACACACACACACACACACACACACACATTTATCTGTAATTAAAATAAAATGACAAACAATATCTTAATGTGTTTGTAGAGCAAAAGTTCATAGACCAAATCAAAGTCCCTTTCAAGTAAAGTCTGTTCACTTGGCGGCCATATTTGTAACGCCTTCAGGCAACTATTTCGGGCATTCAAAGTTGCGTCCCAAATGACGCACTATACACTATGTACTTATACACTATGTACTTATGCACTATGTACTCATCCATGTAGTGCGTGAATTGTACATGGTTATTTTGTCATTTAATAACAGAGTCTGATCCCCCCTCCCCCTCCGCTACATAATTAAATCTGCGACAGTTGAGTGCATGAAGTGTCCAACATTCCACACTTTGTTTTTTTCCATTAATTTAGTGCATCATTGGGGTATTTAAAGTGTACTTTTTCTTTTTGGAATTTTCAGTGTGAACACACTACCTGCACTACTTAAATAGTATACTTAAAAACGTCATAGAATAGTGCATAAGTATGCCAATTGGGACGCACCATAAATGTATTTTACAGAAGTTGAGACAAATCCAACCAATAGGCTAGATAAAAAAATAAATAAAAAAAAATCATGAAATTTTAAACACATTTAATGTTAAGCCACAGTTCACTTTCAGGTCAAAACAGACCTGAACGCAAAAGGTGTAACAATTTAGTTTAATAAAAAATATATATATGTGTGTGTGTGTGTTTGTATCTATATATATATATATATATATATATATATATATATATATATATATATATATATATATATATATATATATATATATATATATAAAATTTAGTTATAATTTAGTATATATATATAATTTAGCCAGTGCAATGTGTCTAATACCAAATAAAACAAATAGCAAGTAAGTAAAATGATCAGTTTTTACAGAATGTATTTGTGTTTTTGGGGTGCTCAGTAAGCAAAGGAATGGAGACTGCAGTTCAGTTTCTAGTTTGGCAATAAATCAGTCAGTAGAATATTGGAAGAAAAAAATGAGTAGCCTAATATTTTATCACTGAAAGTCTGTTTCAGTGAGACCCTGCAAAATAATTAACCTGGTGAGCCTATCCTGAGCTGTTTTGGTCTTCAAAAGTGGATATTGATGCTCCTGTGAGGGAGACTCTGTCTAGACACAGTATGACTCATCAATTACTTCTGTCATGTCCACTAGTGGATGCTGTGCTTTCAGGTCAATGTCTATAAGTTTAGTGACCCGTTTATTGCACTGGATTTCATTTAATAGTGATCTTATTTTATATTAACAGATAACAGTAACAGATTTGAATAATAGGTTACTAATAAATACAGGCCAATAGCAGTTTCCAAATATTAGTAACCCTGGAAATGTCTTTGTTTTTTTTTTTTTTTCCTCCTGTGAATTTTATACAAATATATTTATAACTTGAATTCAAATACAAGTTTAGAAATGCAATGCAGCCAGGGTTATAGTCTGGCGTTGCAAAACTTGACTCTGGTTTGTGATTAAATCAATAATTGGGTAATAATGTTAAATATTTGAACCCTTCAAGGACCCCCTTGAGCATTACACAAGACTAATCTGCTGAGAGATGTAATTACATGTTACTAGCACTCGCCACTGATTTCCTTTTGTAATGAGCTAATGGTTAAATATTTCATAGTCTGGTGCTGCATAATCCACATTCAGTATATGTTACTGCAGCATTATGAAAACTTGTGTTATATATACAGTATTTTAACTGAATTACATTATTCTGTTTTTTATATCAGATTTATTTGACTTTTTTATATAATGAATGAAATCACTACTGATCAAAAGTTTGGAGTCAGAAATAATTTTATTTAGCAAGGATGCATTAAACTGATCAATAATGAATTCATTAAGAATCCTGGAAAAAAAAATGTTTCTCAAGCAGCAAATCAGCTTATTAGAATGATTTCTGAAGGATCATGTGACACTGAAGACTGAAGAAATGATGCTGAAAATTCAGCTTTGTCATTACAGGAATTAATTACATTTTTAAATATATTAAAACACAAAATAGTTAATGGAAATTGTAAAAATATTTCACAATATTTACTATATTTTTGATGAAGCCTGGGTGAGCATAAGAGCTTATTAAGTTCCAAATCAGTTCAGCAGTTATTCAGAAATTGAAGGTCAGCCTCATGATTTCTGCAGTTAATAAGGCTTAGCATTAGCTGGGAAACATTTAGAAAGAGCCTGTTCATATTTGCATTAATGATTGATGTTAATAACCTATATTTTAATGTTTTCAATGTTTTTGGGTTAGTTCACCCAAAAATGAAAATTTGGGCATTAATTACTCACCCTCATGTCGTTCCACACCCGTAAGACTTTCGTTCATCTTCAGAACACAAATTAAGATATTTGTGATAAAATCCGATGGCTCAGTGAGGCCTGCATTGACAGCAAGATAATTTACACTTTCAATGCCCAGAAAGCTACTCAAGACATATTTAAAACAGTTCATGTGACTACAGTGGTTCAACCTTAATGTAATGAAGCGATGAGAATACTTTTTTGTGCGCCAAAAAAAAACAAAATAATGACTTTATCACAATATCTAGTAATGGCCGATTTCAAAACACTGCTTCATGAAGCTTTACGAATCTTTTGTTTTGAATCAGGGATTTGGAGCATCAAAGTCAAGTGATTTCAGTAAACGAGGCTTCGTTATGTCATAAGTGTTTCGAAATTTCAATGGTTCACCACTGGGGGGCGTGACTTTGGCAGTTTGGTACATGCTCCGAACCACTGATTTTAAACAAAAGATTCATAAAGCTTCGACGCTTTATGAAGCAGTGTTTTGAAATCGCCCATCATTAGATATTGTCATAAAGTCGTAATTTAGTTTTTTTTTTTTTTTGGTGCACAAAAAGCATTCTAGTCACATTTAAATATGTCTTTAGTAGCTTTCTGGGCATTGAAAGTGTTAATTGTCTTGCTGTCAATGCAGGCCTCACTGAGCCAGCGGATTTTATGAACAATATCTTAATTTGTGTTCTGAAGATGAACAAAGGTCTTACAGGTGTGGACACGTGAGGGTGAGTAACTAATGACAGAATTTTCATTTTTGGGTGAACTAACCATTTAAGCAATAAAACTTTAATTCTCTGCATGTTTTACTCATAGTTACAGCAGCCAATTCAATGGCATGCAGAGGACTGGACCGCCTGGAGGAGAAGGTACCGGCCTTGCAGTCTCCACCTGCAGAGGTAATGTCCAAAACTGTTGTCTTAATACTGCTTTAACCTGTTAACTGTCACGGACCCACCGGTGGGCCCACAGCCATTACATATTTAAAACAGTAATATTCTATACTAAACCTAAACTAATCTTTACAAACTATATATTATTTGAAAGCTTAGAATCTTTAGTTTACATATTTTCAAAATAAATTACAGAGGAGCAGTAATTTATCAATTTGCAACCAGCATATTTTCATACTCATAAGGCATGTTCAGACCTTTATTTTGAAATAGCAATGAACATGAAAAATCATTAAAGATTGGTTGAAACATGTTTGTTTTCATGCCTAGAGTTCAAAAGATAACATCCATTTAATTTTTTTGAGAAAAAAAGGTCTGAAAATGTTTTTAATAGAAAAAAAAAATACATTTATGATTGTGGCGGCGATCTATAACCCACATGCATGTTATTTTTATGTTTATTAGAGGCTGAATTCATATAAATTTTCTGCCAAACTTCCCAAACTACTTCTATATAGGATGTCTACTTCATAAATTGTATGAAAATAATGGAAATATATGGTTCAGATCACTAAAACCATATGGAAATGGAGGCGCCTGGTCAGTAATGGAGCTTGGTTGTCATCTAGTGAAAAAGTCTGGTACAGCGCCCAAACAAAATCTTACTGAAAGCTCATTTTTTGAGATATCAACCTGAAATTTGGAACACAACTTGTTCAGATTTTTGGCTTTGATTCCCTTGCAGCTTTAGAGTAAAACTTGTTTTGTAAAATATATATTTTATATAAAATATTATAAAATTTATATTAAAATATTTTTCTGTTCCACTTACATAAGTTATTTCACTTCTACAATAATCTGCCAAATTTCATCTTTAAAACAAGACCAGCCTTATGTCTATACTCCAAAGTATTCTTGAATTACAACCATTTAAGTTTGGATAGTGCATTTTCTTGTCTAAAAAAAAAGTGGGGTGACAGTTAACAGGTTAAAGTTGTTAAAGGGTTAGTTCACCCAAAAATTCTGTCATTAATTACTCAACGTCATGTTGCTCCAAACCCTTAAGACCCTCGTTCATTTTCAGAACACAAATTAAGAAATTTTTGATGAAATCCGTGAGCTTTCTGGCCTCCGATAGACTGCAACAAAATGACCACTTTCAAGGCCCAGAAAGGTAGAAAAGACATTGTTAAAATAGTCCATGTGACTTCATTAGTTCAACCTTAATGTTATGAAGCGATGAGTAATTAATGATAGAATTTTCATTTTTGGGTGAACTAACCCTTTAACTGGATTGCTTTTAGCTGTGGGCAGACATTTAAAATGCAGGAACTTTGTTTGCTTCCTCTACAACAGCTGACAGCAAATATCAAGGAGCTGATGTCTTCAACTTTGGAAACTGCCAAGGATGGTATCGCCAGTCCAATCAAACACACCTCTAATGTTGTGTTGAGCAAGGTATCTACTGGGTACCAGCAGAGCAAGAATGCTATGAGTAACGGCATACAGTATGTCCTTAACAGCAAGCTTGTCTACCTGGCCGAGCAGAGAGCCAACAGGGCTCTAAGTGTGACGGAGAACCTGTTCGAATATGTCTTTCCTGTATCTTCAGCTGAAACAGGTACTTGAATAATATTTTATGCTTATTATAGCCCTTTTATTCCTGCAGAATATGGGAGTACATTTGTGTGAACGTTCCTCGATTTCTCCTTTTGTGCTCGGAAGAAAATCATATCAAATAATGTCAATGCAGCCAAGTGCATGTGCTTTTAAAGCTAAACACTAGATGTCGACACAATGTTTTTGGTAAAGTCCCAAAACATGGCTTGTTAGATAACTTTACATATGTTTCACTCTATTTTTCTCTCTATTGTTGAACCAACTAGTTTATGGGGAAAAAAGGCATGTTTTGATAAATCATAATTATGAAGTGTCAAAAATACGAGAATTCATAACTATGAGATGACAAAAAAAATAATGATTATGACTTAAAAAGTTGACATTTTTATGTCATAATTGAGTTTTTACCATAATCACAACTTTTATGTCATGATTCCTTAAAGGATTTTTTTCTAATGTGGCAGAAATATGCTTCCATACTAGTTAAACCATCCATTTAGCAATTCTATTGTGTTAAATGTAAACATTGTCTTTGCAATTCTATTTTTTTTCTATCAACCACAGTAACAATGTTTTACTGTACTGTGGACTGTATTGTTGTGGTTCAAGTATTAGAGCCACAGGTACAGTTAATATAGAGCTCTGGACTGAATAAGTGTTCATCTAGTCTAGTAACTCATTGCCTGGAAGAAGTATAGTAGCCTTGTTTCCTCTTTGCTGTCTGTTTATTGTAATATTTCATCTTTAAGTGTCGACTGTGTGTCTGTTCCTCTATGGAGATGTGTCCGGTGGCACGTATTCGCATTCATGGCTTCAAATTCATGGCATCTGTTAACTGGATGTTTTAAATAGGGTGTTTCATCACATCATATTTTAGTATCTCTTCCTGTTGTACTTAAATGGTTATTTTTATACAGTCCTCAATGTCTGACAGAACTGAAATATTCAGGCTTTGAAATTTGGTTCTTTTTGTATTGGTCACTGGTGCTTAACTCTCAGTGTTTGATGTCTAATAAGAGGGTTTACGGTTTAAACATTTAAACACATATCAAATAATAGAAAATGTTTATGATTTTTAGTATTTTATTGATGTATTAAAGACTAATTTTGTCAAAGCTCTGATTTCTGAGAGACAAATAGCACAGCTATTTGATTTGCGCTGTGCTCAGTTTACACTCATTCACTTCACACATTAGCCTATCGCGTAGTAATTTTAGAGATTTATGTAATTTTGTGCTATCCCTCGGCTCGGCTCACCTGTTATTCATCAAATACGAGGATTGACTGACTACTTTCCCATACACTGGAGTGAGACCATGGATGTCTTTTGAGCTGTCGCGATCTTTCTTTGCACTCTGTGGAGTGACAGATCGCTGTAGCGATTCAGTTCACGCAGAGAGCAACCGACCACATACCTGTCAACACTACCGTTTTTCCCTGGAGTCTCCCGTATTTCTCACCCATCTCCCTCCCCCCTCCCGTTTTGCTATTTCTCCATGGAAACTCCAGTAATTTGTATGGCCCAAACCTCGCCCATTTGTGACCTCAACCTGGCAACCTACAACCCCATTGTGCTGTTGATATCTTCGCAGTCGACGCGAGAAGTTGAATCAAGGCAAGCGTTACAATAAACCTCACAATAATCAAAAATGGGCTACTTTCCCATAAACTGGAGTGAGATCATAGACATCACGTTCTGTGGCGCGTGACAGCGCCATCAGTTCAAGCAGAGCGCACGAACCGATCATCTCTTCTGCTTTGTTACAACATGAAATGAACATGAATGAACATCTGAAGGTATGTTGAAAGATACAGTAAAACTTTAAAAATGTCTCGTGTAATCGCTCAACGAGTGTTTCAACCGCAGAAATACGTCAATAAAATAGACTGTAAAAAATGTCACATTTACCTCAGAAAAGACGTTCAGTGTCTAAAAACTACAGCTACAAAAATGAACTTATAGAGGAGCATTTTGCTAAATATTTGCACTACAGGCTACAATATATCCCTTATTTGTACTTAACATAACATGTATGTCTGAATAAATCTGTTTTATGACAGCCACTATTTAAATGTTTATGAAGGAAAATCTTTTTCAAATAATGTTTTTATAATTAGGTTACAAATCGATTAATTTTAAATGTTAAAAATATAATGATGTACCAACTGTTGCTCCTGTTTACAGCATTAGATATTTTTTTTCTTTGAGGAGATTTGCCATGTAGCCTACTTAACCTTATAGGCCCCAAATTAATCAATATTGAATCGAAGGTAATCAAATCAAAATCAAATCGCAAGCTTCTGAATCGAAACCGAATCCAATTGTGAAAATTGTGTCAATGCCCAGCCCTCGTGTCAATATATAGTTTTTAAATGTAGGTTTTTATTATGAAGGGAAAACAAAATCCAAACCCACACGGCCCTGTTAAAACATAACTTAACTGTGGTTTATCACACCTGAGTTCAGTTTCTCTAGCCACACCCAGGCCTGATTACTGCCACACCTGTTCGCAATCAAGAAATCACTTAAATAAGACCTGCCTGACAAAGTGAAGTAAACCAAAAGATCCTCAAAAGCTACACATCATGTTGAGATCCAAAGAAATTCAAGAACAAATGAGAAAGAAAGTAATTGAGATCTATCAGTCTGGAAAAGGTTATAAAGCCATTTCTAAAGCTTTGGGACTCCAGCGAACCACAGTGAGAGCCATTATCCACAAATGGCAAAAACATGGAACAGTGGTGAACCTTCTCAGGAGTGGCTGCCCGACCAAGTGAACAAAATATATAACACTGGCCTAGTGGTTTTTGGATATTTTACTGCCAAATTCTTACATATTGTACCTTTAACCTCTTTTGAGTTTGCAGGTATGTAGAAAATAATTGTTGCAGGTATGTAGAAAATAATTGTAAAAACCCTGCATATGTGCTCCTTATTTATTTATTATTTTGACGGTTGTCATAGGAGAAGCCACACTCCAGGACTGTGCCTCAAAACTTCTGACACTGCCAGAATTTTTTCTGAGGTCAAATTTGATCACAATGGTCATTAATCGGCTGTCGAACATGTCAAACTAGCAAACGAAGACTTTGGCACAGAGGAATCTTTTAGGATGGCCTGGTCTGCAAATTGTGGCCAAAGTCATACAGTGTGAACCCGACGACACCTTTCTGCTCTAATTCTTTAGAAACTTTGGTTTATCCTTTGTTTATCCATGAGTGTGAAAGTGTGTCGATTGTGGTAATTTCTTCTTCACGTGGCCGTAAAGAAGCAGCATGCTGCCGGTTATTTCTATCCCAATACAGTTAGAACATTTTATTCATGCTTGTGTCTTTCTGTGACCATGTTTAATGGTACATTCGGCAGAGGGAATCTGTTTAGTGTGTGTTTTGTCTGCCTTTGTAAATTGAATTGGATTGCATTTAATGTTGGATATTGAGCGAAAAGGCCTGAATGCTTCTGTAGCCCTGAGCTTAGTGGTTATGTGTGTCATTATCAAATTGGGTGATGTTTGTTCTGTTTATACACATAGAGGAAGTGCTTCCTGAGGAATTTCTCTTTTTAACCCATAGATCATCTGAAGATTTAGTGCTTTCTTCACTTCCGTCATCTTTTTGTTTTTGTCATTTTACTAGCCTGGAGGAATAGGGTATATTGTCACAGTGAAGCCTGAACAAAACAATTCATGGAAAAGCAACAGTGTAAAATAAAATATTGGAAAAAAATATGAAAAACAAAAAACATAAAAAAATCATAGCATTATTGTAGTCAACAAAAATTAATTAGTAATTGTATATATTTTTATATTTATTTGATCGAAAATACATTAAAAATAGTAACTGTGAAATATTATTACAATTTAAAATAAGTACTATAATATATATTTATATATATATATAATGTAATTTATTCTTGTGATGTCAAAGCCCAATTTTCAGCATCATTACTTCAGTCTTCAGTGTCGAATGATATTTTAGAAATCATCCAAATATCATTCTGATTTGATGCTCAATTATTAACAATTATTATTATTATGCTATTATTTAATATGATAATAATATATATTATATATTTTATAATAACATTATAAATGTCTTTACTGACACGTTTGATCAATTTAATGCATTCTTACTGAATAAAAGTATTAATTTTCTTTATATTAAGCAGAAATATTAAGCAGCACATTTCATAAAGGAATTTAACCACTCTGTGATCCTTTTCGCAGTCATCTGTTGTCACAGAGAGTGAACTAATAAGATGTGTGTGTTTGAATCTCGATAAGAGAACATGAAAGCAGTCTAAGTACCTCCCTTCCCCTTATTGTGTCCTGTAAGATGTAAGAGCACTTTTTCTTTTTTCCAGAGGATGATGGGAGTATGGCCGGGCAGGCGCCTGATGTTGGAGCCTCTGGCCCGAAGCCCAGCTTCAGCAGGCTGAGAGAGCTGGCCGGCACCGTCTGCAGACGTGCCTTTGAGAAGACAGCTGCACAGCTTCAGCGCTCCAAACGTCAAGGTCAGGAACTGGTCACACAGATCCCTGGCGTGAGTCCCCTGGTAAGCAGCAAACAGTATTCAAGTGTTAGTTTGTCCTTCCAACTAGTACAAAATGTGGCTTTAGTGCTGAGCACATGTTTCTTTTTGAAGTGCTTGGTTATGTAATTCTCTACAGCTCTTCACAGAGCCTACAGCAAATTAAGGGCCATCTGTGATGTACGTCTCCCTCGTTTTGGAAACCGCAGTTGTGCATACGGCTCGCTCAATTAGTACACTTAGTGCACCAAATTACTATGTATCCACACCCTGCCAAGCCAGTGGACTCAAACAGAGAGCACAGTAACTCGGCGCATGACCCAGCACATGCATTCACTCCCTATTTCGCCATGGCAATGTTGTCAAATGGCCAGTTATAAACACAGCTGTAAGGACTGATCAAGCCAGGGATTTTCAAACTGTAAATAAATTCCCCCTAATTCAGCTTAACTTCAGTTTAGCATAATAAATTAAAAATAATAATAAATTGGCTGTACAAATCTTTAATAAATTATACAGCTAAAGAATGAATTGGCTGTACAAGTCACTTCAACTTTTTTTAAGATGCTCACTAAGCCTGCATTTAAACAGAAATATTGAGAAATAATATTACAATTTAAAATAAATGTTTTTATTTTAAAGGTGCCCTCAAATGAAAAATTTAATTTATCTTGGCGTAGTCAAATAACAAGAGTTCAGTACATGGAAATGACATGCAGTGAGTCTCAAACTCCATTGTTTCCTCCTTCTTATATAAATCTCATTTGTTTAAAAGACCTCCGAAGAACAGGCGAATCTCAACATAACATTGACTGTTACGTAACAGTCGGGGTGTACGCCCCCAATATTTGCATATGCCAGCCCATGTTCCCAACATTATGAAAGGCATTAGACAAGGGCAGCCAGTAATGTCTGGATCTGCACAGCTGAATCAATAGACTAGGTAAGCAAGCACGAACAATAGTGAAAAATGGCAGATGGAGCAATAATAACTGACATGATCCATGATATCATGATATTTTTAGTGATATTATTAAACTGTCTTTCTAAATGTTTCGTTAGCATGTTGCTAATGTACTGTTAAATGTGGTTAAAGTTACCATCATTTCTTACTGTATTCACGGAGACAAGAGCCGTCGCTATTTTCATTTTTAAACACTTGCAGTCTGAATTCAGAATCAAATGTAAACAATATAACAGTATACAATACTAACATAATCCGACGCATGCATGCCACATGCATGACCAACAATTTGTAAAGATCCATTTGAGGGTTATATTAGCTGTGTGAACTTTGTTTATGCACTGTTTAAGGCAAGCGTGAGCTCCGTGGGCGTGGAGCACAAGAATTAAAGGGCCAGTAGCCCTGAATAGGCTCATTTATAATGATGCCCCAAAATAGAATAAAAAAAAATCTATGGGGTATTTTGAGCTGAAACTTCACAGACACATTCAGGGGACACCTTAGACTTATATTACACCTTTTTAAAAAAAGTTCTAGGGCACCTTTATTACATTTTAAAATGTAATTTGTTCCTGTAATGGCAAAGCTGAATTTTCAGCATCATTACTCCAGTCTTCAGTGTCACATGATCCTTCAGAAATCATTCTAATATGCTGATTTAAACATTTATTATTATCAATTTTGAAAATGGTTGTACTGCTTAATATATCTTTTGACATTATAAATGTTATATTACTGTTACTTTTGATTAATTGAATGCATCCTTGCTGTATTTATTTAATTGTATAAATAAATGTATTAATGTATTAATTTCCTTAAAAAACCCTCCAGACTTTTGGTAGGTAGTGTATACATTTTATTTGAATGAAAGTATATACTTTTTATATGCACATCTATCGCCTGTACAAAAACTAAATAATTTAAAAGCAATAAACATAAAAAAAAAGGTTGTCTGTGGTGTAAACATTGATTTTGTGTTTTTTAAGGTTGAATATACCATGAAGACAATGAAGACTTTAGGAGGTGTAATACTGGGACTCCCGAGCTCTGTGGCAGCATTTCTGAAAGATGGACAACAGCACAGTCCTCAGAAGGAGGTGACCAATAATGGGCATGAGCAGCTCAAGGTTAGTGGGTCTTTTCAGCATCTGTAGCATCATTGCAAATATTTACCACTTACATAAACTTAAACTATTGACCTTTTTTGCTTCACTTTAGCTCTTTAGTTCATGAGGAGAGTAGTAAACAGATCTCCATAAAAGCATAAGAAAAATTGTATGTTTGCTTAAAGGGTTAGTTCACCCAAAAATTAAAATTCTGTCATTAATTAGTGAATTAACTGCGCAAAAAAAAAAAAAAGTCTAGTGATGGGCGATTTCAAAACACTGCTTCATGAAGCTTTGAAGCTTTATGAATCTTTTGTTTCGAATCAGTGGTTCAGAGCGTGTATCAAACTGTCACATGAACCATTGAAATTTCGAAACGTTTCAAAACACTTCTGATGTAACAAAGCATCATTTACTGAAACCACTGATTCGAAACAAAAGATTCGTAAAGCTTCGAAGCTTCATGAAGCAGTGTTTTGAAATCGCCCATCACTAGATATCGTTGAATAAGGTCATTATTTAGTTTTTTTTGCCGCACAAAAAGTATTCTCATCACTTCATAACATTAAGGTTGAACCACTGTAGTCACATGAATTAAATATATATCATTATATATCATTAAATATAACTTTCTGGGTATTGAAAGTGTTAATTGTCTTGCTGTCAATGGAGGCCTCACTGAGCCATTGGATTTTATCAAAAATATCATAATTTGTGTTCCAAAGATGAGTCTTACATGAATGGAACGACATTAGGGTGAGTAATTAATGATAGAATTTTCATTTTGGGGTGAACTAATCCACATTCTAGCACATTCATATTAAGATGCTATTTTTTTTCTTGCAGAGTAATGGGCTGCCAAGTCTAGTCAGTGGATTAGGGCAGCAGATACTTAAAGTCTATGAATCTGTGGTGGCTAATGTAGAGAAAAACCCCCAAACCAGTTTCAACCTGGCTAAGGATGGAGTCAACATTGTCCTGGGTTCCCTTGGCACAGTCATGGAGAGAGCACTGCACAACCTTTCTTATTATGGGCTGGTGAGTCAGTCATCCTCAGGTTTGATTTGATTTGGCCTCTCACATGCTTTGATGCATCTGGAATCTAGTTCACGTGGACTCTTCACATGTGAATAGACCTCCTTCTATACGTACACAAACAAACACACACCTCAACCCCATCTCCCACGCCTGCTGTGATCACACACCCAGCTCTGCATAGCAGGGGAGTATTTCTGTCAAGACTGAGAGCGACATTGAATTATTTTAATAAATGGTGACCTTTCTTCACAAATGTTTAAGATCATTTTAGTATTGGATACATCAGTTTAAGAAAAATGCTAATTTAAGAGGTTCATAATTTAAGAAGTTTGTTATTTTACTTCACAGAGCTGAAATTTTCAAGTTTAGTTCCACTTCTCAAATCTGATTAGTCGAGTAGCTAACAGTTCAACAGTTTCATATCACTATGCTTGTCTGTGTCTGTGTTTAAGTCATACTATCAGACTGTGATATTTATTTCCATTTTTCCATTTCTATATTTGGTCAAGGTCTTGTATTGTGAATGCAAGAGTCAAGCACTCTGTAAAGACTACTCCAGCACATCCCATTGAAGACTTTCAATGAATTTAAGGTTTGGACTCAATGGTGCCAATTCATGTGTGAAAATTAATTCATGTCACTGGAGTCTTGAGAACTTCTTAAAAATTACACCCATTTATTCTAATATAAACAAATGGATGCATTTAATTGAAATACATTTTAATCCTATTTGTATTTTATTGTCAGTGGGTTAAGTTTCACTTTCTTTGGGAAGACGGGGCAACCATGTCACTGTCTGCACGTGTGCAGACATGTTTTCTACGCATTTATGAAGAATTGTGTGAAAACGAGATGCCCACATGAGGATTTAATCAAAAACAGATGAGGTGGAGCTCGTCTGTATTATAGATGTGACTGTTTTTGCAGGCAGATGAGGGGCTACTGTTCCTGTCTGGATTTAACATCTTTTAATAATGCTTTAACCTGAAATACAGTAATTGAATTGAATCACTTGATTTATTTTAGTTTTTTTATAATACTATTCAAAATAGTTTTTTAAAAAAGAAATGCATGCTTTTATTTGGCAAGGATGTATTAAATTGATCAAAAGTTTCACAGTTTCTTCAAAAATGCTGTGCAGCACTACTGTTTTCAAGATTGATAATCAGAATGGTAATGGTTCTTCAGCACTATATTAAAATGATTTCTGAAGGATCATCTGACACTGATGACTGGAGTAATGATGCTGAAAATTCAGTTTTGCCATCACAGGAATAAATTTATATTTTAAAATATATTAAAATAGAAAACAATTATTTTAAATTGTGATTATTATTGTTTTTACAGATTTTTTTATCAAATAAATGCAGCCTTGGTGAGCAGAAGGAACTTACCAATCCCAATCTTTTGAACTGCAGTGTGTATTTATTGTTGTTATTTATTATGAATTTACTTTATTATTTAATTGTATTAATAATTCTTTATATTAAATCAGTAGTGTTTAAAATGGAGTTTGGATTGTTTGTTGATTAAGAGCATTTGCAGTTACTATGAGATACTGAACAAAATAAAAGTGCAAAAAACAATAACACAACACATTATGTTGTTAAAAAAGGTGATGCATTACATAACAAGTATAAGGGCCGTGTTTAGAAATATGTTTGGAAATCAGATCGGCCAGTGGCCTTTTTAGGTTCCACTGGAGATCTCAGGAATGGTACAGGGATATTGGATTACTGGAATTTTTTACAGTTAACTTAATTCTTTATGCATTTTTTTTTTTTTTTTAGCAAGATGGTCCACTTGAGCATAGAACATTTTATAGTTTACATATTCCACATTCCAGACCCTCACAGAGCTTGACAGTGTCTTTATGTAAAAAGTCAATATAAGATTGTCATAGTGTACCCTCAATGGTTTTTAATATTTTAAATACCATTGATGGCACACTGTGACAATCTAATACTGATTTTTCATATTTACTTATTGAATTTAAAATCAGATTCTCTGTGGTATTTGTTCTGGTAAATCTGGTTAATAATCAAAATGTTTTCAAGCTCATCTCTTTTGTTGTCAGTTATCAAATGTTAACCATTCATCAGATGTGTCAGTTATTTCTTTCTTTTTTTCTATTCACAAAGAGAGTCAGTGGAAAACATGTAGGTAATGACAATGCCAGACAACCACGCATATCCGAGAAGTCAGCTGACACAGAGACAAATAGTTTATATCATGACGAATCAATGCGTTCTTGGATGTTCTTTTGGTGACTTGTCAAACGTGGACTGATGTTATTCAGGGAATCAGAGTGTATGAGTGACATCCTGGCACTGTCTAACTGTCCTCTGTCTAGTTTATGCTTGTGCTTTCATTAAAATATTAAAAGTAGCACAACTGTTTTTAACATTGATAATAATAATAAATGTTTCTTGACCAAAATCAGTGTATTTCATGACAATGAATACTGGGGTTATGGCTGCTGAAAATTCAGCTTTGCCATCACAGGAATAAATTATATTTTAAAATATATTAAAATAGCAAACAGGTAATAATATTTCATAAAATTACCATTTTACTGTATTTTTAATCAAATAAATGCAGCCTTGGTGAGCATAAGAGACGTTTTTCAAAAATCCTTAGAAAATAAATCCAAGCCAGAATGAGAATATAGAATTAATCAAATTAATCTGATTGTAGTGTCAAGCTTCTCTGAGGTTAAGCAGAATTTATTTGATTTTTTTATTTTATTTTAGTACTGAAGTATTGGTTTATGTAACTTGCTCTTATGCAGTTCAAACTGGAACTGAGCACAATGTTAAAATTAATTCAGTCATAAAATAATCATTGCAATAAATTTGCATTCTTTATCATTCATATGAATAATTGCACAGTATGACACTTGGCCATGTGTCACTGCAAAATAAAGTATATAAAGACTTTAAATGTGCATGTGACATTTAGTAATACTCATTCAAATTTACAGGTTCATAAAGACCTGAACCGATTCCAACCTGCAGAGCTTTATTTTCTCGTGACATGCTGAATACCTTTTCCTAGATGCAGTGGATTCTTTGACCTAGTAGTCATCGAGTAATAAAAGATGTTTTTGATCCCTGTCCTTGATTAATTATATTGCAATGTGTATACCAGATGAGATCAGAGAGAAACGTAATGAATCATTCAAAGTTCCCCATTTTTCTTCTTGCCATATTGGTCTTGGGTTCCTTGAAAAACAGCAGGCGAGTCTCATTGGAAGATGTCCACCATTAGGACAAACCCCACTGGTTGCTTCTAGGAAACATGGTCTGATATTGTAATTAGCCAAAGACCGTTAGCACAAACATCACACATGTGAAGTGAAAGGACTGGGCAAAGAGGTGTTGATGATTATATCACAATACCCAGAAAGCAGCTGGAAGATGACGTCTGTGATACAAAGAATTGCATAAGCAATCTGACCAAATGCTAATGAGTGCAGCTGCAAAATGTCAGGGTTCTGTCTCTTCGGTCTGGTTTATTCTTAATTTGGCTGTCTTGTTGCTCGGATTGTGCGCTCTTTTGTCCATGTGATATATTGTACATGCAGAGTGTGGTGTTCGGAACCCTACACTTCTGTCTAGTTCGGTCTCGGTTGAGTGTTGGGGTTCGGACATTTATTCTCCATGTTTTGTCTCTTGTTGTGAGCGCTCTGCTTGAGTGGTCATTCACTCGCCATGCTCTCTTGTCTTGTGGTTGTCCTGCATGTCTGGGCAGCACACGTCTCTTGGCTGGCTTCCTCTCGTCCTGCTCTCCAGCCAGAGTCCATTCCAGAGGCCACTTCAGATCCGAAGCTTCCAGAGTCTTCTGCTAAGCCCTAAGACTACTCCACCAAGACTCTTGTCCACATCCTGAAGGCTACTCTGTCTGTCCTGTTGGCTCCACCGTTGTTGCCTGCTTTACCGGCTACACCTGGCCCTCTGCCAGGACTCCAGACATGCCAGAGCCTCACGGGTCCATCCCTCCAACTTCGCCCTGGTCATCTGCCTGGGCTCCAGACCTTCCAGAGACTTCAAAGGCTGTTCTCCCATCCTTGTCTCTGTAAATTGGGCATTGTGAGTGTTCATTTGTAACCCCTGCTGTTTGAACTCTAAGGAACTTGAACCCGGGTCTGCCGGTATGGGAGTCTGGCACTCTAACAAGCATACAGTCAACAGTCAACAACTTTAAAGGCTGCAGTCTCTAGCATCAATCACTGGAGTGCCTCTTGAGATCAGGGGAGTGAGGTTTACTCACACAGCTCTTACTGGGCTACGTCCATTACACTCACCCCCTAAACCTCACTCCCATCCAGGTCATGGCACCAGTATAACCCCTCCTGTTCGATCCACCCAATTTAAGCGGGACTCAAATCCAGGTCTGTCGGCATGGGAGTCGGGTGCTTTAACAAGGAGGCTGAAGAATGCAGTCTCTAGCATCAGTCACTAGAGTGCCTCTTGAGATCAGGGGAGTGAGGTTTACTCACACAGCTCTTACTGGGCTACGTCCATTACACTCACCCCCTAAACCTCACTCCCATCCAGGTCATGGCACCAGTATAACCCCTCCTGTTCGATCCACCCAATTTAAGCGGGACTCAAATCCAGGTCTGTCGGCATGGGAGTCGGGTGCTTTAACAAGGAGGCTAAAGAATGCAGTCTCTAGAATCAGTCACTAGAGCGCCTCTTGAGATCAGGGGAGTGAGGTTTACACACACGGCTATTACCGGTCTACGTCCATTACACTCACCCCCTAAACCTCACTCCCATCCGGGTCATGGCACCAGTATAACCCCTCCTGTTCGAACTGCCCACTCTAAGCGGGACTCAAATCCAGGTCTGTCGGCATGGGAGTTGGGCGCTCTAACAAGGAGGCTAAGGAATGCAGTCTCTAGCATCAGTCACTAAAGCGCCTCTTGAGATCAGGGGAGTGAGGTTTACACACACGGCTATTACCGGTCTACGTCCATTACATTCACCCCCTAAACCTCACTCCCATCCGAGTCATGGCACTAGTATAACTCCTCCTGTTTGAACCGCCCACTCTAAGCGGGACTCAAATCCAGGTCTGTCGGCATGGGAGTTGGGCGCTCTAACAAGGAGGCTAAGGAATGCAGTCTCTAGCATCAGTCACTAGAGCGCCTCTTGAGATCAGGGGAGTGAGGTTTACACACACGGCAATTACCGGTCTACGTCCATTACATTCACCCCCTAAACCTCACTCCCATCCGAGTCATGGCACTAGTATAACTCCTCCTGTTTGAACCGCCCACTCTAAGCGGGACTCAAATCCAGGTCTGTCGGCATGGGAGTCGGCACTCTAACAAGGAGGCTAAAGAATGCAGTCTCTAGCATCAGTCACTAGAGCGCCTCTTGAGATCAGGGGAGTGAGGTTTACACACAAGGCTATTACCGGTCTACGTCCATTACACTCACCCCCTAAACCTCACTCCCATCCGGGTCATGGCACCAGTATAACCCCTCCTGTTCGAACTGCCCACTCTAAGCGGGACTCAAATCCAGGTCTGTCGGCATGGGAGTTGGGCGCTCTAACAAGGAGGCTAAGGAATGCAGTCTCTAGCATCAGTCACTAAAGCGCCTCTTGAGATCAGGGGAGTGAGGTTTACACACACGGCTATTACCGGTCTACGTCCATTACACTCACCCCCTAAACCTCACTCCCATCCGGGTCATGGCACCAGTATAACCCCTCCTGTTCGAACTGCCCACTCTAAGCGGGACTCAAATCCAGGTCTGTCGGCATGGGAGTTGGGCGCTCTAACAAGGAGGCTAAGGAATGCAGTCTCTAGCATCAGTCACTAAAGCGCCTCTTGAGATCAGGGGAGTGAGGTTTACACACACGGCTATTACCGGTCTACGTCCATTACATTCACCCCCTAAACCTCACTCCCATCCGAGTCATGGCACTAGTATAACTCCTCCTGTTTGAACCGCCCACTCTAAGCGGGACTCAAATCCAGGTCTGTCGGCATGGGAGTCGGGCGCTCTAACAAGGAGGCTAAAGAATGCAGTCTCTAGCATCAGTCACTAAAGCGCCTCTTGAGATCAGGGGAGTGAGGTTTACACACAAGGCTATTACCGGTCTACGTCCGTTAAACTCACCCCTTAAACCTCACTCCCATCTGGGTCATGGCACCAATATAACCACTCCTGTTCATACCGCCTGCTCTAAGCCGGGACTTGAACCCAGGTATGCAAGCATGGGTCTGGAGGTCTAACAAAGAGGTTAAAGGGGAGTGAGGTTTACACACACAGCTCTTACCGGCCTATGTCTACATTTCTGATTTCGCTCGGAACGTCCCCTCTTTCGTCCGTGTGATACATTGTATGTACAGAGCGTGGTGTTCGGTTCCGACACTTCTATATAGTTCTATAGGTTTTGGTTCAGTGCCGGGATTCAGACATTCATGCTCTGTTTTGTCTCTTGTTGTGAAGCACTAGTTGAGTGTTCGTGCACATGGCTTTGTTTTTTTTTTTGTTTTTTGTTTCTATATGACGTGCTCTGCTGTCTATTGTCTTAACCCCACCCCTCTTGTTACCTGATTATTGGTTTATTTGTCCCTCCTGCTCTCCCTTATTTACTTCCTCATTTTCTCTCCTCTCCTCATTTATTCTCCCCTTGTTCTTTGTCCTGTGACAGATTGTTGTCTAAAATGTACTGTGTTCTAGTGTAGTCCTACCCTGACCTGGTGACTGTTAGTTTTCGTCTTTGGGTTTTTTTTTTTTTTCTAATTAATAATGTCCTCGCTATATCCCTTACCTAAAACCTGATAAATAAGTCCAGGTTTATTAATCATTACCTCCGTAGTTCACTTGCAAAATCAATTGTTTTTGCTTTAGAGTTGTATTAAAACACATTTAGAGAGTTTTGGGAACATGTTATTACCTTGGTATCTTTGTTACGCGTAATGTTTTTTTTAAAATTTGTGTAGATTGTGATAGACTGAGAACTGGGTCACGTCTCACAGATGATCTTATCCTCTATAGATATCTGAGTTGTTTTGTCTGAGAGTTTCTTTGTTTTTGTTCATGAGGTTATCTGTAGAAGTGAGAGGGTAAGATATGTTGATGCTTGTGTCTGCATGTTTCTTAGAGGAGAGTTTAACTGAGTGGAAAATCTGGAGTGGAAGATCTCTGATAGCACCTCAGTGTTAACAGTAAAGAGGCGAGGACACTCGTTTCTTCACGTTCTTAGCAGTAGATAAGGTGCTCTTCTCTGCCTGGCTACGGAAAATTCCACAAAAACTTTCTTTGGCCTTTCTTTTCTGATTTTTGTGCCAGAACCACTCATTTAGGTGCTGTGCCATAAACCTTTGTGTAGTCTACGATTTTGTTTGATGATTTCGATATTTCATTTTTTACTTTTCCAATTTCTGTGCCAGAACCTTGCCAATTAGGCCCTGTGCCATAATCTTTTGCCTTGTGTACAAATTTGTATCGTTTTTGCATGTTATTTTGGTTAATATTTGGTTGTGTTGTTATCTTTTCCAATTTCTCTTTACACAAGACAGGTGCTTTTTGAAGTCTTAATGGGATAGTTTAAAGAAAAATGAAAATGCTGTCATTTACTCATGTAGTTTCAAACTTTTGTGACTTTCTTTCTTCTCTGCAACATAAAAGATTTTTTTTTTTGTCCACTAAATAAAAGGGAACGTGGTCCAAATCATTGGACAAAACCAAAAAGCCAAGACAATTTTCAAAATATAAAAACATATTTGTGTTTAAAGATTAAAGAAAGTCCTACAGGTTTGGAACAACTTGAGGGTGAATAAATAATGACAGAATTTTCATTTTTGGGTGAACTATCCATTTAATGAGGTTGATCTTAAGCCTTCACTGTTGCTCAGTCACTTAGACTTTGGAGGCAGTAGAGATCAGGGAATGTGACAAAGTGTTGTAATTGGCCACAGACAGACACATCCCTCCCTAATTAACCCCTGGCCTGGGACTGTTTGGGATCCCATAAAATAGCTAGACAAAAGGAGAAGACTCCAATAGGTCTGGCACCAAAGTTACTCTGCCCCTAGCAGCTGGCTATCAGTCCACATGACATTACATTGTGTGACCTGCTCCTTCATGATGGTATTTTCAGGAAATTTTAGAGAATCATTATTGCCCAAATAATAGGTTTACAATGTTATAGTCAAAAATGGTGTTTGAAAAAAGTGAAAGAGAAAGGCCAACCACATTTAGGCCTAGCCAATGAAAACAAAGCAGTTTTTCCACAATATACCGCAATAGAATATACTTTGGCTCTCTTTAATGTTAATGTCTGACAGAATATTTGATGTTTTTCATTTCAGCTATATGGCTCTAGGACATTTGCTGGTTTTTAATGAATGAACAGTACTTGACTGCCAAATTCCATAATCTCTGCTACCTTTGAGATCCTTCACATGTGGAAAACTAAAGAATGGCTTTGTTGTCTTTCATAACAGATTCCGAGGCGATCTTCCAGGCCAGAAGGAGGTTCCCAACTGGCTGGGAAAGATGGAGCAGAAGAATGTCTGATTGGCTCCCTGGTGCTGGAGTCCAGTGTAGGAGACCACATGCACAGTCCCAATGACAACTTTGAAAAGCAGCCTCTTGAGACAACAGAGCCCAAGGAGTTATCGGAGAAGACCCGTCAGCTGAAGAAGAAGGTCATGAAGCAGATTCCTATGCAGCAGAAAGTAGTTCTTGGGGGTAGCAACAAGAAATTATCCAACCACATATCCTCTAGGAAGAGTCTGACAGATTGTACCCAGAACTCCTCCTCTTCTTCTAACAGGAACGCCGAGTGAGAATGGAGCAATGATTTCTAACGTCTCAAGTCAGTGACCTACATATAGTTATACATATGGAGGCTCTGAACTGTTTTGGCATTTCTTGTCTATGATAAAGCAAAGTTATTTTGTTGTGCATGTAAATCATTCTGGAGAACTGATATACACTATTTTTAAAAAAGTTTGGGGTCAGTAAGATTTTAAAGTTTTTGAAAGAAGAATGTAAAATAATTTATTCCTTTCAGCAGTCCAGTCTTCAGTGTCACATGATCCTTCAGAAATCATTATAATATGCCGATTTGGTGCTCAAGAAACTTTCTTTATTATCATTGTTGAAAACAGTTGTGCTGGTTAATGTTTTTGTGGAAACCTTATGTTTTTTTATTCAGGAGTCTTTAAATGACCTTCAAAAGAACATTTATTTAAAATAGAAATATTTTAAACATTATAAATAAACCTTTACTTGAACTTTGATCAGTTTAATGCATCATTACTACATAAAAATATTTCTTTCAACAACAAAAAAATCTTCCTGTCCCCAAACTTTTTTTTTTTAGCTACGTAGTGTAGCTAAGAAAGAAAAAAACAGATATAAAAATTGTGGTGTTACTTAAATATCTTTATTAGTAATAATGAATGAAATGAAATGTGAATTCAAGGCATAGTATTAAATTATACAAATGTCTTGCATTATTTGTGACTGATTATAAATACTAAGTGTAATTACAGAGATGGTGCAAATGTCATTAATGTCACAGGGCAAAGCCTGGCTACTTTTCATTTATATTTTATTGTATCAACAGTCACAATAATTGGTGATCATGCACTTTTTCCAAAAGACGTCCCTTGCAAAACCAAGATGTGAGGCATGAGATTTGATCACACATGTTCATTACACAAAAACAGCACAAGTGTGAACCATACAAGAATAAATTATTTACTTCATAATCACATTTTTGCCATGTCACTGCCTCTATTAGTTTTTGAATGGACAATGTGCTAGATGGAAAAGTCCTCAGATTTTTGTCTCTTCAAAAATACCAGAATAACAGTCACAGCAAATAATCACAGCAAAGGTTATTCAGTTGTTCTAGATGATTTATGCCACACATACAGCATAATTATTTAAGAAAATAGCCTGTGACAGTGTTTTGAGCTTGAATTTTTTCATATTTTAATACAAATAACAGGAATAATTACAACATTTGCTGAGCTACTCCACTTTAGTCGTTATATCAGAATGAAAGAGCGAATCAAAATGTTTACAATGCATACTTGTAATATCAATGTGGTCTATAAATATAGGACAAATAAATACACATGCTGTTTCACTGCATTTGTTTCCCTCCAGATTTCTATTTGCAATCTTTCATCAACTAAAGTTAACATACTTTGAATACATGATTTTGCTGTAGCAGTACATTCAATACAAAAAAAACGTATATTCATGTGATGATGATTGTAACATTGCACTGTGCGTTGGCATTCAGAGGAAGTCTTTATGTGATTAGATTTTGTAGCACAATTACACAGTGGTCTGATCTTCATAAAGCACATGAGCAGCCTCAGAAAAGAAGCTGGTGGAAAAAAAAACACTGCTGTTATCTGAATGCACATTGACGCAATCGTCAAACAGTCCATTGAGATTAAACTGCAAGACGGCCTTGAGCTGATGACAACCCCTTGGTATGATACTGTGGGAGACTTTTGTATTTGATAAATGTAGCAGAAGACAATGTTGTCTTGCGTCTGCTTATATTTTTAGACCACAGCATTGAATCACGAATGATTCCCATTGCCGTCATCATCACCACCACCACAGTGTGTACCTGTTGCCAACACTCATGATTATTTGCAGAAGCACTAAAATCTGTCTTGCTTAAAGTAAGCAAATGAGATTAATTGACCTATTTCTCCTCACACTATGGAATATTTACTCCACTTTTGATTGATATAATCTGCTGCCACATAGCATTTTATTAAGAACTCTCCAACTTTCAACACATTCTCAATGAAAGCCATCAACTTGACATACTAGAGCAATTCCCTAGTTGCTCATGAGGAAGGTCCAGCTGTAGTCACATGAGATCCTGGACTCTCTTAGGAGCCACAGCAATAATTCGACCCCTTCAATGGGTCTAAAATAGATCATATCAGACCAAATACTGTAAGCTTTAATTCCAGAGCTCTCATTAGCTTCACAACGAATCTGTTCGCCTGCGGGCGAACACTGCCGACATGCTCTTCACAATGCCCTTGATGCCTGCTAACTTTTTCGCAGACACCCTGGACTCCCTGATGCGATCCGCCAGCCCATGGAAAACCATGAGGACGCTGTGGTAGTTCTCAGCAGCCGAGACCTCATAAAACTGACAGTCTGCAGAAAGCGCCAGCAGCCTGCCCTCCTCGCTGAGGACCGTACGCCGATGGTGAAGGTCTCTCTTGTTTCCCACTATAACTATGGGCATCTTCTCCAAGCCCAGAAAGTCCTTAGTGGTTTTGATTGTTTGGATGAGTCTGGAGACCGCGTTGAAACTGGCTCGGTCACAGATGCTGTAGACCAGCACAAAGCCATCTGCCCACTGGACTCTTTTCTCACACATCAAGGACTCGAAGGACAGGTCCTGCAGAGAAGACAACCATTGCATATTTATTCAACATTTCAGATGTTATTTAAACAGTACAATAGAAACCAGCCTAAGCTGAATTGATGGTTTTAGCTAGTTTAAGATGGTTTACCCAGCCTGAGAAGTGTCCGAAACTCTTTTAAATCTAGCCAACAGACCACCATGACCAGGCTAAGAGACCAACACATCATCTTAGCTGATTTAGTTGACAAAAAAACAGGTTCTGAAACACTGACTCACCTGTGAATATGGTGCATCCCATATATTCAGAGTTTGCTCTCGTCCATCCACAACGACATTGTGAGTGTAAAGCGACTCTAGAGAAAGAGTCAAAGTTATATTAAAATGTGAAATGTTAAAGGTAACGTACAAATCAGTCAGTGAATGGGGCAACATACCAATATCCCCATATTCCCCAATGAATCTACGAGTCAGGAATCGGACAGTGAGTGCTGCAAAACAAAGTTGTATGAGCATTTGCTTATATGGCAAAAATTTAAAAAGTGACAAAATGCATTTTATGGATGTATAGTATATTTTCTAAGAAAAAAACTTACCAGATTTTCCAACATTGTCTGTGCCGAGTACCACGACGTTTGCATCCATTCTCTGTCCGTTTAGTCTAGTCATATCCTTTAGAAAGATGCTGAGAGTGAACTGGCGCGCGTCCGCAGCAGTCAACAAAGTTAAGGAGAAGGCGGAGCTTAGACGTGCTCGCTCCCGTGACGCTTCATGAACTGAAGTCTCAAAACAATCACAACATCAAATAGCCTATCGGTCTTTGTCAGACACGTGATTTTGTTGTGTGTGACGTCACCGCGGCGCCATATTTGTGGTATCCCTGCTGACTGTGAGAATGAAAGAGATTACACGAGTTGAGATAACAAGCAAATAACTCGCAAATATGAAGAAGCACAAGAACAAAGTTAAAATTTCATATCGCGATAAACTCACCAAAGATGCCAGGGACCGTTATTTGGAGAATTTTTCATCCATTCATAACATAGATCTGTACGAGCTGACTGCAGTAAGTTGGAGTGCTACTGACCCCGCATTGCTACCTAAATCATCATACTTAAATATTGTTAACTGTCTTGTTTATGGCATAAACGCATAGTGAACAATTTAAAAACTATCAATCCCTCGAAGATCACAGATATTTCACTAATGGGTGCAGGATTTATTTATGTTCTGAAGGAAGGACTGCGATAACACAGTATAGTAACGATAATGATGTCGTGTTAACTATATAACAAGTGCATGATTAAGGATGGTTTAGTATTATCAGGAAGAATTTTGAACTAATACTACCCTTTTTTTCATGCATTTTTTTTTCTTTATTGCATTAAGTACATAAACCAATGTATAACACAATAAACATTGTTCCAATAAACAAGGCATCATCAGAGATGTATGTAGAATTTAATAGTGTATTTTATTACAGTACATTCTGATATAGTATACCTTTTAGACCTACCTCTGTGTTGTCTGGGTCAATGACATTATGAGTCTTTTTTTTTTTCTTTTTCTTTTTTTTGTCCAAAGGCCTTAATAATAATAAAAACAAAGATATGTCATGCAAGTTAAATATCTGATTTACAGATTGTGTATATTATTAATTATCCTGTTAATACTATAAGTGCATATAACATAAATCTACAAATCACCCTGAAAAATTTAATTATACATGCTTTATTGTTCATGCAAGACTGGATAAAGCATCAGCACATTTTTACACTACAATTCTACAAAAGATTCAAACATGCGCTGATTGGATGGTTTCTCTGTGAAAATCTCAAAACAGTCAGTAATCTCTGCTACTCTGTATTTAAACAAAGGAGACATATTTCTGTGCAAATCATCTCTGTATGCCCATACAGCTGAAAGCTTCAGGTTTGCATAGATATGACACAGTTTCATTGAATGTTCTGTATACCGTCTCAGGGGAAACATTAGAAGTGTTGTGCAGGCAGATCAAATCTGAGGTATATTAAGGTTCACAGAAGCATTTGAAATTTGTATTTGTTGCGTCTGGAATCAGAGGCACAAAAAAAAAAAAAAAAAAAAAAATTGTAAAGCCATAAAGGTTCCCAGGTTTGGCAGACCCGTATAGTACATTAACATCATCTCCAAAACAAACATCAGACATCCTGTACATATCAAGTCGGTTTTACTTCTGCACATGCAGATCACCATCTCCTCCAGCCTCCTGCAT
The DNA here is from genome assembly GCF_024489055.1 of Chanodichthys erythropterus. Lineage (NCBI taxonomy): Eukaryota > Metazoa > Chordata > Actinopteri > Cypriniformes > Xenocyprididae > Chanodichthys > Chanodichthys erythropterus. The sequence continues at coordinate 37,988,907 of NC_090227.1, read as the reverse complement.
CTTCTCAGTGTGAAGATGATCACTTTCTCCAGCCTGATGGACCATAGTGTCAGCTGACTGACTTGGGTAAAGTTGGTTTTATATTCGCACATCCGTATTCAATAGCCTTGTTAATCACACTACATTGGACATTCAGTGGACATTCACAAGTAAATATGCCATTAAACAATACTTGCCTATTTTGATCGACTGTGAAAAATGTTATAAGTTGACAATCGTTGGTCGTCAATATCATGTCGCTGCTTAAAATTCGCAAACATTAATTTATTGCATATTTATTGGAAAGTCTGAATTTATCAGAAGTCTGAATGTGCAAATATAAAACCAACTTTACCCAAGTAGCTGACTGGATTGTTTTCCTTAGTGTCTGTGTGTGCATCTCAATCAGCTCTGAGCTCTTGAATCAGTATATTGTGTATACAAATTTTGTGACTGAGACCGTCCTGATCAGTGCCCTAACTAATGAACTAGGGAGCTGATTGAGACACAGCCTGTGTTTAATGCTGATGTGGCCTTAATGTAGGGAGGGATGGTGTCCAGTTAGGGTCAGTCTCCATAATCTTTAAGCAGGCTGATCTGCAATGAAATGAAAAGGTCCACAGACCACAGCTGTAAAAAGTAGTCAGAAAATTAGAATCAGTATATAGATACAGAGCAAAAATGTCGTACCTTAAGTATAAAAATGCTGTAGCAAAATTAAGAAAAATAAAATGTAGACATATTCAAGTAAAGGGATTCAGTTTAAATTGACTTGTTTCATAGCACATACAATCCAAAACAATGCGTTGCTATAACGTTTTCTACTTTAGAAAACAGAAACCTCTAACTTACCTTTGTGAAATGTAGAAAGCAAACATACTTGAATGGAGATATCTTGACGAAAGTGATGTTTTGCGTCTCACCGCGGCAACCCGTGCGATCCGGCGCCTCTGTTATTGCCTCTAACGTTACATACTCTCCGTACAGCCTTTTTTCAAGTAGGAAACCGACTAAATCTAATCTCGTAGTAAAGTTTTTGACATTTTCTATCGTGGGACATATTATTGCAGCTTTTCACACAACAAAAGTGTGCCATTTTTACAATGAAAAGTAGCCAAAGAAGAAACAACTCTGCACTGATACAGAGATTGTTTGGATACCTCAGAAATGGCGACGACACCCATAATGCACTTCGGTTTTCACGAGTGTGACGTCACCTGACAAAGACCGATTGCATGACCGTTGGCTTGAATGATATAAAAGAGGTAAATAACCAAAATGTTTGCTTAAACTGAATTGTGAATATTTTTGCAGTCATTGTTTACATGGATTATTCAAAAGTTTAACCCGTTTTATGCTGCCTTCACGAGCTCAAGTTTACCAGGTAAAAATTGCACATGAACGCCCTTGAATGCGATGAGCTCGTAATCACGACTTCAGAAGTGGGAATTATCAAATTTCCGATAGCACGTGAAGACAGCATAAGGCCACAAGGTGGTGTGAGTAGGCTATTGAGGCTTTTATGTACTTTTATATATAATATATAAATTATATTATAGAGTTCAAAAGTCGCACAAATGTTTTCTCTAGCTAGTGGTGTTTTTGTTTCAAAAATCTTGTTAACTCTTAAATTATAATAGCCTAATGTTTGTAAAATGATTTGATTAATTTTACCATAATAAATACTGTCAGCACTTTAGTTTTAACTTAAATAGATTTGTGTTGTTTCATTGTAATAAATAATCTGTGGATCACCACTGACATGTTTTACTTCATCTAATCATCTTATGGAAAGGTAAAATTGAAATGCAAAATAAAATGTATTGTCCAAATCTGGCCACTAGGATTCAGTATAATCAAAATAATGTGACTATTCATGACAGGCCATGTGGCCATAAAAAAGGTTGTCTACAGAATTTAGATTAAATCAGTTAAAACAGTGCAGTGTGTGAGTTTGTCTTATATGCTTTTGTGTAATTTTTCATCTTCTGTGTACAAGACAATAAAAAATCTCTCTATTAAAGAAATATGTCCCTAAATAATATAACCAAAATTAATACTAATAATTATACAATTCTAAAATAGCACACAGTTAATATAGAAAAAAAAACAATAATATTGTGAACTATTATTACAATTTAAAATAACTTTTTCTATTTGAATATATATATATTCTAAATGTAAAAAGCTGAAATTTCAGCATCATTACTCCAATCTTCAGTGTCACATGATCCTGATTTGGTGCTCAATTATTAACAATTATCATTGGTGTTTAAAAAATAATAATGTTTCTTATGTTTCTTATTTCAGTGTTGAAAAGCTTCAACACAGGCACTATTTAAAGCATCCCATCAGGTAGGATTACGGCCTGGCATGGAGCTGAAGAACTCAGGACGACAGATACGTGCAGATGGTCAGCTGTTATATGCTCACCAAGGCTGTATTTATTTGTGAAATAGTAATAGCGCTGGCAGAGGGGTACTGTACGTCAACACCTTTACCAACATGAACAACAGTCAGTGACCTACTGCACATTTACATATGTCTCTGAATGGTGTTTTTGCATTTCTTGTCTATAATAAAGCAAAGTGCATATAAATCATTCTGGAGGACTGATATACACTATTGTTCAAAAGTTCAAGGTCGGTAAGATTTAAAAAAAGAAATATTCTTAAAAGAAAATGTAATATATTCTTGTGATGGAAAGCTGAATTTTCAGCATCATTACTCCAGTCTTCAGTGTCACATGATCCTTCAGAAATCATTCTAATGTGCTGATTTGCTGCTCAAGAAACATTTATTATTATTATTATTATTGTTATTATCAATGTTGAAAACAGTTGTGCTGCTTAATATTTATTTTTTTGAAAACCATACATTCTTTGATGAATAGAACATCATTTATTTGACAAAGAAATCTTTTGTAAAATTATAATTGTCTTTACTGTCACTTTTGATCAATTTTAATGCCTCCCTGCTGAATAACAATATTATTATACAGTATATTTTAAAATTTGGTAAAGGTGTTGCCATACAGTACCCCTGTGCCAGCACTATTACTATTTCACAACTAAATTCATTCAAAACGAAAGAAGTATTCCAAACCTTTGACACATACACTTAGCTGACCATCTGCACGTATCTGGCGTCCTGAGTTCTTCTGCTGCATGTCAGGCCGTAATCCTACCTGATGGGATGATTTAAATAGTGCCTGTGCAGAAACCTTTCAGTATCTAGGGTGTCCTCATAAACTTCACCTGATCCTGAAGACATCCTACTGTACCACCCTGATTGAGCTGGTATGTGTGATTCATTTCATCTGTGACTGAAGTGTGCATTTGCTCGCATAAATACACTGTCAGAAAAAAAAAGTATATTTATAAAAAATTGTACCATTAAAGTATGAAAGAGGATTAGGGCCAAGAGATAATAAAAAAATAAACCCATCGAGAGTTTAAAGTTGTTAAATTTCGAGAAAAAAGTCGAGATAAAATGTTGAGAATAAAGTCATTAAATTATGAGAGAAAAAGTCATTAAATTACGAGAACAAATTCATTAACTTAACGAGTTTATTCTCAACATTTTATCTTGACTTTTTTCTTGAAATTTAACGACATTTTTCTCATAATTTAACAAATTTGTTCTCGTAATTTAATGTCTTTTTTCTCGTAATTTAACGAGTTTATTCTCAACATTTTATCTCGACTTTTTTCTCAAAATTTAATGACATTTTTCTCATAATTTAACGAATTTGTTCTCATAATTTAATGACTTTTTTCTCGTAATTTAATGAGTTTATTCTCAACATTTTATCTCGACTTTTTTCTCAAAATTTAATGACATTTTTCTCATAATTTAACGAATTTGTTCTCATAATTTAATGACTTTTTTCTTGTAATTTAACGAGTTTATTCTCAACATTTTATCTCGACTTTTTTCTCAAAATTTAACGACATTTTTCTCATAATTTAACAAATTTGTTCTCGTAATTTAACGACTTTTTTCTCGTAATTTAACGAGTTTATTCTCAACATTTTATCTCAACTTTTTTCTCAAAATTTAACGACATTTTTCTCATAATTTAACGAATTTGTTCTCATAATTTAACGACTTTTTTCTCGTAATTTAATGAGTTTATTCTCAACATTTTATCTTGACTTTTTTCTCAAAATTTAACGACATTTTTCTCATAATTTAAGAAATTTGTTCTCGTAAATTAACAACTTTTTTCTCGTAATTTAACAAGTTTATTCTCAACATTTTATCTCGACTTTTTTCTCGAAATTTAACGACTTTTTTATCGTAATTTAATGAGTTTATTCCCAACATTTTATTTCGACTTTGTTCTCGAAATTTAACGACTTTTTTATCGTAATTTAATGAGTTTATTCTCAACATTTTATCTCGACTTTTTTCTAGAAATTTAACGAGTTTTTTCTCGAAATTTAACAACTTTAATCTCGAGATGGTTTTATTTTTTTATTATTGCTTGGCCCTAATCCTCTTCCATAGTAAAGGATTAGTTCACTTCAGAATTAAAATGTCCTGATAATTTACTCTCCCCCATGTCATCCAAGATGTTTATGTCTTCCTTTCTTCAGGCGAAAAGAAATTAAGGATTTATTTTTTTAGGAAATACATTTTTTAAGGATAAATTATTTGAGGAAAACAATCCAGGATTTTCTCGCGTTGAAGGTCTAAATTGCAGTTTCAGTGCAGCTTCAAAGGGCTCTACACGATCCCAGACGAGGAAAGAGGGTCTTATCTAGCGAAACGATTGGTCATTTTCTAAAAAAAAAAAAAAAAGGAATACTTTTTAACCATAAACGCTCATCTTAACCATAAACGCTCATGTTGGAAAGGTCACGCATGACCTTTCGCTAAATAAGACCCTTATTCCTCGGCTGGGATCGTGTAGAGCCCTTTGAAAATGCACTGAAACTGCAATTTGGACCTTCAACCTGTTGAACCCCAGTGAAGTCCACTATATGGAGAAAAATCTTTTCGACTGAAGAAAGAAACACAATAAACATCTTGGATGGAATGGGGTGAGTAAATTATCAGGAAATTTTAATTCTGAAGTGAACTAATCCTTTAAGGGTTTAACAGCTTGTCACTGAGACAGTCCCCTTAAATTGTACCCAATCTATCCCAAAAAGGTGCATATTAGTACCTTGTAGTAGTAGTAATATTTAACCTTCTATAAACTAGTACTAGGAGTAAATAGGCAGTGCTGGGTAATAAGTGATTACATGTAATATGGATTATGTAAACAGATTGCAAAAATGTAGTAATTTAAAGTATCCACCAAATAGACAGATTTATAGTCTGAAGCTAAAAAAGGAGTTTGTGCCCATCATACAGTGCAGTTTTCTGCAAAATCTGTCAACTTCACCTGCCTAATATCTGCAGACTGACTCTGGTTTTTGGCATCTAGCATCAACACTGTCAGACCGGGGCAGAAAGAAAAGAGAAAACAGCTTTTAAGTCTGGATCTTAAAGGGTTAGTTCACCCAAAAAATGAAATTTCTGACAGGCTAGAGAAGGGTACTGACAGGGAAGAAATTGTTGAAATAAAGTTGTTATTTTTGTTTTGTTTTTGCGCAGTTATCTTCGCTTCATAACATTAAGGTTGAACCACTGACTTTTAACAATGTCTTTACTACTTCTCTGGACCTTGAATGTGGTAATTTCACTGCTTTCTATGGGAGATAAAAAGCCTCTCGGGTTTCATCAAAAATACCTTAATTTGTGTTCTGAAGATGAACTAAGGTCTTGCAGGTTTGGAACAGCATGAAGGTGAGTAATTAATGACAGAAATTGCATTTTTGGGTGAACTAACCCTTTAAAAAGGGTCAGCTCATAACTCAGCATTGTGCTGGTTCAAAATGGCAACCTGTCAGTCTAGCCTCTGCTTAAAAGGTTTGTCACATCACATGTTTCATGTTTTTAAACCATGGTACGCGTGAATGGATTATAGTTATGAGTAATTAAGGCTAACATATGGAATCAGTCAAAACATGGTATGGTTTGTTAATTATTCATCATAGCTAATTAGCAATATATTATTAATCTAGCATCCCTTCATTTTATTTTTATAGGCTACATAATATGATTCTTGGATATTTAAAACTATTTATTTGTAAGAAAAAAAAATTTAATACATGCAATTTTTTTAAAAGTGCAGTTGCAATAAATGATTTGCCTACTGCAGGTGAGCAGAATATTTATTTAATTTAAAATATAAAAGAGTAATGTTATCTCAAATTTCTCTATTCCTATTGCCAAATCCATGGTTATTGTCTCCATACTGACCTCAAAAAAGCACTTTCAACCTAATTCAAGGCTGGCAAAATGAAAAAAAAAAGACATGAATGACATGAAAATAGCTCTCCTGAAATCATACATGTATGAACTACTTATGAACGATACATGCACAGCTAAATCTCACCTGAATTGTTGAATGTTTCCATTTTTAGCCATCTATATTTTTTTTAAAAATCTGGAAATGTCGAAGCAATGACAAAAAATGGGCCATATGAACACATAGACAATGTGATAAAGCTCATTACATGCTTGACAGACAGTAAAATGTGGTATTCTGTTCTGCTTTCTCGCTGCAGGGTTAGAAGTGCACAGCATGAAAGGTCGTTACGATTCTCTTAGGAAAATGTTTTAATGTCTTGTGAAATGAAATATAGATATTGTACATGGTGGCACCAAAGGGTCAGTTCCTCAATTTCTGAGCTGTCAGAGGTTATATTTGCTCTCATTTCCACACTCATGTGTGAAATACTGCGGGAGTGTCTTAGAGACATCATATATCCTGCACAGGTGAGCTAGTGTAATTTACTTCAGCATTTTACTTTACTTCTTTATAGCTTTATTAAATACGGTGGACCGTGTTTTTGAAACTGTCTTTAGATCAAGGCAGTTTTATATACAAAATACTCAGCAATGGTGTTGACTTATGAATTTGCACATGGTTTGTCTTAAAGCATATGAAAAACACCACATAGACATATAAACAACATTAAAAACTTGATTTTCACCACAGGGGGACTTTAAATCTTAAATTGTTAATCAGTTTTATCTGAGAATATTGTCCATTTTATAGCTCATGTCATTTTATTTGAGAGCTTCGGATATAATAAGTGTTGATTAAAAGCAAGTGTGCATTTGAGAAAATGTGGGGCATCACATTTTTTAACAGACACCAGACTAATGATTCACAGTTGGTGGATTTTGCAATGATCTTTCATATCACAAACCCAATACTTCTAAACCTCCACTTATTGCAAACATTTATTCATGAAAAGTAAAGCAGCTGAGTCTGTGCGTGTGCTTATGCAAATTAACCTCCTTATGGAATAATCTAAACCCTCGTCCATGTTTGATAATTCCGCTCTTTCCCGATTCAAGCTTATAGCACACCGTGTGAGTAAAGGTGTGGGATTAGACCATTCTTGTGGAAGGCCTGTCTGAGATTTACATTGGATTAGCAATTTCTCCTACAGATAAACTGTCCAAAAGAGTGACTTTAATTTCTTACAGCTTCTTGTATACATTAAACATTATTATGTTCAATTTATTTAAAATTACACAATCGGAGAAAATCAGTTTTGCAACTGTGAAACAAAAATCAGAATGTGAGTGAAACACATCAGGACATACTAAAATAGCCATCAGTAATTGATTTTACAGTTTGAATTTATACAATGTGGCTTACAAATTTATACAAAAAAAAAAAAAAATGATTATAATTAATGCACATGCTTTTACATATGATTGCATTAGACTAATCAAATAGGTCAACATGCTGGTTAAATCTCCTGCATGGCTATTACATGTTTATTACAAGCAGTGGCACACACATATCTTGCTATCAGCCCATTAGCACATTTGATTTGATTCAATTTTATTGAATTTAATTTCAGTAACACCCATCATGCTGAGGCAGAGGTCTTTGCTGTACAATGTGTGTTTCTTCCTCTGCAGCCCAGATGTGCTGTTGAATCCCAGAGGAGGCCAATGGAAGAGAGAGGTTGAGACACTTTGATTCCCTTCTTGCATATTCATGGATGGTTTTCAGACACTTCAATTATTCAGCTGGATGGATTTTCTTAAGGAACCGTCCAATGCTGCTCACCTTGAACTGTGAGTGATGGGATTTAATGCCATTTCAGTAGCCAAGGATAATCTTCAAAGGAATGCGTTTGGCTCTTTCTGCACAAAAGCCACTAAATCTTTTTTTTTTTTTCAAACCATTCTGCTATTTTATTACAGTGGGTTTATGACATGCAGACATATCATGTGGAAATTATGAGTTAATATCTTTTTGTAATTAAAGTGAAAGTGACATGCGAAGGCCAAGTATGATAACCCATACTCGGGATTTGTCCCACGAATTTAACCCATCCAAGTTAGTGCTCACACTTTAGGAGTAGTGAGAAGTGAACACATACACACACTGCAAATCATAGGTGCCTTACTCAAAGGGAACTCAGTCATTTCCTGCCAGTATTGAGAAACAAACCTGCAACCTTTGGGTTACTAGTCTAACTCTTTAACCATTAGGCCACGACTAAAAAATTGTCATAACATTATATGTTTAACGCTACACTGAAAAACATTTGCTTCATGTGGTAACATCTAAATTTATTTACAGTATTTAAAGGTGCCCTCGAATGAAAAATTTAATTTATCTTGGCATAGTCAAATAACAAGAGTTCAGTACATGGAAAAGACATACAGTGAGTCTCAAACTCCATTGTTTCCTCCTTCTTATGTAACAGTCACGTAACAGTCGGGATCATTAATATGTACGCTCCCAATATTTGCATATGCCAGCTCATGTTCAAGGCATTAGACAAGGGCAGCCAGTATTAATGTCTGGATCTGTGCACAGCTGAATCATCAGACTGGGTAAGCAAGCAAGAACAATAGCGAAAAATGGCAGATGGAGCAATAATTACTGACATGATCCATGATTACATTATATTTTTGTGATATTTATGAATTGTCTTTCTAAATGTTGCATTAGCATGTTGCTTATGTACTGTTAAATGTGGTTAAAGTTACCATCGTTTCTTACTGTATTCACGGAGACAAGAGCTGTCGCTATTTCCATTATAACACAACACTTGCAGTCTGTATAATGCATAAACAACTTCATTCTTTATAAATCTCTCCAACAGTGTAGCATTAGCCGTTAGCCACGGAGCATAGCCTCAAATTCATTCAGAATCAAATGTAAACAATATAACAGTATACAATACTCACATAATCCGACGCATACATGACGAACACTTTGTAAAGATCCATTTGAGGGTAATATTAGCTGTGTAAACTTTGTTTATGCACTGTTCAAGGCAAGCGTGAGCTCCGTGGGCGTGGAGCAGGAGAATTAAAGGGCCAGTAGCCCTGAATCGGCTCATTTCTAATTATGCCCCAAAATAGGCAGTTAAAAAAATTAATTTAAAAAAATCTATGGGGTATTTTGAGCTGAAACTTCACAGACACATTCAGAATCTTTTTAAAATCTTTTTAAAAAAAGTTCTAGGGCACCTTTAAGTCGAAAATATTATTTAAAATCACTGAATCAAACTATGAAATATTGAAGCAGAAAGGCTAAAGTAGTATTATCTTGTAAAATGTACTCCAAATGCAGTTAAAGTGTAGCTAAAAACTTTAGGATAGCCCCACCCCAAAATCACACCATTGGTTCAGCCACTTTTGCCGGGTAGGGCTAGTTGAAAATAATTTACATATTTTTTTAATCACGATAATCGCTTTTGCATACTGAATTTTGTACAATAACTTCAAAATTGTATGACTATTGAACACTCTCAGAAAAAAAAAAATGTACAAAAATTTAATCCTTAGGGGTATAGCAGCTTGTCGCAAGCAAAAAATGTCTAAATTTAGCAAACTTGAAATGTGAAGTTGTATTAAGTACCAACTTTGATATTTGAGTTATTTCAACAAGTTAAATCTGGGAAGTTGTTATAACACAAAATTTTAAGTTGTGATAGCTAGATTACATTAGGCAGTAACTTCAAGGGACAACTTTGTATCTCATTTACCCCTGTTTGCACCTTTTATGGATAGATACGGGACAAAGTTGTATGGAAAGGTAAAATTTTTTGTTCATTTATAGAGTGGTGCAGGTATGATGTATTTTTGTAGGCCACCTGTTAGCATCACCGTGGCTCTCTCGTCAAAAAACCCAGTTTGATTTTTCCATTGGCTTTTGGATTACTGCAGAAAATAAGGTCTGTGACTAAACAAATCCTTATGATTTTTACACATTTTGTTAACCGTAATAATATTCACCAATGAAATCAATTTGAATTTTGAAGCATAGATACAATTGCCAGGTCAAAAGCTAAGCGTATGCTATTAATAAACACGGTCACCATCACTAAGCTTCCGACAACTCTTTCAGTCTTTTTTTAAAAAAAAAAAAAACATTTTCCCAGAAAGTTCGAGTTATAAAAGTTTGCAAGAGCACGATAATAAACAACTAAGCAACAAAGTTTTCCTGTTTACCTCTTCGGCCCAACAACTTCTGTAGTCCCATTTAGCCACTTGTTAGCAACTACCTTTTACAAGACAAGTAAAAGCTTTTAAAAAATCACAAGAGGGTATTAAAGATGTCATAGAATAAAACATAAAAATATTTTCAGCATTTGTCCACCACAGACCTTATTTCAAGTCAAAAAACCCATTGACTTCAGGACGGTGGAATCGGAAGTGCTAAAATGCTAACTTGTTTGCGGGTTTTGGCCTACATAATTACGTCATCCCTGTACCATCCCTGAACACGCGTTTAGCAATCTGTCTCAAATTGGTATTACCACTGTCCTTTGTGAGACACAGCTTTCATTAGACCTCATTAGACATCTGCAGAGGAACCGTTACAAAAGGGAAAGATGAGACCATTGCTTTTTCATATCCCCCTCAGGAAGGAAACGCTTGAGCTACTTTGCTGTAGAGCCACAAGCTGTGCAGTGAGAAGGCAGACTCAAACTCCCCAGTCTTTCACAAACAGCTGCTTGTAGTGCCACTAGATGTGTTTTGGTGGGAAGGGGGTGGAAGCTGCTCCCTCCATTTCTCAATGTGCCAGAAAATGTTATCAGTTTAGCGTTAATGCATGTGTCTCACTTTCCATTACCCGTCCCTTTATCGCTGTGTGTATATCAACGAGAAACTGAAAAGCTGAATTTAAATGAGACATCCTGTTGCTTGCTGCTTATGTCTGTTAGTGGGAATTTTCTGAAAGGGTAATTTGTACTTTTCATCCCTTGTTTGGAAGGGATGAACCTTTTTTTTTCCTCATGATGGAATCATAACAAAAGGAACAGGAACACTTTAAGGTACAATCCGTTAACATAAGTTAATCAAAAAACTAACTGCACAACAATTTTACAGTATCTATTACTATATCTTAGTGTTTATTTAAACTATTGTTCATGTGCAAATTCATATTCATTCAATAATTAACTAATGTTAACTTGAAATGTTGAAAATTTATTGATATACATTACAGTTTAAAAGTTTGGGTCATTTTTTTTGTTTTTTTTTTAAGAAATTAATATTTTTATTCAGCCAAGATGTATCATTTTTTAAATTGTAATAATAATATTACTGTTTTTACTCTCTTTTTTATGTAATAAATGCAGCCTGGGTGAGCAGAAAAAGTTCGGTAACACTTAATTTTACAGTGTCCTTGTTACAAGAAAATTATGCTTAATTACAGTACATTCAGCTAACCATAAATCAAAGCATAATCTAACCCTAACAAAATAATAACTAAATGTTGTTAATTAATATTACTCAGTACACTCTAAAAAATAAAACATTATTAAAAAATAATTGGTTCAAAAAATGTTAAAATGTTAACGCTTTCCACTAGAATTTTTAACTTAAGCCAATTGGGAGAATTACATTCATTCAAAGCAATATTTTGAGTTGATCTAACATAATGTTTTAAGTAAGGTGAAGACGTTTTTTTGCCACAATAAAAACTCATTTCTAAGTAACGTGAACTTAATAATTGTCAACATGAATGCAACTATTTAAGTTGATCCAACATAATGTTTTAAGTAAGGTGAAGACGCTTTTTGGACACAATAAAACGCATTTCTAAGTAACATGAACTTACCAAGCAGCACCACTTGTCACCATGATGGTAAATCTCCAAAAACCCACATTAACAGAAACTCTTCTAAATTAGCATAACAAAACACTAATTACTGTTAAATCTCCCTTACCATTAATCTTGTGCAAAAAACATTATATAACACTTAATTTTAGCATTTACGCTCCCTTTCAAGTGCCATGGACAAAGCATGATGGGAAATATAAATCCCAGCCCAGTTTCACTTCAACTAAAGTTCGTCTAAATTAAAAGAAGTGTTCATACAATTCAAAACAATGAAACACGTTTACACATCATCAGATTGTATTTTACATTAACAGAACTTAAAATTAAATACATTTTTGATTAACTGAAAATGTTAAACTATGACACGTCATGATAGTATCGAACAAATAGGCATAATTTGTGTGTCATCCAAACTCAATAAAATAACAATTACAAGTAAAAAGTCTAACAGCATTTCAGAACTTAATTTTTTATTTCACAACAATATATATATTTAAGTAATGACTAAAGGTCCCCTGAATTAGTTTTTAGAGTGTACTTAAATGTAAAATTACACTGTAGAAAAACATGACGTCACAATATCAGATGAATAAAAATGCTGTAGATAAAACTATTATAGCATGAATATGCAACCAATTGTTTGTCTGGAGACACAAACTGTGGATTGTGTGATTTCATGCTTTGCTTTTATATGTGAGCTGAATTTGACTCTAGATATTTGGCATATGCATGCTTGAGGGAAAAGAAACAAATGAATAATTCATGGCATAAATATGGTAAGTGCTTTCAAATGGTCCTAAACGCTCACCAAAGCTACTACAATACTCCCCTGCTCCTTCACTTTATACTCGCTCGTATGTACTTTGCATGCTTGATTGATTCACTACAATACTGCTATTAATTTATTATTAAACACTGTAAATTAATACAGACACAAGAGCTTTAAGAAAGTTCTCATATTAGAGGAAAATCTCATTCAGATTGTTGGAATAGCGAGATTTTTAACTGGACATACAGAGACTTTTCCCCTTTTGACCTGCCAGTAAATCTTGTGACTGTGTAAACAGGAATTGGCTAGACAGAATCAAATTTATCTTTCTCAGCTCAGATGAATGCACCAATGCATTTAGCGGTATTCATTATCACGTAGAGTGGAACGACTTGATGCTTTTTGTATTTTCTATATTGCTCTCATGACACATTTACCCTATTTAAATTGCAACGTCCCTGACTGTATCCACAGAGAGAACTATTTAACATTTATAAATATCTCTAGAATGTCACTGGTTGAATGAGAGCCGAGGTGGTTGTCATGACGAAAGTGTGAGTACATGCCTGGCTTGCATTGTTTTTAAAGACAAATGAAATCAAGGAGTCTTTTCCTTCTTTAGAGCTGCACAGGATATGAGCCAACAGGGTGTGTGCAAAATTCCAAACACAAACTAGCAATTTTCAAAAACAAACTACAGATTTTTTTTTTAACTACACTACTTATATCTTAAAAGATATAAGAAACTTTAATAACAATAAAATGTATTATAATCTATCCTTTTCTGTGTAGTTAGAAAATACAACAATACCGAACACACACACTACACAATTTAAAAAAATATATATTAGCTATTTTTCCCCATTGATAATAAAATAGGTAGATTAGTGCCATCTGGTGGCTGTAAAAAAATAAAAACTTGTGTAATGCCATGTTGTAACCACTAGATTCATACATAGTTCTATATAATGTGGCTTATAAATTCTTTAGTGGTTTTTAGACATAAATACTTATTTTTATTAAAGCTGGGCACACATTTAACGACTAGCTAAAGCATTCTAAGACTGTGCTCAACATACTAGCGATTGTTTCCTGCGACTGAAGAAGATTTAAATACTTACACATGGAATTTGAACACCATCTGCAATCGTCATAAGTATCAGTTTACATTCATAATCGGCCTTACAATCGTAAAGTGTGTGCACGGCTTTAGTCGTGGATTTGGATTTATACTTAGACATTCTCAAAGACTACTTTTTGTCAAGGTTTAGATTTTTTGTTGTTGTTGTTTGAAATGTTGATTTGAAGTGTCAGTTTTTACATTAATTTTATTACAGTCAAATCTGAACACAGAGGAGGACATATTGTTACACATAACATCAAAATACAATAAAAGTGTAACAAAAATGACTTTTCTGCACAGTGGCTGAATTGTAGTTTTGTACTGTGACGAGCAGGGCGGGCGAGAGCCGTGAGGGAACGGCGCGAGGCCGGTGACGCAAGTGAGTCCCTCACGGAAGAGCTCCGGGAGCATAAAAGGAGGAGCGACGACCGTGGAGGAAGAGAGAGGACCAGGCCTGGACTTTATTTTATGTTTTATTATGTTTGTGTGGCCGGCAGACGTCCGCGAGGGTCTGCCGGCATTACTTTCGTTTTGTTCTATGTTTATTTTGAATTAAAGTTACGTTGAATGTTCGCCGGTTCCCGCCTCCTTCTTCCCATATCTACTAACCGTGTTAAATTGGTGCCGAAACCCGGGAGGAGGGAGGGACATGCTGTCGGAGAGCCCTCGCTGCTGAGGGGGATCGCGGTGCTGCGGAGTTCGGGCAGCGCGGAAGTGAAGACCGCGAGAGGCTGCCCGAGGCGGTGGTGCTGGAGCCTTGTGAAAGGTGGGACGGAGACCCGGATGCCGTGCTCCTGGGACGAGGTGGGGTGGCTGCCGTCCTGGACCTGGAGGGAGCGGAGGAGTCGCCGCCGTCTGCCGTGGGCCGGAGCCTGCTGCCGTCCGCCATGAAGGGGAGGAGCAGGGGACGGGGGACTCGCTGCCGGCTGCCCTCAGTCAGAGGAGCCATCGCCGGCCGCCAGGAGGCGGTCGAGGATCGGGCCATCCACCGAGCGTCCAGTGCCACCTCATGGCACCGCGAGAAAGAGCCTCTTGGCAGGCTGAGGACCGAGCGGCAGTGTGTCGGGGAACCGGACCAAGAATTTTTTTTTTCTCTTTTTCCTCTCTCCCCTCTCTCGTCCTGTCGCTCCCCTTGCTTCCGTCTCCTTTCTCTCGTCTCGTCTGTCCTTACCCCCAGGTACTGCGGCCGCCGAGACAGGCCCCGGGGGGGGAGTAGAGCGCAGTCTCGGAGGTACCCCCCGGCCTGCGAGGGGCGTTGGGGGTATGTGACGAGCAGGGCGGGCGAGAGCCGTGAGGGAACGGCGCGAGGCCGGTGACGCAAGTGATAACAAGCATCACCTGGGAGGCGCACCGGCCTTGAGTCCCTCACGGAGGAGCTCCGGGAGCATAAAAGGAGGAGCGACGACCGTGGAGGACGAGAGAGGACCAGGCCTGGACTTTATTTTATGTTTTATTATGTTTGTGTGGCCGGCAGACGTCCGCGAGGGTCTGCCGGCATTACTTTCGTTTTGTTCTTTGTTTATTTTACATTAAAGTTTTGTGGAATGTTCGCCGGTTCCCGCCTCCTTCTTCCCATATTTACGAACTGTGTTACATGTACCATCAAAGATTATCTGAATTTTTGTAGAGTTTTTGTATTTCCCATTAATTTCCTATGTCTGCCATGTTTGACTGCAAAGGAGCCAAGTGTGCTCCTATGTATATACCCTGCGTCTCAATCAGCTCCCTAGGTCGTGAATCAGTATATCATGTAAATTAATGTGGCTGATTCCCTGATCAATGCCCTGACTACTGAACTAGGGAGCTGATTGAGCATCGGATGCAGTGGTGTAAAGCACGCCGCCACAGGACTCTAGAGCAGTGGAGACGTGTTCTCTGGAGTGACGAATCGTGCTTCTCTGTCTGGCAATCCGATGGACGAGTCTGGGTTTGGTGGTTGCCAGGAGAACGATACTTGCCTGACTGCATTGTGCCAAGTGTAAAGTTTGGTGGAGGGGGATTATGGTGTGGGGTTGTTTTTCAGGGTTTGGGCTTGGCCCCTTAGTTCCAGTGAAAGGAACTCTTAATGCTTCAGCATACCAAGACTTTTTGGACGATTTCATG
Source organism: Chanodichthys erythropterus (assembly GCF_024489055.1). Lineage (NCBI taxonomy): Eukaryota > Metazoa > Chordata > Actinopteri > Cypriniformes > Xenocyprididae > Chanodichthys > Chanodichthys erythropterus. The sequence goes on along the minus strand of NC_090227.1, from coordinate 37,972,764 downwards.
CTCCCAACTTTGTGGGAACAGTTTGGGGATGGCCCCTTCCTTTTCCAACATGACTGCACACCAGTGCACAAAGCAAGGTCTATAAAGACATGGATGAGCGAGTTTGGTGTGGAGGAACTTGACTGGCCTGCACATAATCCTGTCCTCAACCCGATAGAACACCTTTGGGATGAATTAGAGCGGAGACTGCGAGCCAAGCCTTCTCGCCAACATCACTGCCTGACCTCACAAATGCACTTCTAGAAGAATGGTCAAAAATTCCCATAAACACACTCCTAAACCTTGTGGAAAGCTTTCAGAAGAGTTGAGCCTGTTATAGATGCAAAGGGTGGGTCAACTCCATATTAAACCCTACGGATTAAGAATGGGATGTCATTAAAGTTCATGTGCACGTACAGGCAGGCATCCCAAAACTTTTGTCAATATAGTGTGTATATACTGGACTTTTATTTTTAAGTTTATTATCTCTTCCCATGATTCCCAGTGTTCACATCCTTTGTTTAGTTTTCCTGTTTCTATAGTTAGCCTATAGTGATTGATTACCCTCACCTGTTCCTAGTTAGCCTCTCCTTATCCTTTGTATTATAGGTGCATTCACGCCATATCGTAATTACTGTAACGAGATTCTGTCTCGTCAAAAGCGTTCACGTCCTTGTATAGTTCGTAATTAAAGTTTGTAAGCTGGGAGTTTTCTGAAAGCTCACACGTGTACCACCTGACCTCTGTATATTCATTTCGGCCTTGATAGTGGTGCCATAGAAATGCATAATTCCCAGTCTGAGGACGTCAACAGCTCCGAATACAACTCCACGTGTTGTCATCGCAAAATTCCGGTAAATACAAGGTGGCGTGAACGCAGCATTATGCCCAAGTGTTCCCCTTGTTCAGGGTCTGGTGTGGATGTATGTCTGGTGTGTTGTTGTCAATTCTGATTTTGCCTGCCTTTCACTGATTTAGTGATTTTCGTCTACATCTCCCTGTGCATGGATTTCATCTTGTTTTATTTGCTTACATACAAATCTGGCCAACACTTTTGGTATTTTTTCCCCCTAAGATGCACTGCTTACAACTGTGCCACAGTAAAAGATGTGTCTCCTATCATGACGTGACAGATATTTATGTTTGCCCTTCAGTGCATTCTTGTCTCTCCATACTTCCAATGAGTTTGTAATGAATTGAGAGGTGGCACAGCACCCTGTCTCCAAACTGCTGTCACAGTCAGGCCTGTGAAAGCACAGTCAGCAGCTTTTCAACTCTAGCTGAATTTATTGGACTTTTCCAGAGCGAGAGCCTCTGAATTGCTAAACATGCTGTTTATTTTCTCTATCGCTATCCATGGTGGTAAACTCACCGATCTGTGCCAGCAGAAAGAACAGAGGGCCTTTAGCATATTTTATGTGCTCTTGAAAGAAGGTTATGGCAATTTGTCTGCCCCTTGCTATAAAATCCATCACACCCATAAAGCTGTATCAGTCATGGAGAGGACACCATAAATATGCAGTATCAAACTCTCAGAATAAATTTTAGATATTGTCAGTACAAATAACAGTATGATTTGTCTGAACTGTTGGGTATTCTGTCCGTTTTAAAGTCATAAGTAGTACATTTTCATGTCCTCATAATATTTGTAATAAACTGGATACAATTGCTATTTAAAAATTTCATATCTTTTTATCACAATGTCATGATTATATGTATTTTTTTTCTAAGAGTGAATCACAGCACTAAATATTTACTAGACATCAGTCATTTGGATCTACATACCCTTATGAATTTTTAAGAAGCCTATTGCTTGCACTTTGGCACTTTTCCATTTTGAACTCTTAATTACAGGTAGTAATAAACGGAGTGAGAATTTCAATCATTCTCAATGGCAAAATAACTCCATGTATAAAGTTTAAGACTTCTGTGAGTATAGGCCCTTGTGTGGAGATATTTGATAGCATGTCTGTTTATTTCTAGTTGCCAGCTTTTATAACGCCTGGGTGGGAAGGTTTAATTAAAGGGATTATTTACCCAGTGAAATTTAAAACTGGGGGTTGATCCAACACTCAAAGTTTAGCAATGCTATTAGAGTGCAGAAGCGCCAACGGTGACGGCTCAGCGTTAGTCTTTTTCTACCAGCTTTTCATCTAACTGAAGTTTCATTACCGAAATCTTTTTATCATAAAGTGCAATTTTAGACTGTCAGTGCTCGAAAATCAAAGCACAAATCATGTTCATGAGAAAGTGCCCAGCTAATGATCACTAATCCAGTGTCACTTCTGTGGTCATAATATAGATGTCACATAAATATCTGGATTATTAAAGTCAGTTTGCACAGAGCATTAGAACAGGGCCGTTGGGCTTTAAAGGCTGTCGCTTTGAGGACAATTTAGCTGTCAAACGATGCATCAAACGAAGTAAATCGCTCCCTGATGTGGATGGTAATTTGTGTGTTGAATTTGCAATGTGCAGAATCTGCAGACTATCTGTCCTGATTTAGGGGAATATTCTATGGATCGGGTTGAAAATGTATTAAAGGGCACCTATTATGCCCATTTTTACAAGATGTAATTTAAAGCGGAACTCAGTAAGATTTGCGAATCTCCCCCTACAGGTCCCTTCAGTGAATCACACTGTCGTGAATACTCCAAGTGCAGCTCTGGACTACAATGACTACAACGCTCACCAGCGCAGTAGTTTTGCAAATACAGTACAAGAAATCTCGATGGAAGTGGGTAATTTTCGAAATTGTCTTATAAAGTCATAATATATACATTGTTTTTGAATTACCGGAAAGCATTTTGTCACTCTCACGTGAACGTGAACGTGAACTTGAACTTGAGGCGAGATTGTGTCGTGTCGGCGCAGCTCAACTTGCAAGTGCTGTTTTCTGGCGTAGACGTGCCAGAGGGGGTTAGTGCTCGCCTCAAACACACCACTACAAGTCAATTAACCATCGTAAGGACTTAGAAATCTATTTATGAAGGTAAAAAATTACTTAGTTCTGCTTTAAGTCCGTGGATATGTCTGTGGAAGTCTTAGAATGTGTCTCTGAAGTTTCAGCTTAAAATAGCCTACGTCACAGATAATTTATAAATCCATGTTGTAAATACCCATATCTGACTACAGTCAAGAACAGGCTGTGTATGTGCCTTTAAATGCAAATGAGCTGCTGTGCCCCGCCCCCTCTCTGCGATCACAGTTCCTGCCTCAATAGGATTATCTGCCAAATATTAAAAACAAGACTTCGGCTTGGTTTTGATTATTACCTATATTGCATAGCATAGTTATAGCATAGTTCTTCTTTCATCATTATTTTTTATTATTTCCACGTGTTTTAAAGCTATATCAGTTTAAACTTCTAATGGATCTTTTTTTGAGCGCACTTATCTGAAGCGCATGAGTAACTTCTTTCAAATTTTTTGTTTTGTTTAAACTGTCAAATACACACAAGGTTCTGTAAAGTCAGTTATGTGTGTGAACGTAAAGTGCAGGCAATGTTACAGAAATCGTATGTGAATATTAGATCTGTGGTGCATTCCATTCAAAAATAAAACTAATTCACTGCTTTCAGTAAATGAAGATTATTATGTTCACTCTTACATCCAACAACAAAACATCTCAATTACTTACTAGACATGGTTGTCGCTACAGCTGCTCCAGCGCGGAGAAAATGGCAGACAGTCTACAGCTTGCTGAGGGCGGAAACCATGGTGATACAGGACTGTCAGTCAGCGGTCGTGGGCGGGGCCTGAGCAGTGTGACGTCACATTGCTCAGGGAATCAAAACGGCTTGTCTAATGAGACTGCTTTGGTTTAATGGGGATTTTAAAAAAGGTGTGGGTGGATTTTTATCATTGGAGAGTGGTTGTGTTCACACACTGCCAACACACATTTATATCCAAACACCTTGTAAAAGTGGATTTTGCATAATAGGTGCCCTGTGATTTTATTACTTATATTTTAAGACAATGTTTACATGACAGATTTGCCATGTTAATAGAGTGTAACAGTCGGGTTTGTGAAGTAAAAACTCAATCATTCACTCCTTAAGGAAATTGATTTTGCTTTTGATCCTGCTGTGAGCTACGAGGTTGTTAATTGATGATTTTTGCTTCTGTTGAACCCACATTATTTCAACTTATTTTGAAATAATCGTGTTGAACGGCATGAATTGTGGTGAAAAACTACATTACCCATGATGCTGTACAGAAACTTCCACCAATCAGAGTTGAAAAAAGCTAGCTCCGCCTATCGAGTGATCGAATTGATCTTCCGATGCTATACTTAAATATAATACTTAAATATTTGTATATATAAGCATATTTTAAAATAAACCTAAATAGTTTTTACATATATAATCAACATTGTAAAAAAGTAGTTTTATATTTCTTCATCGTTTTTTAACATACTGTTCACAATGCTTCATGGGATTGTAGTTCCTTCCCTCACTGATTCACAGCCCTAACTGAAATATGTGGCATTTGTTCTTGCTGGTGGTTCTTTGTGTTTGTTTCCAGTGGGAATGTCTGCCAGAAATAATGCTCCTTCCTTTCAACTGTGGCAGCAAAATGAATAACTTGAAAGGACCAGAAAAGGGATTTAAAACTAACACCAACTTCAGTTGCAAATTTCATAGAAATAGGAGATTGGGAGGATTATGGGAAAATACTGCTCTTTGACATGTCTATCTGTTGCTGTTGCTGCATGACTAATGTTTGTACTATTTGTGTTGCTGCGGCTTTTCCCTCTCTCACTTGCAGATGAGTTCACAAATGACTAAATAGCTTTATTAAAACTTAGACAATGGTTAAACTTGTCCGGCCCGTCTTGTAGCATAGAACTGCACCTGTAGAAGATTCTTTGTCACTTCTTCAACACCTTTCAGTTTTGTCTTGCCTGCTTTTGTAAGTAAGGGAATCAATAGGCTCTCTTTAAAGTTTGTTTTGCTTGCTTGCACCAGTGTGTGGCTTAATTGTTTTTCCCAGAAGTAAAGGTGCAGATTCGGTTCAGAGTCAACAATTATGCATGGTAGGAGCTTCCAGGAAAGCAGTTAAAAAGCAGTTTGTTCCAGTATATTGAACTCCTGAATACTTACTACATAACACCTACAGAACTCCCGATGCCATTTTGGATTGTTAAAGTTTAACATCATTCTTTCTTTCTGAGAGCATGAGACAGTATAACCCATGTTGTGATTTGCCCATCACTCCACATGTGGAAGGCTCTATATTTGAAACCCTCTCACTGCAGTGCCACTGAAGTTTTAAAGCACATGCTGGCCGCTCTATTGATACCGGGGTAAAAATAGATGGTAGAGGTCTCGGTGTGTGTGTGTTGAACACAGAACAGATACTGATGCTCTATTAATAGCTAGGACAGTAAAACTGAAAAAAAGAACGTTGCCTGACATTTTCTCAGTCAACATCTGCTAAGCTTTTAAATGCCAGTGTGATATCTTTATAATCAGGCTGTTTCCCAAGGGTGCTGTTGCTTTTTGGCAGAGGTATTATCATGTCTGTTTGAGAGTACAAGGCTAGACCCTGAGGTTATTAGCCACCTTCTTGTGCGTTTTCGTTGTATGTTACAGAACTGTATGTTTAAAATATTCCTCTCATGAGAAGACTGAATGCTGTGTGTGTGTGTGTGTGTGTGTGTGTGTGTGTGTGTGTGTGTGTGTGTGTGTGTGTGTGTGTCTTTATGTTTATGCAGTTGTTTTTCTTCCAACTCTCAGACACCTGAGGAGAGTGGCATAAATATTAAAGTATGAAAGGCAGAAGCTGATCAGCGTCATATACTTGATGTCATTCAGTGATAATTGTGAATAATTCTCATATTTATGTGCACAGAAATAGTTCTCATGATCCGATCAACCAAAACACATATTAATACCAGGTGTAAACAGGGCCTCAGAGCAATGTCTTCACATAAAGCAAATTGCACCATTCGCAAAACACAGTAAACAGTTTTGCTCTGTTTCAAGAAACAATACTTGTTTCAAGGCCACCACTTGCATGCAATCTTGTACACATGGTTTCGTTTAGTTCTAAATTTGAGGGCAAACTACATTTCACTTTGAACTACGTGAAAATGTACTTATATTTTGGCTTCCATTCATGGTCAATGGAATCTGTAGGGATCCTGCAGCAAGGTATCTACTAAATGCTGGCATCTGGACACATCACATATGTTCTGTCTCCAGGTGAAACTCCAGCCCGGTGGTGTGAGTAATTATGTTGCGCCACAGGCCAGATTCCTCTGCACCTGACTGATAGGTTCAAGTACAGCACTGAAATATCACCTCCAGGAGCACAATGTGGAAAATTCTAAACCATGCAGAGTTTCCCAACATTTTTTGTCTATATATTATATATATAATATATAGTCTACTCCCACAAGCCCATGAGTAAAGCTCAAATGAGGCACAATGACACCAAACTATCAATTTGTTCCTTTTATAATTTGTTCCATTTGTTCCAAAACAGTGTTATTGCTGCATCTATTTGAAAACTACAGTGCCACTTTTCATTATGAAGCAATAGACAGGCCATTTAATTAAATGTAAATTGATTTTAGCTGTGGGAGCCTGTGTTTCATTTGTGCTCACCAATAAAATATAGGGCCACTGGTTGTTGTCATATCATGCGGTTTATGCACCATAAAGCACATTAGTGTAATGAGCAAGCCTTCGTTGTGCACAGAGAAGTCATTATAGTCGATAGAGCCTGCTGACTGCCTTCCCCATAATGTGAGCTGTTACTGAAGTGCCTAGATATATGCATCTGGAGAACAGTAATGCTTCTGGAAACACGTTGCATTTCTTCTGAATTGGTTTCATATCCCTCAACTGCCAACCTGTAAGATATTAAGTCTACAGATGTTTCAATTTAAATGATACGATTCTATAAATATAAAAAAAAACCTATTGGAATTTTGCTGTTAAATACTTTACTTAATTTAAAACATTGCTGTCCAGTAATTAATATTGAATTGGTTATTTCTGAAAAGGAAAAAAAAAAAAAATCTGTAAAAATACAATATATTATGATTATATGTGCAGACATGCAGTACAAAAGAGTTCCATGAGAACAGAACCCATAACGGAAACATGTCCAGTATTTGTATGTCTTTGTTTGTATAAAGGGAGTTTCCATGGATTGCAGAGTGGAAATAACTTCAGGAGAGCAGGGAGTGTCTGTATCTGTTGTTTTGGTGACTTGGTGGTCATCATTTTATACATATAGTAACAGATGCATATTTGCCTTTGATGCCAAATAATAGTGTCTTTTGATATACAGTGCATTCTTTTATGTAATGTAATTACATAAACACACCTTTAGCTTCTTTAATTCCTATAGAAGACATCAGTTTCAAATCATTTTTGTACTCAGTACTGGGCTGATTTGGACATTGTGCATTTAGTGAGATGTAGTCATGATTGGTAAGTTAACTAATAAACACTGATCAGGCATAATATTATGTGTGCTGTGGTATCTGGCACCAAGATGTTAGCAACATATTCTTTAAGTCCTGTAAGTTGTGAGGTGGAACCTCCATGGATCGGACTTGTTTGTTCAGCACATCCCACAGATGCTCGATTGGATTGAGATCTGGGGAATTTGGAGGCCAAGTCAACACCTCAAACTTGTTGTTGTGCTCCTCAAACCATTCCTGAACCATTTTTTTCTGTTGCTGCAGGGCGCATTATCCTGCTGAAAGAGGCCACAGCCACCAGGGAATACCGTTTGAAAGGGTGTTCATGGTCTGAAACCATGCTAAGGTAGGTGGTACGTGTCAAAGTAACATCCACATGGATGGCAGGACCCAAGGTTTTCCAGCAGAACATTGCCCAAAGCATCACACTGCCTCCGTTGGCCTGGCCTCTTTGCACAGTTTATCCTGGTGCCATGTGTTCCCCAGTAAGTGACGCACATGGACCCGGCCATCCACGTGATGTAAAAGAAAATGTGATTCATCAGACCAGGCCACCTTCTTCCATTGCTCTGTGGTCCAGATCTGATGCTCACGTGCCCACTCTTGACGCTTTCGGCGGTGGACGGGTCAGCATGGGCACCCTGACTGGTCTGCGGCTATGCAGCTCCATACGCAAAAAAATGTGATGCACTGTGTATTCTGACACCTTTCTATCAGAACCAGCATCAACTTCTTGAGCAGTTTGAGCTACAGTAGCTCATCTGTTGGACCGAACCACACGACCCAGCCTTCGCTCCCCACATGCATCAATGAGCCTTCACAATTCAGCCCTTGTCAAACTCGCTTAAATTTTTACGCTTGCCCATTTTTCCTGCTTCTAACACATCAACTTTGAGGACAAAATGTTCACTTGCTGCCTAATATATTCCACCCACTAACAGGTGCCGTGATGAAGAGATAATTAGTGTTATTCACTTCACCTGTCAGTGCTCATAATGTTAGGCCTGATCGGTTTGTACTTTGATGTTTGCATCACATAACCAGCTCTAAATGTATAACTTTTCTAGCATAGTAAACTTGCTCAATAGCTCACCAATAGACCACTCAGGTTTGAACCCCGTAAAACTCGAGCCACGATTAAGGAACTCAGATTGTATAAGCAAGATAAAATGGCATGGTTGCTTATGCAAATTCATTTTTATCTCACATTTGCTTTCGTTAACACAAAATTATTTTGTATATATGGTAGGTCATTTCCAAATCAGATAAGAAAATTAAACTTTTAACCTTTTTTGACTCACCAGACATTTCAAATGGGCTGCCATACAACAACCACGTAATAAAACATCGCCAGATTCACATTCATCTGTTTCGAATGAAACTAAACAAGATTTTAGCACCACTCACTAGACATTTCACTTTGAAAGTGTGCGACGTAATGTCATTTTACAGAAATGTCGCCACATGCATGCTTTTCCAATTAGCCTTGGTTGCAGTTGTGCCTTTTTAGTTGATAACACGCTAAATCTCACTTTTCGGGCTGATCCAGCTAATATACATAAGCATTAAACACTATACAAACAGACAATGACTTTATGAAAAAGGCGGTAAGCTATTTTTCAGCTGCCTTATTGAGCATTACAATTTCTCCCAGTCATTTTTATGAGTGGTCCATATAAAAAACATATAGGCTAATTCTTGATAGCAACATTTGCAATGTAATTTCTATGATAATTCCATACAAAAATTAAAGCAGTATTTTATTTTTGTGTTTTTTTTTTTTTTTTTTACCCCATTGTTTCTCAAATCCACATGAAAAATGCATGGGCCATATGGAACGTTGTCAGAGGGGTTGTTTATACTGTAAAGATGTTTTTCCGCCCCTAGCAAGTCACTTTAATGCATGTTTTGCATCTACTAATGGATGCTAACATGTCAAGTCTCTGCCCGAAACATTGATTTAGATTTTTTCCATGATGCACTAGACTCGTGTTCATTAAATAACTGCATGGTGAGTCTTTGCATATCTTATGCATTTAGGTAAAAGCATGTATTTTGGGATCATATTCATTTTCAAGCAGTATTTTGATGCTTTTTTGTCCTATTTGGGTTGAAAAGTTGTTTAACAGCTTGAGTAAATTGCATCCTTTTCCACAATTTCAATTAACAAAAATGTTTTTAATAGTTTTGGTTTTAGTTAAAGATACACTGTAAAAAAAAAAAAAAAATCCATAGTTTTTACAAAATAATTTTGGCAGCTGTGGTTGCCAGAATAATTTTGTAAAAAAAAAAAAAAAAATACAGAAAAACTGTAAACACATTTACAGAACAAACTGTAAATTTTACAATATAAAACTGTAATTTAAGAAAATTTGAATGTAAACCCATAAATTCATTTTTTGTACCTTTAACATATACTGACAACCACCATAATAATGCAGGTGGTGAAAAAGAAAGCCACATGAAGAATCAGAATTCATCACAAGTAGCTTTTCTACTAGCTGAAGTACTTACTATTTTAAAGAAGGTGCCAAGAGTCATTCACGCAAACACAAAACACCATCATGGTAACCCACAATACTTAAATAATGAAATAAACTTTCATTAAACAACAGAAGATGTAACATAAAACCCTAATGAACATAACTGATAACAAAAAACTATTAAGAAACATGATTATTTAAGATTATTTATTATTATTTAATATTGTAGTGTCACACAGGGAATTGTGGGAACATCAGTTTACAGATTTTGACTGTAAATTACACATTGATTTTGTCTTTTTAACTTATAAAAATCCTAAATTTTACAGCATTTTACTGTGAAAATTGCATGAATGTCTGGTTAGAGCTTTTACAGTTTTTCCCTGTAATACGGGAACTTACTGTTAACCTATTTACATTTTTTTATTTTATTTTTTTTGCGTTTTTTACAATATTTTACTGTTAAAATTATTTTAATAACCCTGCTTAATGTACAGTTAGATTATGTCAAGCCAACATTCAACCAATTATTTATTCAACTATTTACCATTGATTCTATCTAAACAAGACATCCATGCATGTTAAATAATAAGAAAAGTTGAGCAAAGAAAACAGGTCTTCGTGACATAACAGCAGCTGCAGCACGTTTGCCATGGTAACCAAACCCAGCAGCGTGCCATCAGGCCTGTGTGAGTGTGGCGAGCATCAGCCTCTGCTGTGGCACTGAGTCAGAATTTCACACTCTTCTTCCTCAAAACTCTGACCAGAACAGTGTGTTCATACTGTGACCACAGCTGCCTTTCTGCCATTCAAAGTCATGAAACCACCAGCTGGATCTCAGAGACAATTTGTGAGGCATATCTGCTGCAGTAATATAATATGAAATTATCAAACTTGCCAATGATTCATCAAAAACAAAAAGCTTGTCTCTCAAAACTTCTGTTGCTGTTGAGTAATGAAGCTGTTAAACATGTCATGTCGACTTGGAATGAAATAGCCTAAAATATTTTTGATGAATCATCTTCATTTCCTGTTTGATAATAATTCAGGAAAATGTTGAAAACCCATAAGGGCAGTACTGTATGTGAACTGGTTACCTGATTTTATACTGTGGTTCTATTGAGAACTTAAAGGTGCCCTAGATTCAAAAATTGAATTTACCTCGGCATAGTTAAATAACAAGAGTTCAGTACATGGAAATGACATACAGTGAGTCTTAAACTCCATTGTTTCCTCCTTCTTATATAAATCTCATTTGTTTAAAAGATCTGCGAAGAATAGGCGAATCTCAACATAACACCGACAACGTAACAGTCGGGGTGTACGCCCCCAATATTTGCATAATGCCAGCCCATGTTCCCAACATTATGAAAGGCATTAGACAAGGGCAGCCAGTATTAACGTCTGGATGTGCACAGCTGAATCATCAGACTAGGTAAGCAAGCAAGGACAATAGCAAAAAATGGCAGATGGAGCAATAATAACTGACATGATCTATGATAACATGATATTTTTAGTGATATTTGTAAATTGTCTTTCTAAATGTTTCGTTAGCATGTTGCTAATGTACTGTTAAATGTGGTTAAAGTTACCATCGTTTCTTACTGTATTCATGGAGACAAGAGCCGTCACTATTTTCATTTTTAAACACTTGCAGTCTTTATAATGCATAAACACAACTTCATTCTTTATAAATCTCTCCAACAGTGTAGCATTAGCCGTTAGCCACGGAGCACAGCCTCAAACTCATTCAGAATCAATGTAAACATCAAAATAAACAGTGTACTTACACGATTAGACATGCTGCATGACGAACACTTTGTAAAGATCCATTTTGAGGGTTATATTAGCTGTTTGAACTTTTTTTATGTTGTTTACGGCAAGCGCCAGCTCTTGGGGCGTGGAGCACGGGAATTAAAGGGCCACACACCCTGAATCGGCTAATTTCTAATTATGCCCCAAAATAGGCAGTTAAAAAAATTAATTAAAAAAAATCTATGGGGTATTTTGAGCTGAAACTTCACAGACACATTCAGGGGACACCTTAGACTTATATTACATCTTTTAAAAAACGTTCTAGGGCACATTTAAAGAGATATGCCTAGTTTAAAAGAAGGGTTTTCAATCTTTTAGATACCACGTACCCCCAATTATGATCATCCTCATGTGAGGGAGCCAAATTCTAGAATTTAAAATACAGTTACTGTCATGTATAAACAATTAAGTTCCCATTTAGACAGTTTACACTCTAAAAATTAGTATAAACATGGAAAATATTTTGTTTCTACTCACTAGTACTGTACTTGTTAGGTGTATAATTTTTAAATAAATATTTTTTATTTATTTATTTTTATTATTTATGTATTTAAAAAAAATATTTTAAATCAAAAGCTTTAATTAATTAATTAAGTTTACCAATGTTTTTCTCTAAACTTTTCTACAGATCCCCTAGCACTCTCTTGCGGGCCCTGGGGGTCCTCAGACCCCAGTTTGAAAACCTCTGGTTAAAAAATTAAAAATAAATAGTTGTCTTAATTTATTCATGTTATTTCATACCCACATGCTGTTATTGTTTTTACCAAACATTTTAAAAATAAAAACTGTTCCTTAAAGCTGCAGTCCGTCAGTTTTGCCTCTTTGTCGCCATCTCTGTTTGAAACCTGCAATTGCAGTTATTTGAGGAATTATTATCTTTATGTGGGTTGTGCATCGGCACGGCTCCTCAGTGCGGATTAATATAATGTCTGTCAGTCACCACATCGGTGTGGATACTGTACTTTGGAATCACAGACTGTAGTCTTGGAAGTATAACCAAAATTGGTTACCTGTAGATTTCAATTTCTGTACAGTCTAATCTGTTAATTTGTTTTACCATACAATCCGTCATCAAGATGATGAGTTTAATTAATCCAGCCGCTGTGAGAAAAGGCTATAAATGATCCGCTACCTGCAGCATCCTCGCATTATAGCCTACTAGCTCGGACTTCTTCTTCATGTAAACTGACGTGACTTAATGACACAAAGACGAACTGCTACATGCTCGGATTTCCCGAGAAAACCCACATTCAGATTAAAAAATATTATTACAAGTTTACTGTTGTGAATCGGGCTAACGTAAGGAAATAGTTTTGATAACTGGCTGGTTATATACTTTCTCAAAAGTTGATATTGAAATTGATGTTAGGACAGCAGCTTTAAAGAAATAAATATTTATTTATTTAACGTCATATACATATGTATGGGTTTTCTACAGGATTTTCAAAAATGTTTCACTAATGTTGAATGCTTTCGTATGGAGCCCCGCACATGATATGAAAGAAAAAAAAATGAAATTGTGCGCACAATTTGCTAATCCGTTCCCTCGATTTACTATATCGTGCGCACAATTTGCTAATTTGTTTCCTCGATTTACTAAATCATGCGCACAATTTACTAATTCGTTCCCTCGATTTACTATATTGTGCGCACATTTTACTAATTCGTTCCCTTGATTTACTAAATCGCGGGCACAATTTACTAATTCGTTCCCTTGATTTGCTAAATTGTGTGCACAATTTACTAATTTGTTCCCTTGATTTACTAAATCACGCGCACAATTTACTAATTCGTTCCCTTGATTTACTATATCGTGTGCACAATTTACTAATTCGTTCCCTTGATTTGCTAAATCACGCGCACAATTTACTAATTCGTTCCCTTGATTTACTAAATCGTGTGCACAATTTACTAATTCGTTCCCTTGATTTACTAAATCGTGCGCACAATTTACTAATTTGTTCCCTCGATTTACCAAATCATGCGCACAATCTACTAATTTTCAAAGCAGAAATATGAAGCTTGATTTTAGTTAAAGCACTTATATTATTTCTTCCATTCATAAAAATTTTGAGCACGTTTTAGTAAATCGAGCGGACGAATTAGTAAATCGTGCACACGATTTAGCCAACTATTTTCCCCCATGAATATCATGTCCGTGCTCCTTACTTTCGCGCTCGCAAACATAAATCACATACTAATTTGTTCCCTTGATTTACTAAATTGTGCGCACAATTTATTAATTCGTTCCCTCGATTTACTAAATTGTGTGCACAATTTATTAATTTGTTCCCTTGATTTACTAAATCACGCACACAATTTACTAATTTGTTCCCTTGATTTACTAAATCGTGCGCACAATTTACTTATTCGTTCCCTTGATTTACTAAATCGTGCGCACAATTTACTAATTTGTTCCCTTGATTTACTAAATCGTGCGCACAATTTACTAATTCGTTCCCTCGATTTACTAAATCGTAGTGCACAATTTACTAATTCGTTCCCTCGATTTACTAAATCGAGCGCACAATTTACTAATTCCTTCCCTCGGTTTACCAAATCGTGTGCACAATTTACTAATTTGTTCCCTTGATTTACTAAATCGTGCACACAATTTATTAATTCGTTCCCTCGATTTACTAAATCGAGCGCACAATTTACTATTTTTTCCCTTGATTTACTAAATCGTGTGCACAATTTACTAATTCGTTCCCTTGATTTACTAAATCGTGTGCACAATTTACTAATTCGTTCCCATGATTTACTAAATCGTGCGCACAATTTACTGATTTGTTCCCTCGATTTACTAAATCGTGCACACAATTTACTAATTCATTCCCTCAATTTACCAAATCGTGCACACAATTTTCTAATTACTTCCCTCGATTTACTAAATCGTGCACGCGATTTAGCCAACTATTTTTTCCTCATGCATGTCATGTCCGTGCTCCGTACTTTCGCGCTCGCAAACATAAATCGCTTTTATGTGTCACGTGATATAATATAAACCTAGTTACAGTTACAGACATTTATCACTTTATGATGTAGTCTACACATCAAAAATATATCATAAAAGTCGTTAGTTGTGTTTACATATTTAAGATAAAGAGTGTTGAAACGAACAGAACGCACCCAGAAAATTACTGACAGAATTATCTACCATTCAATGTGCCTTTATTTTGAATATACGAGTCGGCTCCAGCTTATGGTATCAGCAGCACAGCGCCTCTACCGAGGCATGTCTCTTTACTGTACAAGACAGCCGTCCGGTGGAAACGCTCACATATCAGTCATGACCGAGGCGGAGAATCAAGCCTGCGGACTAGAGCGATGGTGACGGAATATTACGAGCAAACACTAACACGACGGGAGCTCGGACAGTCTCAGAGGGAAAGAAAGATGCTTGGAGTAAAAAACAGCGACGTTTTACCCTCTGTTTCCGCGATAGAGACCATAGGAGGAGAGTTTAGTTCGTCTTCATTCATCGGCGGAGTTTCAATGAAAAGTCTGAAACACGGCACAGAGTCTGACTGTAAACAACAGTTATAGTGTTACAGATATATCAAGACACGCTTGACTTAGCGTTTATTCTCCTTTTACAATAGTTTATAGCTGCGTTTCTGAGCTGTCGGATTGTTCAGGATGCAGGTGAAAAAGCAGAGGGGCTCCGAGGACCCTCAGCGGGATGATAAGAAGCCCTCATGTTTCTCAAATATTAAGATATTTTTAGTGGCGGAATGTGCCCTGATGTTGGCACAGGGCACAGTTGGGGCATACTTGGTAAGTAAAGCGATGCTTTTCATTTGGCTTTGGATTAGTTTTACACGTCAGGCTCTGGAAATGACTGTTCTTATTGAACTTACTGAAGTTATTTGGCTCAAAGTTAGGCTCATTTGGTTTGCACTAATCTTCAGACCTTCTTGTTTTTGAGTGCAACTTAGTGCATGGCATGAAACGTGACACGGATGTGACATAGTGTTCATGTAGTAGCTAAAGCATAGCTGCCTCAGTCACAAGCTCGTCAGGTTCTGAGAAATAAGTTGCCTGGCAAGCTGTGTGTATGACAGATACCCGTATGAGTCATTTTAAATCTCCCGTCAATATAAAACACCTTTAAGCAATATCACACGAGCAAAAAGTACTGTTGGAAGTGGACTGCTGTAATTCTGCGGCAGGTGATCACAGACCTGCTGATATAATACGATTGCGAGTGTGATATTATTAACAGTTCTATGAAAAAGTAATTAATATAGAATAACTTATGTTTCAGACAACTGATAGTTTGGATATGGAACGAAAATAGTTCCCAAAGAAGCAACAGCATCAAGCTTCTTGTGCGACCAAGACTGTACTGAGTTTAGCCGGGTTGGAACAGCGTACGGTTAGGGTAAATTAGTGGAACGGAGCGACAGACAAGCGTTCTGTGAAGCGTTGCTGTAGATCCACTCCTGGTTTTGCATATATCGCACTAGCGGCTAGTTCACTAGTGAGAGCCGCTCCAGAGATTGAGTTAAAAAAAGACGCTCCGATTGTCAAAAAAACGTTCCTTTTATTGTGAATGTAGACTATTCACAATACAGCGCAGCAGATTATTGCTTAACAACATTACTACATAAAAAGGAATCTTTTATTAAATACTTATTTTATTAAGTGGCATACTTTAACTCAAAAATACAGCCCCTGACAAAACCAGTGTTGCTATATGAAGCAAAAATAATTATGGATGCTGATTACAGAATCCAGGACAAGAACAATCTGTTTTAGATATGTAAGAGATATTTTTGATGATAACCTCTTTACTATTTACAGGGACCGAGAAAGTCTTTATCTTGTCATTATTTATTTATTTTATTAAGTGCCAACTCAATTATGTGAACCTGAGCCACAAAAAAAGATTAGAATTATTTAAATTTTTTAAAAAAGATTAGATGTATACATCACATAAAAGCTGAATAAATAAGCTTTCCATTGGTTTGTTAGGATAGGATAATATTTGGTCGAGATACAACTATTTGGAAATCTAGAATCTGAGGGTGCAAAAAAAATCTAAATATTGAGAAAATCGCCTTTAAAGTTGTCCAAATGAAGTTGTCCATTGCATATCCACTCACAAAAATAAATTTATGATATATTTATGGTAGGAAATTTACAAAATATCTTCATGGAACATGAAAAAAAAAAACGATAATTTTGACCCATATTCAGTGTATTGTTGGCTATTGCTACAAATATACCCGTGTGTCTTATGACTGGTTTTGTGGTCCAGGGTCACATATATCCCTAACAAAACAAGTGTTACTACGCCGCAAGAGAATGTCAAAGTGTTTATCTGTCAGTATTTTGGCGATCATTCAAGATTTGTTTGCTTTTTCTATTTTGACAACTCGGCATATGAATGTTAAACACAACAGTGCTGTTTAAGTTGTCTCTGCATTTTTGAATAGTTTCCGATATCTAAAAGAAAATTCTCACATTTCTAGCTGTCAATGAGTTGGATAGCTCACTTTATAGCATTTTTGATAAGGATGAGATATGTCCAGCCATGTCCTCTATACCCATGGGATGTCTCTGATATCTTTGCAAGTTCAGGCCATATTTGGAAAGGAAACAATCATTTGCTTTGTGCCAGAAAGCCACAATACATCATGGGAACAGTCTCAAAGGGGTACACTTGTTGTGGACTGGATTTGTTCCCAGCTTATGGAAATTGTGATGTTTAGAAACCATTTAAAATGGTTTGTGGGACTGGAAGATGTAGAGATTGCCCAGATTTATTTTGACAGATAGATAGGGCATTAAACTAAACTTATCCTCCCTGGGGATTTTACATAGACAAACCAGCCATCAAATCGCTTCAAAATATTTCCAAATATGTCTTATTGAAGCAAACATTTGTGTGAAACAGTAGACGTTTGTATACTCAGAGTGCTTGTTTAACGTCTAGGTCATTAGGTTATTTATACATAGAATGCAAGAGATGAATGACTTTTTTTTTTTTCAAATTCACTTTTATTTGTTCAAGGTTTATATAATACATGATTATTATCAGCATGCAGGTCATGTAGTGGCATTTGGAATTTTCCATGTAATATTGAACAGATTAATTTAGATTATTTCAGAAGCAACTATAATTCTTGTCCATTTTGAGATGCAGTCTCCACCCTCAGTCATAGACTGACTCAGTGGCTCATTCCTGGATATTGTGTCAGTTTCCTAAGTTAGCCCAGCCCGAGCTTGACTTTAGGCAGTCTGGACTTCCCCCATGTGCTAAGAGAGCCAGTGTCTTTTTTAATCTCCTGAAAGCTCTCACAACTTGTGTAAATCTTTCGATATGCATATATGTAAGTACTCTGACTGTAATGCAAAAATGCTGGGACGGTATTTGCAAATGTCTCTTGGCAGGCATGCCACGTGACATATCCAAACAAATATCTTGTTCATCTAACCTCATCTCATTTATTTTGTGCTTGCTCAGTTTGCTTGTACTTGATACAGATGCGTGACATGTATGGCCGCCATATTTCTGCCTGTGAGATTAGCTGTTTCAATAGGATAAAAGCAAATACGTGATATTAGGCACAGCTTTAAATGCAGCAGTCACGAAAGGTTTTGATGATGTAAAACAAAATGGTGCATTGTAAATTATGTGTAGTCTTTCATAGTTCATAGTTAATCATGGTTAATATTCTTCTGTTAGGAATTAAGAGAACCATTAAAGTCTGCATGGAATAAATTAAATTTTATTTTATTTTCTAAATCCATGTTATATATCTTATCGTGAACAATTCATCTGTGCATATGTTTCATTTTTACATTTTTCTCACCTCATAATATTTAATAATAACTGTACTTTCGACAGACTTCACTAGAGTTGGGTATCGTTTGAATATAAGCAAATTCTGATTCTGCTTATCAATTCAGATTCTTATCGATTCCCAGTTTCCAATATGAAACTAGATTAACTAATATAAATTTCCAACATTATTAAAGGCAAGTATACAGTCAGCAATACAATAAGAACAGATAAGCAATTTAGCAATAGCACAAATAAATACAACTGAACAAATGTAAAATAACACTTAAAAGTTATCTTTTTTATAAATAACAAATTTCCTTATTAAAGTTATTCAGCCAAGATCAGATTTTCTTTTTTTCTATGATTAACAGTAATACAGAGACATCAGCAGGTTTATTAGCTTGCTGTCACTTTAATAAAACCGAATGCACGGATCCAATATACTGTTAAGGCCAATTCACACCGCACGGACAAAAGCCAACAAACGCCAACAAACACCAACAAACAAGTTGGCCGTTGGATTTAGAATTCTATGAGAAAAAACTGTCATGTTCACACCGCCCCAACAAACACCGACCAACGAGTGACGTCTGACTGGGAAAATTCCACAACTACATACGTTTAACCATGTTAACAATATTGTCAGGCAAGTTTATTATATTAATAATATAGTATCATATATATTTTCATTGTATTAAAGTATTGAGGCAAAACAAAAATACCTGAAATCCAAAGCGCTGTAGCCATCGATTTTTTTTTACACCGTTTTTTTTTTTTTTTGCGCGATCCTTTTTATCAACGAGACCCATAACCATATACAACAATGTAGCTAAACAAACCAAAACGAATTATTAAGAACGAAACCGAAGGTAAACCAGCGTTGCTCTGGTTAATGTTACCTCTCTCTTTCGGTGAAGTGGAGCAGCTGCTCTTGCTGAATGGCCTGGATTGCACTATTGACTATTGTACCTTTTGTATATTTTAATTTTTTTAGCTGTATTTTATTTTTTATAAAGAACAAGCTGCGATATCACGTTTCCACTGCTTTGTTGTGTGTGAGGCGCGGGCGCGATCAAACCGCTGTCTCTGCAGGGGACTTGCCTCATCGTCATGGCAACGGTTCGTAGCCAGGTCAGATCACGTCAGAGTTTGTTGCCGTTTGTTGGAAAACTGTTCACACCGCGCAGACATTCCACGACCCGACAAACGCCGACTAAACATGTTCAGTCGGGTGAAAAACGACTCCGACCAACGCCAACAAATGCCAACAGGGGTTTCACACCGATCCAACAAACTCCATCAGACGAGTTTGTTGGCGTTTGTTGGCTGTTGTCGGTGCGGTGTGAATTGGCCTTTACACATGCGTTTTCTTTCTCAACTGTTTACATTCACTTAAGACATGAGCGACTGTGTTTACAAGGATATTTTGACATAATTTTGTGTGTATTTGTCCGTTCAAGTGCAAGAAGACGGAATTGGACCAAGAAGGAATCAATTATTCGTGCACTATATGAGAGGCGGCTTTTTGTGTGCGTGCTCTTGATGTGAACATCACAGAAAATAGCGCGCGAGTGCCGAATTTAATTCTCTTTCGCGTCTTCTTGTGCTTGTATGGTTAAAAAAACACATGAAAATACACAAGAAATCAATAAGCGGAAGGAATCAATAAGCGGAATCGAAATTTGAGTTTTTAACTTTAAGTATTCGATTCCTGACCTTAAAGGGATAGTTCACCAAAAAAATGAAAATTCTGTCATAATTTACTCATTGGTAGTCAATAGGGGGCGAGATCTGCTTGGTTCTTCCATTCTTCCAAATATATTCCTTTGTGTACAGCAGAAGAAAGAAATTTATACAGGTTTGGAACAACTTGAGCAGGCAGCCTCCATGAGGCGACCCGCTCCGAGTTAAATTAATCAGCTTTTATTAGGCTCCTGATATGAGCAGACTTTTCATCTCATATGAGTGCACTGAGATGTTTTTCAAAAGTGCAATTAATTTCTTTATGGGTGAAATGTTTTAATGATTAAAAAGAATGTGTTTGTGTTGACAGTGCAAGAATCAAAATCAGTCTCCGCCTGACAGCAAACAATGGGCTGACACTGTAAATGACATCCCTCATTTATCTTCCCATCACATTTTCTTTTGAACTGTTGTGATGGATGCTGTTAGCAGTGATACCAGCTAGATATTTCACTGTCAGTTATTTATCTCATTCTTTGAAATTATTGTATTCAATATTCAACCATGCTTCATTATAATACCAATATTATAATAATATAATGTTCATTATTCTTTTTTATAATGTTTTTGTTAGGTTAAAAATAGATTGTTTCCTACTGATACAGTCTCCTGCTTCAATTTGTTTTAAAGAACAAAATCAATAAAATTAACAACAGAGGTTTGTGCCGCACCCAGAATAATGTCTGAAAAGTTACTGTTTTCTATTGGTCCACCATCTCTTTGCAGAAACCTCAATTCATGGAAAGTGTAAGTACTACAGTTGATCTGTTTCCTGTCTGATACTGATAAGGCAATGCTGAGTCTCTCTCATGTTCAAAATCAAACACAGATCGCAGAAGGAAGCCTGGTAGCTGCACATGTTTTTGAAAACATTTCATGCTTGAATGATACAGACTGGTTGTTCTGCACAATTTGTCATTGCTTATTATGTAAGCGTGACTTGACTCAACAATAACTTGATAGACATTTTTGTCTCATTGTTCAATAATTTAAAGTCCTACAATAATAATGGGGTTTCATGCTGAGGGATTAAAGGGCAATGGGTGTGAGCATGTCAGGGTGGAGTCGACAGATTGGCTTTAGCTGACTGTGTTGACATGCTGAATGTGTCTTGGCATTAAAATGGCAGCCTATGTGCCCTATCGCCCTGGCACTGATGTATGCAGAGAGACCCAGCTATTCAGTCAACAGGTTTCAGCAGGATGGCACAGACTCAGAGGCCAGCAGAATGTGGAGGCAGATGAGGGATGTGGCCTGTCCTGTCCTTTCGTCATGCTTCCAGAACTTGTAGGCTGGCACATATCTTTGAGCCTGGCAACTGACCAGAGTCAGTGTGAATAGTACAAAAGAACACACACATAGTCATTCAAGAGAAAAAAATTGCTTAACTAGAATTAAAAAGTTTTCTTCTTCTTCTTCTTCTTCTTCTTCTTCAAAGACTTCACAGTTGCAGACATTTTTTAATGCCTCATTTCACATATTCATTTCTTAGTCTAAAAACTTTGATTAATGTTTTTGGGTTTGTTGCTAATGTTGGCAAGGCTCTTGAGACTTTTATAGGACATTTTAGGCCAAATCTTAAAGTGTTAGTTCACCCAAAAAATGAAAATTCTGTCATTAATTACTCACCATCATGTCGTTCCACACCCGTAAGACCTTCGTTAATCTCTGGAACACAAGTTAAGATATTTTTGATAAAGTTCAAAAAGTACCTTTCTGGGCATTTGAAAGTGTTAATTATCTTGATGTCACTGGAGGCCTCACTGAGCTATTGGACTTTATCAAAAATATCTTAATTTGTGTTCTGAAGATGAACAAAGGTCTTTCTGATGTGGAACAACATGAGGGTGAGTAATTAATGACAGAAATTTCATTTTTGGGTGAACTAACCCTTTAAAATAGTGCTCTACTGGTACAATGGGAATGTTGCTGGTTAGATATAATCTCTTATTATTTCATAAAATGCGATTTTGTTCAAATTTTATTATGACACACACACAGTATATTATGACAGATGTCTTGTATAGTCATCTTCTCTACCCTTTTTGTTAGAAAGATAAAATGTAAAGCATGATTATGGACATTGAGCAAGTAACTTTGATATTCAAATTGTGTCGACAGTATATGCATGAACAGTACTTTGTTTCTTGAAGTTTATCTAAGTCATATACCAGCAGTTTAACAGTAAGTGAGTGCAATGTGTTTTGCATGTTTCATATTACTAACTGAAACACAAGACACCTTTAAGGCAGGCTTGTAGTGGAGTGCAAAACTGTCACAGACATCAGTTCTGCACAAAACAGAGTGGTCTGTTAGACAGTCCAAGGTACTTTCCAATTAAATTGCACCAGGCTAAGTACAGGAACAGGAAATTGAGTTAGAGCAAATTGAGTTATTAGATAGTTGTGACCATGCAACATCACATCTTTATGTATAAGGTTCACATTAAACTCTTTATTCACATCAGGCATTTTAACTGTTTACAGAATGTTACAGTTTATGCTATACAGATGATTTGGTAACAGAAATTGTGCTTTTTTACTCTGCGTTTATGTCCATCAATTCATTGAGCTGTGTTATCCAGAAGTTCATTTGACCCTAGAATTGCCATTATTCACAAAGAGGCCTATAAACAACACTGGATAGACTGGTAAAGACCATTATCAAGTGCATATACACTGGTTGCTATCATTTTTGGACACATTTTTTCATTGATTGTACATTATCCATCTTTTTACATGGCAAGTTAGCAAATAAATAAATACATGATTACTAAAAAATGAATATATGGATATTAAAAAAAAATCCTTTAATCATGTAGATTATCTTAAGGCTTTAGCTAAGAAATGTAATTCACTGAAATGAAAACAAGACAAACATTAATTAATATTAATAATTTTATTTATTTATACGCAATGCAAGTAATTTTTGTATGTAAATGTATTTCCTCGGAAACCCTCCACCTCCCCCAGCTCCACCTGCCTAGATCTGCTACTGGATTTATGTATGTCTATTCAATAGAGATGCACCAATTGCAATTTTTTTGGCCGATTCCAAGTTCCGATTTTTTTTTTTTTAGGTAGTTCTTTCTAAGAACTATAATTGACGTCATAAAAAAAAAAAAAAATCTACTTTTCTTCAACGCAAAGTTAAAAAAAACAAACAAGTAAAAAGTCAGTAATAAAAGAAAAAAGAAATTGCAAAACAGCACAAATAAATGCATTAGAATGAAGCAAGATATGAAACTTTAAGTTTTTCAGTAGGTTTTAAGTAGGTTTTTATTCAGGTAAGAAATACTACAGAAATTAATCAAATGTAAAATAACACTGGATAGTCTTCATTGTAAAAATTAAACACAGACTAATGCTTACAATTAAAGTTCTGGGCCGACCATGTGGGAAATTTGGCCGATCCCTGGCCGGTCGATCGGTGCATCTCTACTATTCATGCAGCAGCAGCATATCTTACATGCTCACAGCAGCATGTCTTTGTATCTATTAGCAATAGCAATCCATACTTGCTCTGTAACAGCAGCAATAATCAACAGCAGCAGAAAATGCCTACATTTAGCTATCTAACGTCATTTGAAATGAAACAAGAAAGGAAAAGGCATTGTTATATTTCCATGGACAACAGTGAAATATAATTTAACAGCCATAATACAAAAGTATTTTTCCACTTAATAACGTTTCTTAATGCCACGACTGACCAATCAGAATGAAGTATTCCGGAGAGCTGTGTAACTAATCGAGTGAATATTATCTTATCCATCAAATTGAAATGATCTCTCCAGTTAAAGGAATCTGTGCAGTGTGGGGAGATTTGCAGAAATCACTATACGCAGCATCTGAGGAAGGCCTGCAGTTGGCTCGCTCTAGAGGAATAGGATTATAGTAAAGAGCGTGGCCTCAGTAACATGCTCTTTTCACAGCCAAGGCATATTTGTGTTGCTCCAGCTCAAAGCTGCTTCATTAAAGTCCTGTGATTCCTCTTCAAGGCTGCCTGGTGGCATTATTTCACTTCCACCAGCTATTACTGCCATAAGCCTTGTTAATGAATCCGGGACAAGTAGCATGTTGATGATTTTACAGACTGAAAGGATTTGTCAAAACAATTGTTTTACTGTGTCATTAGTTCTCTTTGTCATGGGTTTAATGTCCTTGTATTCCACCGTAGTTGGAATAGCTGTGTTTGGTTTGATTGGGGATTTGATTACTTTAATCTGACATGCTATTTCTATGTAGCATGCAGCATTACTCTCATTTTGTGATCTTGTGTAAATATTAGCGAATATAAATACAGTTTCACTGCTGAGCTTTACTGTTACACGTTACCTCTCCAAGATGACTCGCAGTTCATATTAGATTTGGTGTTAAATTGTTTAAAGGGATAATTTACTCACCCTCAAGCCATCCTAGGTGTATATGAATTTCTTCTTTCAGACGAACACAATTAAAGATATATTTAAAAATATCCTGGCTCTTCCAAGTTTTATAATGGGAGTGAATGTTTTTTTTTGAAGCCCGAAAATCCATCATAAAAGTAATCCATATGGCTCCAGGGGGTTATTAAAGGCCTTCTGAAGCAAAGAAATGCATTTTTGTAAGAATAATTTCCATAATTATAACTTTATAAACAGTAGCACTTTACAAAAAATGTAAAAAAAAGATCATTCATACAATCTTATACAATCTTTGACGATAATGAAATTATTCCATACAAAGAAGTGAAATGACTTGTGTTTGTTAATCATCCCATCTGATTTTGATTTAAAAATAAAATTACAGAATAAAACCGTTATAATGTCATGATGACTTTTACACTTTACCTGAACTCCAACCTGTTCTGAATATAATCATCCTCTGGGTCAGATAACGAAATTTGTGAAATGGTGATATTGTACCTAAAACTCCAATATTGTTAGATTAACATTACAGTAATTCTTCTGTTTCCTTTATTTCCTAGGTGAGCGTGCTGACCACACTGGAGCGGCGCTTCAATCTTCAGAGCGCTGATGTGGGCGTCATTGCCAGCAGCTTTGAGATTGGCAACCTGGCCCTCATTCTCTTCGTCAGTTATTTTGGTGCTAAAGCCCACCGTCCTCGGTTAATTGGCTGCGGAGGCATTGTTATGGCTTTGGGAGCGCTACTCTCTGCACTACCTGAGTTCCTCACCAGTCAATACATGATAACAGACTCATGGAGCAAGGATCAGGGGCGAGACATGTGCTCCAACACCTCTAAAGCTGATGAACCGTGTGGGAATAGAGCCAACACCAACATGATGTACCTGCTTCTGATTGGAGCCCAGGTGCTGCTGGGTATTGGTGCAACGCCTGTTCAGCCCCTGGGTGTGTCCTATATAGATGATCATGTGCGGAAGAAAGACTCCTCTCTTTATATAGGTAAGTAAGCATCATGTTTCCTACAAGCTGGGGGTTTTAATGCATTTAGTTTACATAGCCACAGGCATCAGTTTTTACGCATAAGTAAATTGCACCAGATTTATTTAAGGAAAAGCATGTATCTCCTCCAGGGCCTGGGAGTAAAAAAAGTAGATGATTATCAGGGTGATTCATTGTGGTTTCAGGCCTTCTGATGGCAAGCCAAAAACCACTGATGTATTAAAGTGGAACAGCAAATAAGAAAAGGTTGAGCTGTTATGCACCAGAAAGCAGCATGTGCACAAAACCACTAAGTCAATAAGAAAAAAGCATGTGCGTGTGGGCAAGCGTGTTTTATTTTATATTGTTTGTGACCACGGCTTTAACAATTATAATCAGCAGGTGAGCAGTGCTGGGAGGGTTTTAAACATAATTACTTTCATTTTGTATGTGTGGGGAAGAAGGTCATGGAAAAAGAGCTTAAAACACAATATAATGACTTCTATTGGAGCAGTAGATAGCAGGTTTTGGGGGTGTGCAGCAATATATATCATATATACTGCTGTTTATTCAGTATCATTTGATACTGAATACTGGAGTAATCATTAAAAAATATTTTAATAATATTTAACAATATGACTTTTATTTTTGTGAAACTATTTAAATTGAATTCATATAAAAAATTGTATTTGTTTACTGTATTTTTGATTAAATAAATGCAGCCTGGGTGGGCATAAAAGGCTTAAAAAATATTAAAGAGGGCCTATTATGCCCCTTTTTACAAGATAATAGTAATAGTAAAAAGTCGCTAGTGTCCCCAGAATGTGTCTGTGAAGTTTCAGCTCAAAATACCCCACAGATCATTTATTATAGCTTGTCAAATTTGCCCCTTTTTGGGTATGAGCAAAAACACACTATTTTTGTGTGTGTACCTTTAAATGCAAATGAGCTGCTGCTCCTGGCCCGCTTTCCAGAAGAGGGCGGAGCTTTAACAGCTCTTGCTTCAGTTTCTCAACAACAACAAAGCTGGAGAATCTCACTCAGCCTAAATGAGGATTGTCAGTAACGGTGTTTAGCCTTACATTGTTCAAACCGGAGTCGACACTGATGGAGAGACTCAGGAAGAAGTTACAACTTTTAGAATGAAACTGGACATTTCTGAATGGTTAGTGGATAAAAGTAAAAGTAGTTGCTGTGGAGTTGATTCAACTCATTGACTAGCATGTGCCGTCATGTAAATCTCTTGTCCAGTGTTGAATTGACCCTTGTTTGTGAAGCAGTCCAGCGTAAATTGACGGCATGGCAACAACACTCTACTAAAACAACTCTATGCTCAAACAGCCACATTACACTCTAACTAAAGTTAAAAAAGTGAAATAATAATCAAAGACCCCTTTAAAAAAAATCTTACTGACCATTACTGAACTTTTGAGCTTGCAATTCTAGAGAATTCTGACAGACAATCTTAGGTATAAATTAAAAACAAGACTGAACATGATTTTAGTATTGTTCTCAGTACAAAAAGCGAGCGACTGTAGCTCACTTGGTTGATTTTGTAGTTGTCAGGGTGGCACGAACAAGACAAATTTCATGTTCACAAATAACAAGAAACATATCTCATAGGTACAGGCAGCAAATCTTATCAAAACACACAGATTTCCAAGTCTTGAAGAAGGCGGGCCATGGTTTGTTTCACATGCATGCGGCTCAGTGATGAGGGAGAGACGATAAGTGTTGAAAAGGAAGAAGTGCCTTCAGTCCATGTTTGATGCTGTGATGCTTCACAGGTTCCACATCAAAAGGGATGTGGAATTTAAAATGATAGATTTTAAGTCACGGTTGAAATATGTATGTCATTGCATTATACAAAATATCACATCAAGTGACATTTGCAAACAAATGATCATAGACATTTTCATGTACTGCTAATACATGAAAAATCATAAGGTTTCTTCATTTTGAACAGCATATCTGTTTGATCATATGGTTTATATAAACGTTTAGCCTCCTTGTTAGAGCGCACGACTCCCCTGCCGGGGACCAGGGTTCGAGTCCCACTTAGAGCAAGTGGTTTTGAAAAAGAGGGGTTATGTAAAATATACATTTAGGTTTGACATAAAGGTCCACTCTAAATACATTGTGCAGACAGTTTCACAGTGATTTTTTCTTTCATTCTTTCTCTTTTGGAAGTGGATAAGGCATTGCTAGTATTTTTCTGTCAGGTTTATTCTCAAGTTGTGCAAGATCCTCTCTTCCTTTTCCCGTTCATCTCTGTTTCTTACCTCAGCTCCTGTTCAAAGTTCTTTATGCAACAAACCAGCATTTCAAAAGGCTTTTGGGCAAGCGCAGTGCTTGTTTGACAGTGTGCAGTAGGAAATGGACACACACTGATTTCAGTTTGCAAGCTCAGAGGGAGATTTGGAGCTGTTCTCTTCTGATAAGCCGCACAACAGAGTTTGAAGGCAAACAAGCAGCGTTTCGTTTGAGAACAATGTTGTATTGTAGTGGAGGCTGCACTCAGCTGATCGTCCAAATCCCTGTGCTGCAGGCATGGCATGTGCTGCATGAATGGGCCAGATTGTTCAGACATCAACCAAGATTTCTTTTTTTACGTACTGCTAATAGATTCTCAAATTGCAACACAACAACATAGCTTGTGTAATTGTTTTTCCTCTTGTTGTTCAGTGTTGTTTGCAATGCACAAACTTAATGCTTGATTCTAATATAAAAAGTGCATCTCCAGAAGTCTTACAAGACATTGTTAGGTTGTACAAAGAAAATGCACATTGAAGCAGTGCATTTTGATATATTAGTGTTTGTGGTTTATGCCACGTGATTAATGGTCTACCATTTTGTGAAGATATTTTCAGAGTAGCTGCAGGTATGTTTGCCTACATTCAGTGTTTGAGAGAGATCTGGACTATGATTTATTGAAAAGATTGCGCCCTTTTGCTGGCAATACAAAATTGGACACTACTGTGAATACTGCAATGATTTTAATTCACACTTTTGTTAATTTAGTCTCCAAAAGATCGACTTAAAGAGTAGTTCCATATCTCATAGTATGAGAGTGTTAAGGCATTTTAATAACTCTGATGAAATTTGACAATAAAAATGGCATCAGGTTAATAAATAGGTATTTTATAATACAGTATATATACCTTTCCAAAGTTTGGGGTTGCTAAGATTTTTTTTAAATGTTTTTGAAATCGATTTCAAAACTAAACATTTCAGATTTTTAAAATGTTTTATGCTGTCCAATGCTGCATTTATTTGATCAAGAATAAGTAAAAAAGTTATATAATGTAATTTTTATAATGGCAAAGCTGAATTTTCAGTATAATTTTTTTAGCACCACATGATCCTTCAGAAATCATTCTAATATGCTGATTTGGTGATCAAAAAACTTTTTATGTTGAAAACGGTTTGTGCTCAATATTTTTTGTGTAAATATTAAGGTAGCTTTTGTAACATTATATAAATGCATTTACTTTCACTTTTGATACATTTAATGCTTGCTGAATAAAAGTATAAATTTCTTTTACTGACCCCAGACTTTTGAATGGTTGTGTATACATATATATATAAATATATAATATAATATACATATATATATATATATATATATATATATATATATATATATATATATATATATATATATATATATATATATATATATATATATATATACACACACACACATAATATATACACATTGTATACATATTGATTAGAATATAATTAGAATATTAATATATAGTTATTATTTATAAAGTTCTATTTTATGTATTATTTTTTATATGAAGAAAAGGTCAATAAAGAGAATGTTTCTTCTGCTAAATCACCCAGCTATATTCTGAACCTAAGTGGCCTTATATAGATCATATATAGAAAACCACACAGCACAGTTACCCTTTACCTTTAATGAGCTCGGACAGACCACATCATTGTGTCTTTTATTGCCTGTCAGCATCATTGAATGTGGCTTCCAGGTCAGCCTGAACCCAGACTGACGTTCTTATCTGCACTCCTGCGGCCTGAACATCACATTGCAGTCATGTGTTTCTGTACGCCTATGCACTCTCCACAGTGAAAAGCCTTCATTAGAGGAGCACACAGTGAGATCTTATTAAAAATGTTCATTAGTAGATTCAGCGTTTTAACGCTCTCAAAGAAAGCAGGGAAGGAAAGAACCTTTATGAAAGATGTTTTGTCACACACCTTAGCTTTCAGTGTCTCTATAATGATCCATCAAGTACTATACTTAAGATAAGTGCTAGCCTACTTTTTTCTGCTGAAATCTGAAAAGAACACTAAATGGAGCTTTTATCCTCAGGAAAGCTGTTTGAGAAATATGTTAATGTTGGATGAGACAATTACCACCTGTTGGCCATAGCAACAGAGGAATTATCTGATGCAAATTGCTTCGATAAACAACTTCAAATGAATATGCAACAAGACTAATAATGAATTAGGGCAATTTGTGTCCATATGTATCTGTATTTGCATATACCCAAATAAGAAATGTTTGATGCTTTGCTGGGAAACCCTGGGTCCGGCCATTCATGTTGATGCAAATTTGACATGTGCCACCTACCTACATTGTTGCAGACCAGGTACACACCTTCACGACAATGGTGTTCCCTCATGGAAAGTGGCTCTTTCAGCAGGATAATTCGCCCTGCCACACTCCATACATTGTTCAGGAATGGTTTGAGGAACATGTTGAAGAGTTCAATGTGTTGTTCTGGCCTCCAAATTCCCCAGATCTCAATCCAATTGAGCATCTGTGGGACTGTGGGATGTGCTGGACCAACAAGTTCGATCCACGGCGGCTCCACCTTGCAACCTGCAGGGCTTGAAGGATCTGCTGCTTACGTCTTGGTGCCAGATACCACAGGGCTCCTTTAGGATTCTTGTAGAGTCCATTGGTGGGAAGATGCTGTATTGGCAGTATGCGGTGGACCAACAGCATATTAGCAAAGTCCCTTACCTAAAGACAAGTCATTACACTCGGCGGCCATCTTTATAACTCCTCACGGGCATGCAAGTGCAGCTTTTTGAATGGGGAAACATCAAATTCTCCAAAGCTGTTCGCCAAGCTTTCGATTACATTTCATATTTGAAATCACCAATGAAATCTGACAACAACTATCTCATAAATTTTGTTGATAAATGCTAAAATCATTCTAACGCAATGATTTTACCAGTCGCCGATTGGCTCTTATTTAGAAGGTGGGACTTATTCCACCATATTGCTCGTTGCACTTCCTTCCCATCATAATAATACGAGTGCACCATCTTTCTATATATAAAGTCTTTGATATTAGGCAGGTGGTCATAATGTTTTGGCTCATCGGTGTGTGTTAGATGTCACTGTAGCAGTCATTTTTAAAGTATTTTAGCGTACAATCAACCATCCTGAATGGCATAAGCACTTTGTTTTACATGTGTTTGTTGTTCAAATGACTAACATGCGTGCTTTTAGAGCAGGCTTCTGGGTGATCTCTGTATGAGTGAAGACGTAATTACAGAATGAGGCAGGAATGCTAACCAGCCGGCCATGAGGTAGGTCTGAACTGGCCCAGCAGCACATGCATACCGCACAGCCCTATGAAAAACAACTCCCACAGGGCGAGCTTGGCTTTTCCTGCTTCCTTACAGTAAGCCTCCCACAAATCTGCCCGCCGTGCCAAGGGCTTTTCATCAGCAAATGCACAGATTTAAGCTATTAGGTCACTTTTAGTCCCGCTTCTCATTTTATTTGTTGAATACATGAAGAAACAGTGTATACAGAGCGGTGTGTTAGTAGCCACCTTTAATAGGAACAAAATGTTAGAGGTCATCTGTAACACTATTTCTGCAATGCTGCATCAAACATACTTCACATCTCGCAATTGCAGCTCCATTTCTCATTATTCTGTCAGGACCACTATCGTCAAATGTGATTGACAATCAGCATACAGTTTGGATATTTTGGCAAAAACCTCCCTGCACATCCATACAGCCTAGCATGGATAAGAGCAGTGAGAGCAGCAATAACCCCCCTTAGGGTAAACAGAACAAAACATCAGATGTCATTAGTTCTTAATGACATTTTAGAGTAACATAATTCAATATAAATGAGTCTTATGAAGGAATATCAGAGGTCCTGATTGTAAATAAGAGGTGGAGTTGGGGATGGAGGAGGGTAATTTGCTCCTGAACAACGCGATAAGCTGCTAGCTGAATAACCTTATAAATGGAAGCTGTGATAGTGTCATATTCCTATAGGTAAATGTGAATCAGCTGATGCGAGCTTGACTCACGTGACCTGCCAGAACTTCCATAGTAGGAAAAAAAGTACTATGGAAGTCAATAGCTATTGTCAACTGTCTGGTTAACATTCTTCAAAATATCTTCTTTTGTGTTCAACAGAAGAAATAAACAGGTTTAGATCAGCTTTGAACTTTGAACGACTTGACTTAAGATGACACTCATTTGCAGATAAACAAAGCATTTGTATGATAGTCTTGTTTTAGTGCCTCAACATTTGATCATTTGACTAAAACACACAAATACAGACAGGGTTCAGGATTCAAAATGGACGCTGTTTCCCAGAGCCTTTTGCAGTCCATTGCTAATTTTGGGTCTTCCCACAGGGGCTTGACTGCAGAAATTCACAGCATGTACATGCAGGGATCAGGGTATTGCTATGACAGTCAAGAATGCTTGAACCCAACCAAACTGGCTCTCCATGCTTTACAAGCTTTCACAGTGTCAGTAATATGATTCCTGTATGTTGACTCATTTGACTGGATTCATGTAGCCCAAAGACAGTGAGGGGACAGAGCTTATTCAAACACATTAGCATGCTCATGTTTGAATATGCAATTTCTAGTTACTGATAAAAATCTATAAATTCTCAAAAAAATCTACAATACAGAACTATGGGTACTGAAACTCTGATTTGATGATGAGAATCACCAAAAAGGCAGAAGATCAAATAAGTCAGCTACAGTATATATGCAGTTTTATGTAGTCAAGTGCAGACTGTAACTATCACAGAGACATACGTGAATGCTGTTGTTTTTGTCTCTGGTTAGGCGGTTCTGGGAAGACTTAACCCAGACCTGCTCTGGGCCTCGTCACACCGCCCAGGCAGAAGATGATATGACAAGTGGCTGTTGGAAGCAGGGGAGACAAAGTTCCCGCTTTTTTCTGCTGGTTTAGATCTAGGACACTGTCTATAAAACACAAACCACAGTCATCGTATTCACAACATTTATTAACATAATGCAATTTGTTGAGGCATGTCTAATTTACATAAAAATACATTTTGTGCCTTTTGTTAAACATCTAATGTGTGCATCCATTTTAAATAGGTTTCTTTTTACGTTTAGGTACTCTCAAGCCGCTTTTCCATCGAAATTAGCTGGAACAATTTGTCCCAGGGCTTTTATTTCCCCCAGACCTGTTGCTGTCTGCATTTCCATCTTGGTCTAAAGTACTGTGAAGATTAAGTCCAGTGACGTAGGACTGCACGCAACTTTCCAGTTCCCGCTGGATTTAGTAAGCCGCATATAAGCTTAAGCATCGGTCGGATTTTTTAAACTCCGTTGTTAATTCGAATAGCAAACAAATCTTATTGCATGCACCGCTACAGACTTTTAAAAATGGTGGTTGAAATAAAATGCTTTGTGGTGTCAACCAATCAAAATGGTGCACGATTTCAACCAATCAGCATGTTCAGCGACAAAGTCCCACCTCTGAAAGTTCCTGAACTTTGAAAAAGTACTACCTCATGAGCAGAGACTTTCTGAGGGGGGAATTTTTACCCAGAACTTCATTTAGGCTCTGGTCCCTGCAGTCGAAACACACCGAATACCATCTCAAAGTCCCTAGTTCCCGAGGAAAGTTCCTGCGGTGAAAAAGAGGCTTCAGTAATATTTACCCCTTAAGACATGAAAATAAAATATATTAAATATTTACATTTTATGTAAACTTTTATGTAACTTTTATTTTGTGTGATCCATGCTGAAAATACAAGATGGCTGCCATTCCAGTCAGCGCTACATAAACGATAAAATTCTGAGTGCCATCACCATAAAATAAATTTTAAAAAAATTATGGATTTTTTTTTTTTAATTCATGTGCCCTCATAAACCTTCATTAAAATAACTCTCACAGCAACATCTCTTCTCTGATGACGTTTACTGGCGTGAGGGCGGGGCACACTGTCACTCACATGAGATCACAGCAATAGCAAACCACAACCATACAATCAATCCTGATGGACAAAATTAAGCCCCGCCCTACATTTTTTTTCTCATTCAAGAAGCTGTTTCAATCAGATGACAGGTCTTCAGATGCTTCTCTCTAAAGTTATTAAAGATAACTATGATATTAATTAACAATATTGACAAATGCAATAAAATACAATCTTTTGAACATTGAACTTTATATTGCAATGTTGATGTTTATCTGAAACCGAGAGATCTCAGATGCATCCTTAAGAGACACGTCAGCATGGCTGCTGCAGTGTTTTGACTTCACCCCCTGCCGTCAGCCACGCATGCTCATAAGCCACTTAAACGCTGCACATGTAATGTCATCTTGGAGGATTAGATTCTAAATGGGTTTTTCCATCTCACTGATAAGCTGCATGCCAAGACCGCGCCTTACCAACTCCCGTTTGTTTAATTTGAGAACAATGAATGTTGTCATCTCTCACTCTGCAGGGGTGAGAGAACAGACTTCAGCAGTCCTCACTCTCAGACAAACCCATTCTTTTCAGTCTCCTGTCAGCTCTTGCATTATTTTGCAAGATCAGTTTATCCAGTCCTCTCTTTAAGTTAGTCTCAAGTGCTTTAGTGATTTGCAGTAGCACATGCTTGATCATTATTGCAGTGATTATTATGTTTCTTGCATGTTATATGATTGAGAACAGTTTTAATTGATGGAGAGTGCAGCTTTTCATTTCTTAAACAACCATGGAGGAAGATGCATCATGACCATATTCCAGGATGACAATGTCAAGATTTATCAGCCTCAAATTGTGAAAGAATTGTTGAAAGGAAGCATGAAATACCATTTTCACACATGAATTGGCACCTCTGAGTCCAGACCTTAAATTCATTGAAATTCATTGAATGTGCTGGAGTAGACTGCTCAACTCTTGCATTGTCAATACTAGATCTTGACCAAAAATGTATCCACATCTTAATGGAAATAACATCACAACATTCATTCC
Organism: Chanodichthys erythropterus; assembly: GCF_024489055.1. Taxonomy (NCBI): domain Eukaryota; kingdom Metazoa; phylum Chordata; class Actinopteri; order Cypriniformes; family Xenocyprididae; genus Chanodichthys; species Chanodichthys erythropterus. The sequence goes on along the minus strand of NC_090227.1, from coordinate 37,937,890 downwards.
CATCAAGAGATGCATGAAGAGGAGAATCTTGGCTTTGTCATCCTGGAATATGGCCATGATACGTCTTCTTACATGGTTGTTTAAGAAATGAAAAGCTTCCCAAACATATAACATGCTAGAAACATATTAATCCCTGCAATAATGATCCAGTCATAGACTCCAAAGTATTTGCCTATTTAAATCCAAACAGTGACTATGTAGTACGCTTCTCTGTTCCATGACTTTAATTGTCCTGAAGGACGGCAGATGAGGACAAAGCAAATGGATAGACCAAATTACACATGAATGTGTTATATTTATCACAGAGTTTTAGACATGTTTGTGCTACTTAATATTTTTTGGGGAAGAGTTGTGTTATAAAATCACTTGGCTCTGAAACCTGAGGGGTTATGTAGTTTGAAGGGGTACAATCTGTATGATGCAGACAGATATTAGCAGGTAAAGACGGGATGTATGCTACTTAGGGAGAAACTAATCACGTGGGCAGAAAGTTGCGCTAAGATGATTATGTTGAGGAGAGTGTGTCCAACCTTAGAGAAGGCACTGCGTTTGAATTTGGTGGAGGAAACTGTGATTAATTTAAATGGAACATAGGCAGACTTCAAGATTAGCTTTAAAATGCATTAAAATGAGGTTGAGTAACATCACTGGGGTCATCTGGCGTCACTCACTCACTTAATCCTATCATTAGTCAATCCTGCTCGCCAATCAGACTAAACAAATCGTAGGTTATAGAAAAGAGCTACTTTCCCTTCCAAACAATCTGTGCTATAACCACAAACTGCCATTCAGCCATGTAGGGAGGAACAGGATACAGCATTTGAATCACAAGACCATATTTATGTCGTGTTTAATAACCACTTAAACCATTTAATTGGTTATTCATTATAAATATAATTTTGTTCTTTTATAAAGAGTATCATTATGTGGAAAATTCTTTTTTCTTGCAAGACTCTGCACATTGGTTTCCATTCTTTTCTTCCATCCTACTCTACTAGACTCAGAGGACACAATGTCAAGTGTTGTTACATGCAGACACAAGCCAGACCTACGTCTCCGGCTGGCTGATTGTCTGTTTACATGCTTTACAATGCTTTTCAGCCCTTTCCAGAATATTTTGCTGGAAATGTCTCATGAGATGTGATGACCTACAGTAACAAGTACAAGTAGTATGCTTTAAGCCACACCAATCGAATGAATGCCATAGCATGAGGAATTTTTGCATTGGCTTTTCAACAAATAGTTTCAATTTTCAAACAGGGCAGCTCTGAATATCTCATGAGGTCCAAAGAGCTGAATCTTCTGATGGTGGTCCTCAAGTTGCATCACCCGTCGCTGCTGCAATCTGGGTCACAAGACTGATTACAAAGCGGATTTTTTTTTTGGTGCTGGGTGAAAAACAAAGGGGGAGGGCGGCATTATAAAATACAACACATCAGTGGCTTGTCTAGCCTTGAAACTATCGGATTGAGATGCTCAGTCCGATAAGGCATGACATCTCTGTCTTACACTGGAACATTGGCACTTCAAATCAGGGATGATTTGATTAGAATAGCCTGTTCTTACAGATTCATGCTGCCCCTGGCATTAGTGTAAATACCTGGACTCATTGATTGAGTGGTTTGTAAGTAGCAGCTCTCTAAACCCTCTCCTGTGTGTTCAGCACTTTTATTTGAGGTGCAGGATAAGATTGTCTAATTAAATGGGTGTAGATCAATAAGGGTTGGCCGTAACTATAACATTAAGTGTTCACTCATATTATTGATTGTTAGGAAACATCCTCCATTTTGCTATGCTCCGAAAATGCCTAGCTGAGAAACACAAGCTCTACTGGTAGTAAATATGCAAGATGGGATTGCACATCATACACCTCTGAGCTAATGCACAGCTCAGGTTTCCAACCACAATCCACTATTTATCCACAGTCTAAGTCAATAGAGAAGTATTTACAGTGATTAAATAAAATCAGTACTGACCATGGCTAAATTGAAATACGAATATATTGAAATATTGGTCAGGCCAATAAATCAAGAATATTTTGACCATTTTGACATGATTAAAAGCTGAGATTCTTGCATACACTTCCATTCAAAGGTTTGGGTCTCACAAAAACTGCATCTGTTTTATGATATATTTGGAATTGTAGATGTCTTATATGTTTTCATTAAAGTGCTTTGTTTATATATATATATATATATATATATATATATATATATATATATATATATATATATATATATATATATATATATATATAGCCATTTTATCAGCGATGTGACACACTCATCTTAAAGGGAGGGGCACACCAAGCCAATGGTCGGGCAGTGTCTGGCCGTTTTTGATCGTCGGTCAGGTTAGTTTTTTCATTGTGTTCCATACCGTTGGCTCTAGTCACCGTCTGGGTGTTTTGCAACCTGGTCTCACAGGAGAGACGTACCCGTGGGCACGTTTTCGCGAGACACAAAATAACGTACCGGCACGTACGTCTGGCTGCAGTTTCCGACAGAAATGAATGCTAGAGGCCGGTAAAACGTCAATGAGCGCTTTAGCTTGTTTGTCAAATCAAGAACCGCGGCGATTTGTCTAAAAAGCAACGTCATAAAAACGTACCACATTCACCCTATTATCTGCTCCAGCAAAAAAAAAAAAAAAAAAAAAAAAAAAAAGGAACACGATTTTAGCGCCACTCAGTGGACATTTCACATCGAAACTGCAGCGATATGTACTCACTGGTACGTATTTCGCGTTTTGCGGAAATGTGCCCACGGGTACATTTTCTTCCGATTCAGCATATTGAATTGGTGACTCGGCTCCGTCGGTGAGAGAGAGAACTCTGATTGGCTGAGCAAGACCAGTGCTGTGCACAGGTGTCTCTCATTAACCCTTCACTCCCACAGTTCTCAGCCTCACCCAACTCATTATAATGTACATACAGTTCATTTACATAAACATCACATTCAGATCTTGGTTAAATGTTAGATAGCAAATAACATATGCTATCTGCTATTATAACTATAAAAGAGACTGTCATCATATACTTGAATGTATATAATCAAACAATATACGGTATTTTTGGTCTTAAAAGTTTTAACCTAACCATAGGCTCTACTCTCCACCACAATGGTGACCCTACAAAACTAACATAACAACTAACATAACATAACAGAACATCAAACACTAACTTATGTTAATCTTGTGCAAAAACACTCAAAATAACACTTAATTTCAACATTTATTTTCCTTATACAATCTGACACACAGCATGCTGTGAATTAGAAATCTGCTTCAACTCAATCATATTAAGTTCAGCTTATTACAATCAAATTAAACTTTTTTCTTTTGTGAAACAAACTCATTTCATTTGATTCATTTCACTGTTCGGTTTTACGATGTGGTAAGCTTTGTTTACGGGTTGTATATCTGCAGTCCTAGAATTGGTTTCTCTTTTTGAATGACTAAAATAGAATACTGATACCTGCTGATATAGACAGATATTTACAGGCGCAGAACGCACATGCTAGTTGACAGTCGCCTTTAGCCCTTTTGATGAGTTCAAGCGCAGCTTTTTGGACGAGACACAGCCGACGAGAGGTGACAACACAGTCAGCTTTCTTTGCCGCAAGTTCTTTGACATCGGCTTGTTGTGTCCCAGGCTTTAGATATCAGCATTAGCAACCACCAATAAAAATCCCATACCGGACCCCATTAGTCAGGACATGGCATAGTATATATACAATTCATCCTTAGTTCAGTTCATCACAGTCATGTTTATTTGAAGGCTCAGTACTGAAACTTTATTCCAATGCTACAGTTTATACTTGGCAGATATGATCTGTTTACAGCTTCCCTTCCGCATGCAGTACAATTAGTGCCTAATTACGAATAGCAGGCATGCTTTGCTCTAAGGGGCTGCTTTATTCAGTGGCCTGGTTCCTCTCTGGATGCAGCTTGGAAGTATCTGGAGACCCGCTGTTGGCACTGTCATACTGGTAATTAGGCCAAGGCACCTGCTGAAGAAAGGTGGACCAGCTGTAGTCAATACTGCGGCCCCCTCCTCCAGTGCAGCTGGAGCTCCTCACCAATAGGCCCATGGAGACTTCAGGCCTGCTGCTCCTTCAAGGCCTCTGTCTGCTTATCTGCTCTCAGGGCTCTTTGTGTTTTTGGCTCTTAGCCCAAGGGAAACATCTGACACACCAGCTAAAGTGTGCTAGTTGTGCCAGTGGCCAAGACATATAGCTATTGGCCTTCTCTACTGTATATCCGTCACTGCATCTTTCTCTGTGTCTGTCCATCTCTCTCTGCCCTTGTGGTGCAATATAAACAGTCAGACAGGTCTGTTTGCAAACATGCCAGCCCTGGTTTTATAATTTTATGTGGCTATGTGAAACTGCCACAAGCTACTATTACACAACCAAGTGCTATAAAGAAAGGAATGAAATGATGCAGAAGATGCAGAGAAATTATATATATATATATATATATATATATATATATATATATATATATATATATATATCAGTTTCCTTCTACTGAACTTCATTTAGACAAAAGAAATGTAATGATTGACCATCATCTGATAAGACAGATATAGGCCAATGTTTGATTGGTTAGAATGGTTCATTCATTCATTCATTCATTCATTCATTCATTCATTCATTCATTCATTCATTCATTCATTCATTCATTTATTCATTCATTCATTCATTCATTCAAAATAAAAGTTTGTGTTTTTACATAATGTGTGCATGTACTGTGTATATTTATTATGCGTATTTAAATACACATACATACATGTATATATTTAAGTTTTTTTTGTATATACACACACATATATATGTGTGTGTATATATATATATATATATATATATATATATAAAATTTAGATTATAAATATAAATATTGTATATATAATATATGTTTTGTTCAATATATACATGCATGTGTGTGTATTTATATATACATAATAAATAGAGACAGTACACATATATTATGCAAACACAAACTTTTATTTTGAATGTGATTAATCACAATTAATCACATCCAAAATCTATTTTTTGTTTTGCTTTGCTTTGCTGTGTTTTGTTTTGTTTTGTTTTGTTTTGTTTTGTTTTGTTTTGTTTTGTTTTGTTTTGTTTTGTTTTGTTTTGTTTTGTTTTGTTTTGTTTTGTTTTGAGAAATGGACCAACTGACAGTTTTCTCCATTTATTATTCCTGACTAAGACAGAATGACATGGTATAGCTGTTCATCATCATCATTCACTAAAATATTAAATTTTTCTCCACAAGAACATTTTTCCATTTATTCACATTTTGCCATCTGTTTGTTTGTGAACATATAAGCCTGCATTTTAGTTGTTTTTGCCACCCCAGGGTAGTTTGGGGTCCTTTGAAGTGAGTCAAAGAAAGAGCACAGGTGCAGATTTTTATCTTTCTTCAATAGGCAGGTTGGCTTATCTTATTTCTGCGAACCCAACTTGTGGTTAATTTTGGATTGCGATGTTGGTGGCACACTGCATCTTTTCCAAGTGTGTCCGCTAATCTGTTTTGATGAAGATGTTGGAGATTTGGAATACTGATAAGCCAGGATCAGCACACAGCTGGATTTTTTTCAGTCCGACTGAATAAATATAGCTAATAGAAAATAGAGCTGTAGTAGAAAGCAAATCAGTTCAAAGCAGGGTATTTACAATAGTTTTTTTTTCTTCCTCTGGCCCAATTAGAGGTTTATATAGTGAAGCGTAAAAGGCTACATATTGTTTTTAATAATGTTTTCCTTTTTAGGTGATCCATCTTTACTATATAATCACATTATGTGGCTGTATGTTGTTCAAATTTATCCTGCTTATATTTGCATTCAAAATACCCTTGAATGAAACACTCAGGCCAGAATTTAATAAAAGAATAGTTTTTGTTCATTTTAAACAATGTTTTCTTTGGATATGCAGAGCACTTGTGGTCCTAACCGTATGTGCTGTACTTGAAAGACCCCATTTCTCAAGTATAATTGCTGTTGCTATTACATGCTTGCCTGCAGCAATGTGTGCTATTTGTCACGGTTTCAGACTACGGTGCTCAGCGCTGAAGCGGCAATGCATTAAAGAGCCATCAGCTTTCATACTGAAGTCTAATGTGAGGTCGCAACCTTAAAAGAGGTTTATATCCCACCAAGGCATTAGTCAAGAAGTGTGTAACTGCATGAATATTAGATAAAGACCAGTATACCATAGTATATATAACGTAAAAAGATTTCATAATGCTTAAATTTCTTGAATATTTACATAAATGTCACTAAACGATTATTAGTTTCTTAGTTAAATGTCCTGGCTAACACTGCACAATATGTTGCTTTTTCAGGATTATAAAAGTGGACTTTTTAAGTATGTTGTAACATGCATTTTGCACTTGGCTTTGTTCCCACACAATTGGCTCAGGAAGCACTCTTTGTTTGCTTAGCATTGTCTTTAAGTTTATAAGCATTTAATTATGAATTCAGCTCCTGCTTTCACTCTCTTTGGCTTTGTTCTGATTATTTAGGTCAATATGGTGGAGAACAGAAACACTGTCAGTTTAATGAGAGGAAGTTAATTAACATATGATCCCTGATAACCCACAATGTTCCAAAAAAGACACTCGCTCTAAGCGTCTTATGCTGCCTCGTAGTTGAGATTGGTTTTCGAGTCATAGTAGAATATCCCTCTGATTTTGTGTTGTTTGTTGCTAACTAATCTAGTCATGTTGTAAATAGTACAGAATCGTATTTTTTTAGATGTTTATTTCTGATTTCAAGACCTCTTTTTAAAATATCAACTTGTTTTGTGTCATGTCAGAGGTTTCATTACGATGCACCCATGCCATAATCATCAGCAATAATGAAAGACAGCATAATCTATATAAGCATCTACTCCCATTTTGGCTGTTGGGACCCTAAATTCTGTGGCTCAGATAGATTAAAGGATTATCTGAATTTGTCCTCTTCATGTGTTCTGTATATAACCATATATGGGTGTTTCTTCAGCTATGGGCCAAACAGTCTCACTATTTTGTTTACTCTGTCCAACAGTGTATATACATACACTACCATATAAAGATTTATGTATCATGGACAAATTTATTTGTATCTGTTTTCTTATGTGTTATACAAACCCGATTCCAAAAAAGTTGGGACACTATACAAATTGTGAATAAAAACAGAATGCAATGATGTGGAATTTCAATATTTTATTCAGAATACAACATAGATGACATATCAAATGTTTAAACTGAGAAAATGTATAATTTTAAGGGAAAAATAAGTTGATTTTAAATTTCATGGCATCAACACATTTTAAAAAAGTTGGGACAAGGCCACGTTTACCACTGTGTGGCATCCCCTCTTCTTTTTATAACAGTCTGCAAACGTCTGGGGACTGAAGAGACAAGTTGCTCAAGTTTAGGAATAGGAATGTTGTCCCATTCTTGTCTAATACAGGCTTCTAGTTGCTCAACTGTCTTAGGTCTTCTTTGTCGCATCTTCCTCTTTATGATGCACCAAATGTTTTCTATTGGTGAAAGATCAGGACTGCAGGCTGGCCATTTCAGTACCCGGATCCTTCTTCTATGCAGCCATGGTGTTGTAATTGATGCAGTATGTGGTCTGGCATTGTCATGTTGGAAAATGCAAGGTCTTCCTTGAAAGAGACAACGTCTGGATGGGAGCATATGTTGTTCTAGAACTTGGATATACCTTTCAGCATTGATGGTGCCTTTCCAGATGTGTAAGCTGCCCATGCCACACGCACTCATGCGACCCCATACCATCAGAGATGCAGGCTTCTGAACGGAGCGCTGATAACAACTTGGGTTGTCCTTGTCCTCTTTGGCATTCCAGTTTTCCAAAAAGAACTTCAAATTTTGATTCGTCTGACCAGAGAACAGTTTTCCACTTTGCCACAGTCCATTTGAAATGAGCCTTGGTCCAGAGAAAACAGACCTTGACATTACTTCTGGATCATGTTTAGATATGGCTTCTTTTTTGAACTATAGAGTTTTAGCCGGCAACGGCGAATGGCACGGTGGATTGTGTTCACCGACAATGTTTTCTGGAAGTATTCCTGAGCCCATGTTGTGATTTCCATTACAGTAACATTCCTGTATGTGATGCAGTGCCGTCTAAGGGCCCGAAGATCACAGGCATCCAGTATGGTTTTCCGGCCTTGACCCTTACGCACAGAGATTGTTCCAGATTCTCTGAACCTTTGGATGATATTATGCACTGTAGATGATGATAACTTCAAACTCTTTGCAATTTTTCTCTGAGAAACTCCTTTCTGATATTGCTCCACTATTTTTCGCCGCAACATTGGGGGAATTGGTGATCCTCTGCCCATCTTGACTTCTGAGAGACACTGCCACTCTGATAGGCTCTTTTTATATCTAATCATGTCGCCAATTGACCTAATAAGTTGTAAATTGGTCCTCCAGCTGTTCCTTATATGTACATTGCTACCTGTCCCAACTTTTTTGGAATGTGTAGCTCTCATGAAATCCAAAATGAGCCAATATTTGGCATGACATTTCAAAATGTCTCACTTTCAACATTTGATATGTTATCTATATTCAATTGTGGATAAAATATAAGTTAATGAGATTTGTAAATTATTGCATTCCTTTTTTATTCACAGTTGGTACAGTGTCCCAACTTTCTGGAATCGGGTTTGATAAAGAAATAGACAAAAAAGTTTTGCAGTTGTGGTGTGATCTTCTTTAAACAAAAAGGAGAGGCTGAAATCTGTTAACAAAAAAAGTTTAAATTTTAATTAAAAAAAACAACCCTTGGGTCACAAAAGTACCTAAAGTTGAAAAAAACCCCATTTACAGCCATACATTTACACTGTTTTTACTTTTTCTGATACATTTATATCCATAAAGACACTGAAGCCATAATATTTTGTTGTCTTAAAGGTGCAGCAAGCGATTTCTGAGAAACACTGTTGATATTTGAAATCAACCCCAAAAAACACACCCCTTCCTTCATTGCTCCGCCCTCATAATGCACAAACACACAGTGCATGAGTTGATGTCTCTTAATCAAAATAATGCAAAGCAAAATAATGATTTGATAAATATAAAGCAAAGATGACAAACGACAAGGAAGAACAAAAATGAACTTGCACAAGAGTATAAACAAGCAAGAGATCATTGTTAGTCACTAGCAGCACCACTAGCAGTCACTTTCAGGCCTTCCCACTTAGGTCTCTCCAGCGCTGGCAAGCTTATCTAATATTAACGTGTGTCCTGATCATAACCCTTCTTTTTCCAGTGATATTCCTCTGAACTTTTCTCTTTTGTAATGTCTCTCAGCCATCTCTCTTTCTACAGTCTTTCTTCAAATATCCCTCTTGCTCACTTTCTCTCCTTCCCCATCCTCTGAGTGCCCCCTACTGCTGATTGGCTTCTCAGAAATTGCTTACTGCACCTTTAAGTACAGATTATTTTACAATGCTCTAGTAAAATATAGTTTGTGGTCAGTCTGTAAAAGTGATTTAGATCTTCAGATGTTGATTTAGATCTTGTTTCTTGGAAACAAGTTAAGAGAACAAAGCCACAGGAGCCCACCAATGCTGTCACAGTGACTGATTGTTAAAATGAAATGTGAAAAGTGACCTGAAGCATGTCTCTCCTGGACTGGTTAAAGAGGAGAACATTCGGCGACCCCTCCCAATCTCTCTGATGGACAATAAACTCTGATTCGCCTGCAGATAATACATTTCTATTTTGAATACCAACATTCATTCCTCGCTGTCACTTTGATAATGCGAGGCATGTTGAACAAAAACTGACAAGCTGTGGACAGATTCACCTTATCTGACTAGCAAAATAAAAGACCTGTTGTATTTCAGATCCACTACATCACATGACAAGCTATGGTTGCATAATCATACAATCATAATTATTATTATCATCTGTGCGCATTCAGGTTTTTTATTTATAGGTGGCTGACTCATAAATCTTTAAGCATCAAACAGCCTGGATAGTCAAAAATAGAAATCCATTTTCAGATAAAACCAGAATGTGTGTGTCAAGCAGGTTGTGAATTATATAATCTGAGGGATTGCTTATGCCTTTTTTCACTACATGTTCCAGATGCCAGCTGAGAAAAGGTCTTAGACTGGGAATTTGAGAAAATTCCTCCCACGCCCTGGGAAAACCAAACAGTCCTAAACCACTTGGACAGAAATCAAAAGCCTCCTGGCCTCTGAACATCCCTCGGAAAAGATGTTTGTGTCTTTGTGCAATTGTGTGTATAATGCACCATAGGAAAAGCACGTATTTGCATTGGTTTCACCTTAAAATTATTTGTTTGTACTGGGTTGCTGGGTTTGATCGGCTGCTTTGACATGACAGTGGCTCCATTACATACACAGACTTTCTTTATTTGCACATGCTTTTTTTGCACTTTTGCACTGTAATAATGTTTGAGATTGAGGCTGACAATATTTAAAAAAAATCTAGTACAATCTTTGATAGTTTTGTCAAAAACTCAACGTCAGCATCTGAGCTTAGATTCAGACTGACAGCCCTCTGGTCAGTGGCGTGTAGCATTACTCTGTGAGTGACAGACAGTTTGATATATTTGAACAGCAGGGGAGAAATGAAGAGAAGGGACACATACATTTGATCAGGAGGATTTGTATTTTTGCTTTTATTATACTTTTTACATTGTTTGCTCATTCGTTTGTTCTTATTTATCCATCCATCCATCCATCCCCTTACATGAATTCAGATTTCTATGTAGATTTACAATGCATGTTCTCCGGTCAGTATTACTTAACTGCTTAATTCTTTGGTATAAATATCATATCAAGTTTATCGGACACACTGGCCATCTGCCGCTATCCTGCTGTTTGCCTTTGAAACTGCCCTTCTGTTAAGAGACTGACTCCTTAAACATTTAACATCAGTCTAAAAATATATAATGGTCACGTTTGAAAGTGATTTCATCCCTGTCACTCATTGGTTGAACTGACATTGTTACAAATCACCCCGCATTGCAACAATCTTCATTTTGCCTACGGAAAATCAAAGTCTTACACACACACACATTCTGAAACAGGAGGAACAGAAAGTGAAAATTTGAGTCTGACTTCATGAATAAGTCTCTGAACTGACTTTATGTTTGTGTAATTCTTGCATTCCTTCATTGCATAGATGTCTAGTCCAATCCCTTCAGTGTCACTGTGGATGTTTTTCACTGTCAGTCTGTCAGCAGACTCTAAAGGGCACACATAACATACTGGAAAAATGAACAGGAAAGCACTCATTCCCTCGCTTCCTTTTGCTTTCCATTTTTGAATACCTCTAAAACATTCTCATGTTGGTCAGATTTTTTGAGACCTGAGGGTTACATTTCTAGACAACAGTTTGATTCCACACAATCTATTGTTTTGAATTAAGGCAGAACACTGTGCTTATTATGTACATGTCTATCTGTTAACTGAATTCCTTTTAGAGCTGTACAGTATATGTGCATGCTTACCCATGCCATTTTGTGGGAGTGTATGTGTGTGTGTGTGTGTGTGTGTGTGTGTGTGTGTGTGTGTGTGTGTGTGTTTTCATGCCGCGTAAGCTCAAGTGGAATTATGCACACAGGTGGAGTTGCTTTGTAAGCTCGCTCTGGATTACTGTATAGGTACTAAGAGGTCTGTTGCAGCAGGTTATAATAAGCATGTCAAAAAACTCTACACTGAAGCTCAACTAAAATTTCTTTGCACAATTAAGGAGTTGTAGTGTGATCTTCATTTAACAAAAAGAAAAGGCTGAAATCTGTTAAAGAAAGGTTAAGTGTTAAACAACCCTTGGGTTGTACAAAAAATAGCTGAAGTTGAAGAAACACCCATTTGCATGCTTGAAAAATCAGTTTTTGGTTCAATCCAAATCATATGTAATAACAATCTGTTTTTGTTAGGGTTGCACAGATATTAAAATTGTGGCAAATATCAAAAAGATGATAATTATGTTCACATTATGGCCGATAACCATTAAATGGTACTTATTTAAATACTTTTTTGTCTAAATAAATTAAAAGTAAGAACTAAAATCAATCCTTTTAAATACTACAAGTGGATTTAGGCATCAGCATTATGAAAAACTCATTTTGATGTTCATTTTGAAATTTACTAAATTATTTGTGTTTTTAAAAGGGCATTAGATCATGACAAAGATAAATAAAATACAATATATGACCACATTCAGTAACACTTTAGTTTAGGGTCGAATTCTCACTATTAACAAAGTCCCTTTCAAGAAAAGTCTGTTCACTCGGTGGCCATATTTGCAATGCCTCCGGGCAGCTATTTTGGGCATGACCAGGCAAGACCAAGTCGTATTTGAATGGGGGAATCCTGAAATCTCAAAAACTGCTTGGCGAACTCACAATTAAATAACATGTTTCAAAACAGCAACAAAATCTGACATGAACTGTTCCATAAATGTTGATTCTTATGCTCAAATAGCATTAAAAAAGCGTATTTTTCAGGCTAGACGAGCCAATGCACATGTCCAGTCCTAAGCACGAGTCTCAGGTTTCTATGGGAACTGGAGCTTCTAACAACAGCTGCAGTGACGCTACGACTTTATCAATCACCGATTGGCTCTTTTAATTAGAAGGCGGGACATATTCTGCCATTTTGCGCATCTTTCTATATATATAGTCTTTGCTATTAACTAATTGCTTATTAGCATGCATATTACTAGGATATTGGCTGTTTATTAGTACTCATAGTCATAAAGCACATATTAATGCCTTATTCTGCATGACCATATTCTACATCTATTAATTCTACCCCATACCTAAACTTAACAACTACCTTACTAACTATTAATAAGCAGTAATAACAAGAGTTTATTGAGACAAAAGCCGTAGTTAATAGTTAGTTAATAGTGAGAATTAGACCCAAATCTAAAGTGTGACCAAACATTGACTGATAACGATACCTATATATATATATATATATATATGCATATCCTTCGTTTTTGCGCTAAAATGAAGTCAAATATTACTTTAATTCATATATAATCATTAAATAACAGCAATAAGTTGTTACCGTGGGTTGATTTACACCCCTGTACATATCCCCCAGAGTCCCAGACGTACAAATTGAGTGGAGAATTCGGCCCCCCGACGGAGAAGATTGTATTGGGATATTTTTGGGCTACTTTTGTTGTGCAGACCTGAGTAGGATGGTGGAAAAGTATACATTAGGAATAACTATCCCAGAGTTAAGCATGAACTGTGTGAAACATGTAACCAGAGAACACAGTAGATCTTGGGTTAACAACCTAACAGCTGTTTCTAACAGGGTTAGCAATATCGTCAGTGTGAGAGCGCCCATTATTTTATCATTCTCCTTCTGTAAGAATGACGTTAATTCTCTATTTTATTTTCTTTGCACTTTGCATATCCTTAGAATAAGATTGAATTGATAACTGCTGAAGAATTGCTGAGATGTGCGTGTGCGGTCTGTTGTGTGATGTACAAAAAAACAGCTTGTGTTCAAATCTTTATAAAATTGAGCAAATGTTTTAGATATTGAATAAGAATATTGAATAGTATCTATCTTATTTATCACCCTAAATGCAATACAGTGTTAGTGATATATCATAAAATGCAGTACTACTGTCACATAATACTGTCTCAAATGATAATTTAACACACTGTAGTGCTTCTTACTGTCATTTTAGACCTCATTAAAGTCATCTAACACCCACTGCCATATGCTTTTAAAGAATTAGTTCACTTCAGAATTAAAATTTCCTGATAATTTACTCACCCCCATGTCATCCAAGATGTTTATGTCTTTCTTTCTTCAGTTGAAAAGAAATTAAGGTTTTTGAGGAAAACACTCCAGTATTTTTCATTTTTTCATATAGTGGTTCAACGGGTTGAAGGCCCAAGCTGCAGTTTCAATGCAGCTTCAAAGGGCTCTACACGATCCCAGCCAAGGAGTAAGAGTGTTATCTAGCAAAACAATCGTTCATTTTCTAAATACAATAGAAATTTATATACTTTTTAACCACCAATGCTCGCCTTGCACTGCTCTGCGATGTGCCACACATTACGTAATCACGCTTGAAAGGTCACGCGTGATGTAGGCGAAAAATCACCAGAAAATCGTCCAACATCATAGTTTTACCTTTTTTTGTAGAGAGCATTTGACTTAGTCTTTGCACGTTCGCTTTGTAGACGCTGGATCGGTACTTCCGCCTACGTCACGTGTGACCTTTCCAACATGATTACGTAATGCTTGGTTCATTGCAGAGCAGTGCAAGATGAGCATGTGTGTTTACAAAAGTATATATATTTTTATTTTTTTCAGAAAATGACTGATTGTTTCACTAGAAAAGACCCTTAGTCTTCGTATGGGATCGTGTAGAGCTCTTTGAAGCTGCTTTGAAACTGCAATTTGGACCTTCAACCCATTGGTAGCTGTTGAAGTCAACTATAAGAAGAAAAATCCTGGAATGTTTTCCTCAAAAATCTTAATTTCTTTTCGACTGAAGAAAGAAAGACATAAACATCTCGGATGACATGGGGGGAGTACATTATCAGGAAATTTTAATTCTGAATCTGAAGTGAATTAATCCTTTAATGCACTGACAAAGTTATATAAGTTATATATTTCTGTTTAAAAAATTATGATTAGAAATATTGGACATGCTCTTTTAGTTTGTATGCATTTGCTGCCTGACTTGCATTTTTTAACGAGACTTTTTCCAGATTTTAAATATAAACCCAGAATAGACACATTTTACCTAATATTTTAATGCTTTATAAAGATCTCTTTTAAGAGAGTGTTGAAGGGCTGAACACAGATCTCAGTAAATGTCATTCTTTTCTGCACTCTAAAGACATTTCAGGCAATAAAAGGCAGAAGTATCCCATTATGTCGAGATTTTCCATGAAAGTGTGCTCTAAAGGACGTTAAAATGTGCCGGTGGAATAGGCTTCGCATAAATGTTTTTTCTTACACAAACAAGACTTCCTGGAAGAAAACCCAATTTCAAATGTATTTAAGTGAATCATGGACCTCACCCAGCATGCCATTTTAATACCTGCTCTTTTCTTTAATGAAGATTCAAGTCGTAAAGGTAAAAATGCTTACCACAGAATTTGTACTGTGCAGTAAATTGAACGTAATTACCTGCACATTGATGATTAGAGGACAGGATGTAGGAAGTAGCCCATTCCTCCAGTGACTAAAGGCCCAGTTTTGTGTTCATGGAAGTCAGGAGGTTTTTATTAACCCTATATATGTTACATGTCCCCATGAGAAATAAAAATGAAAGGACACTCAGAATGAGACACAGTTTTGGAGATTCCACAGAAAGACAGAAAGGGATGGAGAGATAAAGAAGAGTGATTGACACTATACATATTTCTAACACCCCCTTTTTACCTTTAAACCATCAAATTATCTCCACTTTGATAGATTATGAGCCAAACTCTTATTAGGGCATGTCTTTTTCTTTTATCAAAACCATCCAACCCCATTGCGATAAATATGATGTTTGTTTCCCTAGAAGTGATGCTTATCAATCACAAGAAACCTTTTGACTGTTATCTTCTTTGTATATAGAGACACACTGCATTCTGAAGAAGTTAATGGGAAGTTTTTCTGTTTTTTAATGTGGTAGGGTCCTCAGACCCAGATCAATTCTCAGATCAACTCTCACACTTCTTTAAAGGTGATTGCAAGATTTCTTCTGCCTTTTTGAGGTTTCCTGTGAGGGTAGTCAGTGCTGAAGCGTTGCTATGAGTAATCAGCATACATAGAGACAAACATACACACACAGTCTCTTAGGCAACACACTGTAAAAACACTGCAGTGCCTTACTCTGGGCAGCACAACAGTTGGGATGGAAACTGTGCAGCTGTTTCTTGTGAATCCTCCACATTGGTTTTACTGGTGTGTGTGTGTGTGTGTGTGTGTGTATATATATATTTTTTAACACTAATTTAACAATAATTTAATTTCAAATCATTTCGCTAGATAAGACCCTTATTCCTCGGCATATATATGTATACATTTTATTTTATTAAAGCAAAATACATTTTATGCATTTTTATATATATATATATATATATATATATATATATATATATATATATATATATATATATATATATATATATATATATACACACACACATGTCTTTGAACCATCAAAAGAAATGTTTTCCTTCAGCTTCGATAGAAATGACTGGTTTTGAAATCACACACACGTCTGGTTCAGTATACTTGCAGGGACTCTCCATAGACGTAATGGCTTTTATACTGAACAAAAACTGTATATTCTATCCCCTAAACCTACCCATCACAGAAAACATTCGGCATTTTTACATTTTCAAAAAAACATTTCAAAACCACTCATTTCTATCGAAGCTGAAGGGAAACATTTCACAACAACCTGTTCCTATTTGAAAACTGGAAGATGTTCTGTAAATCTAGAACAGACCTTGTGGTTGTGGTCTCCAACGGGACACGCGGTTTGCAGTGTGTACGTGTGCATGTGTGAGTACGCTCACCTAGATGGCCAGAAGCTCAGGAAACAGTCCTCACAAACAAGCATTCATGCACACATTTAAACTCTCGCTTTGATCTGAGGGATTGTAATGTTGGGACTGGTGAAAGTGACTCATTTTTTCCAGAAAGACTCATTAATTGGATGCTGGAGGATAGTGAGCCACATCTGCTGTGCTTCTGCCTTGTAAGTGGTTCAAGCGTAGGTCTGGCTCGGTGTGGTGTGAGGCCTCTTCCTCTAGGGCAAATGACCTTAGTGTGGCTTCAGCTCCATCCATCAGTCACTGAGATGCGGAGGCAGCACTCAGATATGACGTGTCTTTGCATGTGGTTTCACTGTGGGTTTTGGGTGTAGGTCTCGTTAAGGATGCATATCCGTTTGCATGTTGATGTGTGAGTTGTAATGTTTTCCAGTGTAGAGACTCAAAGTTGTCTCAGTATCAGACACATTAAGCAGCACTTGATGAATTCCAGCTCACTGATGAAAGGTCACCAGCTGTTGATTGAGGTTTTCAGTGGTGTGAAAGGATTGGTTTTGGGTTGTTTGTCGAATATAAATTCATGTGGCATATATGCATTTCCAGTATAAATCTGTTATAATATTTTTGATTGCTATAAAAAGTAATAATTTATTTGTATTTTTTTTTTTTTTACATTTAAAATATTAAAATATATAAGTCAAATTATTATCTAGGTTATTTTAATTAGGGTTGTGAAAAAAATAATGTATCACATTTTTCTGTAATTAATTGCATGTAATATTAAAATGTGTAATTTTATATATATATATATATATATATATATATATATATATATATATATATATATAATTATATTCTAGATCATCGCTAGAACACTTTCTAGATCACTGTTCATTGCTCACTGTTGGTTGTCTATTTATCATTGTCAAACAGATTCAATCGAGCATTTAAATACGGTTGTCAGTCCCCAAATGAATACAGAATAAACATGAAGGAAGTTTATTTTTAAATACATTTTTTTTTTGTTTAATTATTTTTAATGGCAAGTGTTATCAAAGCCATATCGCTATACCAATACTGATAACAATAGGTCTATTAAAAAGATTATTTTGGCATTATTATGAAATATTTAACTAAATTCTGGGGGAAAAAAAAAAAAAAAAAAAAAAAAAAAATATATATATATATATATATATAAAATATATATATATATAAAATATATATAAAATAAAATAACCCAAACCAGTCGTAAGTCGGACAGGTATATTTGTAGAGATAACAAATACATTAAATGGGCCAAAATTATATATTTTTCTTTTATGCCAAAATTCATTAGGATATTAAGTAAAGATCATGTTCCATGAAGATATTTTGTAAATTTCCTACCATAAATATGTCAAAAATGTATTTTTGCGAGTGGATATGCATTGCTTAGGACTTCATTTGGACAACTTTAAAGGTGATTTTGTCAATATTTCAATATTTTGATCTTTCAGATGATGTATAAATCTCAATTTTATAAAAATGACCCATATGACTGGTTTTTTGGTCCAGGGTCACACATACAGTATATCCCTCCCTTGCCTCCTTGCACAAACTCCTGGTGTATTATTATTTTACTCTCACAAATAATTATAATTATTATTATTATTTGTGGGAACACATATTAAAGTCCTTAAATGACACAAGCAACCTGTAACAGGCTGACCTTTTGTGTTTTTTAGCTCTCTGTCATCATCTTTTCAGCCGGCTGTACCCCACTGCCTCATAAATTGTCATAAATGTCATAAATTACAACTGAATTTGAGTTTCAGTGCTGCTACCCTGTCGAATCCCAGTTCTGCTTTGTCCTTAACACTCTGTGAGACACATTTGGCACATTCACTGGAACCTTTAATGTTTTTCTTTGCAGAATAATTGTGTTGGGAACATTTTCAGAAGGGGAAGACCACTTTTTGTGATAGCACAGCACACTTAATGAAACAATATTGTGTGTGTTTTAATAAGAGAATGGCAGAGGATGGGGAAAGCTGATGAGAGTGCCTGGATAAAGGCTTCATAATCTCAGAAGCTGCATGTGACCCACAGGGCTATTGCTGGGCTGCTGTCACACTTTTTGACAGCATATTAATAGGGATTTGTGCCCCAGATGTCTGCCAGCACAGCATCGTCTGTTCATAGCTCTGCTCCAAAGCAAATCTCTTTTTTTCTTGCTTTGTATGCAAACCTGTCAGGAACTGGTGAATTACTCCGGCTATGTGGAATTTAGTTCTCATTCTTCACTTGGAATATTTGTTCAGGCAGCTTGAGCTCATAGTTTGGGAAGGTTGTGTGTTTAAATGTTCATCTTTATTATACTGTGTTTTCAGTATTACAAAACATACTATTAATTTAACTTAATGTGTTAAAAATATTATTAATTAATGTTGGAACATGTAATATCTACAAATAAAAGCATATACAATTACTTTGTATAGCGATGGCATCAAGGAATAGACATGTGACCCTCTGCTTGTTTGAATATTATCTTGGAATGTGAGAAAAACATGGGAAAAGAATGAAAACTTAACACTGTATATTACATTGCAGCATGTTTTTCTTCCTTCATGTATTTCTGATGGCAAATGAGATCATCTGTCTTCTTTAGACAAGACTTTTCCTTGGGTTGAGTGCGCCACCTTGTGGCTGTGGGAAAACTAAACCCTTTCCTGCTATTGTAATTATGAAATATTTATTACAGTTAGTTTATAGTATGAACTTGATTAGAAAATATTTACATTTATATAATAGATAAATGATATATTTTTATACATTTTATATAATATTTTTATATTATAAAATACCATTTAAGTAATAATACAAAACAAATATGATTGTTTTATATTATATAATTCTATTTAATCCTGTTAGCGTTCCACTGTACCGCTTGTGGTACACATACCATTCAAAAGAGACCTTAGGAATGCAAAGGGCTTAAACTAATTGTATATATATATATATATATATATATATATATATATATATATATATATATACATAACAACAATTGTTGTAATTTACTTTGTAACTGATGTAATGAGCATCAATTTATGGATGTTGATTTTTCACTTTTTATGTTTCCGAAATAAGATTCCTGAGCGTTTTTATTCTTGTATTTCAGGTATACTCTTTTCCACACTAGTGTTTGGACCTGCATGTGGTTTCATCCTGGGATCTGTCTGTACCAACTTTTATGTGGATGTTTTGCTCATCGACATAAGTAAGTGTCAGTTCACACTCTGTATATCCAAATACAACACAAACACAGTTTAGAACAATAGAAAAATGCTGCAAGGCATTTTGTTTCCTACCAGCAAGGCTCTTGCATCTTTTGAATAAATGAAAGCACAAGGACTCAAATTCTGTCTCACTGTCATGATCAATAATCAGTGAGTGGATCAACTGAAAAGGAAAATTACAAAGAAATTGGCTTTCATTTTACACATCAAGTGCACACTTCCAAACTTAGGATGCACATTCTTACTTGCTGCTACATTATGTTGTCAAAAGTAAATAGCATAAATAGCATTTTCTTACCATTTCAGACAATGCTATTTATATTTGGCTAGTAAAAAAGTAATATATTTAAAATACATTTATTTCATATTAAGTATATTTTAACATATTTACTGACATATCGATTAAGACTTACTGATATAAAAATTATAATTAAACTTTATTTTGAATACTACTTGTGCACAATGCACATTTCTTAATATTAAGCCTAAAATGTGTTTTAATGGCACTGTTGATCACTATGATCTTTGGATAAACTATGTCTTTAAATACAAGATATTTAAATTGTACCTAAAGTATATTTGCAATAGTTCCACTTCACCACAATCAAATATACTTAAGTGTATCTTTAGTTGGATTTCGGCACTACTTGCCCACAATTAAAGTGCATTAAGTACAAAATTAGTTGTTCCAATTTAGCAAACTTAAAGAGTTAGTTCACCCAAAAATGAAAATTCTGTCATTAATTACTCACCCTCATGTCGTTCCACACCCGCAAGACCTTCGTTCATCTTCGGAACACAAATTAAGATATTTCTGATAAAATCCGACGGCTCAGTGAGAAAGCTACTAAAGACATATTTAAAACAGTTCATGTGACTACAGTGACTCAACCTTATCATTATGAAGCGACGAGAATACTTTTTGTGCACCAATAAAACAAAATAACAACTTTATTCAACAATATCTAGTGATGGGCGATTTCAAAACACTGCTTCATGAAGCTTCGAAGCTTTACGAATCTTTTGTTTCGAATCAGTGGTTCAGAGCGTGTATCAAACTGCCAAAATCACGCCCTCCATTGAACCATTGAAATTTCGAAACACTTAAGACGTAACGACGCCTCGTTTACTGAAATCACATTTAATCAAAAATATCTTGATTTGTGTTACGAAGATGAACGAAGGTCATATGGGTGTGAAACGACATGAGGGCGGGTAAGTATAGACAGAACTTTCATTTTTGGGTGAACTAACCCTTTAAGTATACCAGTTTAGTATACCAAAAGTACAATTGCAAGGTATTTTTATTAAGTACATAATATTTAAATGTATGTAGTATATTTAGCATGAAATAAAGTATCCCTGTTACAGGTTGAATGTGTAATTTAAAAAGAAGTTTATTAAAGTGTGGTATAAGTATACTTTAAAAAAAATAATAATAATAATTAAGAAAGTATACTTTCAGTCTACTTTTAATGTATTTCTCAGAAATATACTTAAAATTACACTTAAGTACACTAGACACATACTGACAGAAAAGTCTATACTTTTACTCAATCAAAATGAAAATTAATCGAATCAAAATTAATACCTAAATAGGAACATAGTAGTATACTTAAAGTGCAAGAATAGTATATAAATAGTAAACTATAAGTATGATGTTAAGTTCACTTAAAGAAACCTTACAAGTATATTTGCAGTTTAAAACTACTAAACTAGTAGTTTACTGAGAGTATACTTCAAAGTGTACCTTCATAAACTTAAAAAATGTGCTACAAATATTAACTAGTACGCTATCAGTATACCTATAAGTTCACTTGTAATATAGTTGCAGCTAATGAAAAATGTAGTTGTGTACTCAAAGTTTACTACTGTTACACTTAAAGTATACTTAAAGGTATAGTTCCAAGTAGTTCTGAATTATAACACTTACAAATATACTACTGGTACACTGCTATTAGTATACTTACTACATAAAGTATACTTAAAATATACTTAAGTATACTAAAAATGTTTGTTTGTTTTTTGTAAGGGATTTCAGCTACACCTGACCCACTGCATCAAATATAGCCATGAAATCTCTTTAGACAAAAATTTGTTGCAGAATAAGACAGAATAACTCAATGATTGTTTTGATGTCAGATGTCTGTGAATTGCATCATGTACTTTTTTTGCTGTTTTTGAAGTAGATTTTCTCAGATGTCTACATATGTGAGAGAATGATCATTCCTCTACATATTATTTATGTATTTTCCTTTCTGTATTTGCTTTTCTCAGCTATGCTGAACATCACTCCTGATGACCCCCGCTGGATCGGTGCATGGTGGGGCGGCTTTCTCCTCTGCGGTGCCTTACTCTTCTTCTCATCCCTCTTCATGTTTGGTTTCCCCCAGTCTCTGCCCTGCAAGGAGGTGGAGGGAGGTCTTGAGAGTGAACAGGCCATGCTTCCCTCATCTTTAGCCCAGGATTATGAGAAATCCAAGCCCAGCAATGGAGTCCTGCAGAACCACCAGCCCAACAGCAACAGCCTGTCCTGCTGCCAACAGCTCCGAGGTCTCAGCACACAGTTACACAACCGCTAAACGCTTCCTTTACAACGAATCTAACACCTCCACATTCACCATGTGATGTTCTATGCACTCATATTGAGATTAGTCTGTTTTAGCTGAATGAGGTTACACTTTTCTTTAAAGAATAAGAAGAAATGCTAGCCTGATGTGGGTCTTTTTCTTAAATAGCATGCGTTTGTTAAATTGAAGGCTTGGTCTCCTTAAATCTGTTTAAACTGTACTGGACATGTTCCTCTAATCACAAGTATAATTATACTTAATGGTACACTGAGGAGGCAGTTAGACAATTAGAGTTAAGTCTTACTTATTAGCAGGCCCACACAGAATCTACGCCTGCAGATTTCCATAGAATTCAGGAATAAGTTGGACTGTGAAAAGTGGTTGTTACATAACAGAATGAAGATAGGTGGTTGGAGCATTGTAAAAAATCATGTTCTTAAGAGTATTTTTGCAGATTTTTCTTCTGACTGTGTGAGATATTAAAGGTACACTATGTAACTCTAACTTATAGCTTGTCAAATTTGCCCATATTTGGGTGTTTGCAAAAACACACCATTTTTGTGTGTGTCCCTTTAAATGCAAATGAGCAGCTGCTCTCGAACTGCTCTCCAGAAGAGGGCGGAGCTTTAACAGCTCAACAACAACAAAGATGGAGAATCTCACGCAGCCAAAAAGAGGATTGTCAGTAACGGTGTTCAGCCTTACATTGTTCAAACCGGAGTCGACATTGACGAAAAGTTACAACATTTAGAATGAAACTGGATGTTTCTGAATGGTTAGTGGATAAATTTAAGTAGTTGTTGTGGAGTTGATTCAACTCAGCTTGATTCGACTAGCACGTGCCGTCATGTTAAACTTTTGTGCAAATCCAGCGTTGAACTGACCCTCGTTTTTGAAGCAGTCCGGCGTAAAATGATTTGCGCAAATATTTAACAATATTTACCGACTTTCTTCGACACATTTACTTAAATGAAATTCAACCACGGTGTCCACGATTACGAAAGAATTGGGGTAAATCTGGAACCGCACTTTTGGAGAGACTATTTATAATTTATGGGGATTATTAAAAAAGGAGTGGGTGGATTTTTACCATTATAGGCTGGTTGTTTACACACACTGTGGACAAACATCTTATAAAAGTCAATTTTGCATAATAGGTCCCCTTTAAATTCCAGATTTTCCTCCAAAATCAGCTTCAGTTTTATTTTAGTATCAATGATATAATATTATAGTTTTTGTTTATCTTTTGAATTAGATTTTTAAAAAAATATATTTTCTGTTTTCAGTCTTGTTTTTGGAGTTTGATTCCAGCTAGACATGAAAGATTTTTTACATGTTAACCTGTCACTCTCTGGGTTCATTCTGCCGTTCTCATGTCTCATCTGTTTGTCTGTAAATAGAGTAATTGCTATGCTGGTATTGTGCTATACTTGTAAGGCTCTCATCTTGTACAACAGCAGCCATCAATCATGTAAGATCTGATTACATACTAGCTAACATGATGCATTACTAGCACAGTAGCCATGGCAGCACAAGCTAAAGGCATACTTTCAAGACAGTGCAGCAATAATGTAGGCAGCTGTTTTGTCCAAAATGGTTGATGCATTTTTCAAGGTTTTGCCATCTGGTATGAATGCACTCTCCGTCAGGATGTTCCAGACACATCTGTCAAATAAATCAATCAAAATGACGGCTCCTCAGAATGTAGCCACAACTCTGCAGCATTTTAGACAGGAAATTAGGGGTTGATTGTCTGTTGATTGCATCATAAATCATCTACTTCTTTATTCAAGTCCAACAAATGTCAATCTTCACATTTAGGGAATGTTATAGA
Source organism: Chanodichthys erythropterus (assembly GCF_024489055.1). Lineage (NCBI taxonomy): Eukaryota > Metazoa > Chordata > Actinopteri > Cypriniformes > Xenocyprididae > Chanodichthys > Chanodichthys erythropterus. The sequence goes on along the minus strand of NC_090227.1, from coordinate 37,913,668 downwards.
CTAGAGTAGTCTGTCATTACTCTGTATTTTGGACTCACTAACTCAACTCTCTCTGTCTCTCTTCCACCCTCCCATCTCTATGCTCCTCATTTCTGTCTGTTCCTTTTCCACTCCAGTTATTCCCAAGGTGACCAAGCACCTGCTGTCAAACCCAGTGTTCACATGTATCGTCTTAGCTGCATGTATGGAGATTGCTGTTGTCGCTGGCTTTGCTGCCTTCCTGGGCAAATATTTGGAGCAGCAGTTCAACCTCACCACCTCCTCTGCTAACCAGCTGTTGGGTGTGTATAAAAAACATACCGTATACAGTGAACTTGATTTCAAGTACAACATCTTTGTTGATCCCGGAACAACATACCAATCAACCAATCAGATTTGAGTGACAAGTTTACAGTTTATGTCAAGTCTTGGGTTAGGTGTTTCTATATCAGTGTTATTCACCTATAATTTCCCTCTGATTTTAGGGATAAGTTGGGAAGGGTTAGGTTTAAGGGTAGAGATAGGGGTTAGGGCAAAATTTTTTGGACAAGAATGTTGTTCCAGGGTCAACGAAATATGTTGATCCAGCAACATGGCAAAATCATGGTTACCCCGCACATACACACAAACAAAATTCTGTGAAAATGCATGGTGGTTTTTGTTTTGTTTTTTCATTGCAAATTTTATTTATTATTATTTTTATTTCATTTTTAATACAATTCATTTTTTTCTAATACAGTTTTCATTGCGAAGTATTAACAGAAAATGTATTTTTCTAATTTTTGCAATACAGTTTAAATTAATTGTATTATATTTTTGTAATATAAATTTTATTGCAAATTATTAACAGAAAATAAATGATATTTTCCCCAATTTTTATTATTATTATTTACTAGTACTGTCAATTCGATTAATCACGATTAATCACATCTAACATGAAAGTTTGTAAATGTGTGTGTGTGTGTGTGTGTGTGTATATATATATATATATATATATATATATATATATAAACACACACATATATATATATATATATATATATATATATATATATATATACACACACACATATATATATATATATATATATATATATATATATTATATTTACAAACTTTTGTTAGATGCGATTAATCACGATTAATCTATTTGACAGTACTACTATTTACTTATTTAATATCATTTTTTATTAGAAGAAAATTTGTCTTTTTCCCTATTTGTTTTTTCATTTTTAATACAATTTATTTCATTCATCTAATTTAATAGTTTTATTTCCAAAAAAAATTAGCAGCACAATTTTTGAGAACAATTTTTCTGATTTTTTTTTTTTTTTTTTTTGCAAATTCAATTTTGAATCCCAGATTTTTCTCAGACTTTTGAAACTTACTTTATCTTGACACACTTATCTTTGCCACATACACAATAAAACTGAAATTTATAATCATAAATTTGCATTTATTTTGCAAAAGCTTTCATCTAAAGTGACTTACAAATGAGGAATACTACAACAAAAGTGCTTTATAAACATCAGAAGTGCCACAATACAAGATAAAAGTACAAAGATAACGGGTATATACTGTACAGCAATGCTTTATTTTTAAATAACACATTTCTCTCTTCATAAACAGGGATGACAGCTATCCCATGTGCCTGTCTGGGCATATTTTTGGGAGGTTTGCTGGTGAAGAAGCTGAACCTGTCTGCTCTGGGAGCCATACGAATGGCCATGCTGGTCAATCTGATCTCCACTGCCTGTTACGTGTCCTTCCTCTTCCTGGGCTGTGACACAGGACCTGTCGCTGGGGTGACCGTCGCCTATGGCAACGAGTACGGACGGCTCAGCTGCTTTTTTCTCCTCGCAGCCTTGTTATTTTTTGTGCCATTTTTTCAGTCTTTGCAGAGAGGGTAGAGGATGACAAGTCTCCATGCTGAAACCTCTATTTTAGTATAGCATGTATGAGTCAGGTTTAGCATTTTCTAGAATTCACTACTTTTCTTATTGAGTATTTCAGGGGAATAGGAGAGAATGGATAAGTGTTACATCCTAATTTATTTTCCAGGCCCACATGGAATCTGTGATTATAAAACTCTGCAGATTTCCATTGAGTTTGACCCTAATGTTTGAATCTGTTTATCAAAAAGATTTGTTGCATGTTCCCCTCAAATGACAAGAAACCAGGTCTATATTTTTCTAATTGCAAATTATTAGCAGAAAAAAAAAAAAATTGTTTTCATTCTTCTTATTGTTATTTTTGGAATTTAATTTTAATACAAATATAAAAAATACAAATTTTAATACAATTTTCATTGCAAATTATTAGCAGAAAAATGTTTTTGTTTTCATTTTTTTTTATTATATACTTTAATACAAATATTTTTTTTCCACCAAATTATTAGCAGAAAGGTTTTATATATTATACCCCCTTTTTTTTATAAAAAGATTTGTTGCATGTTCCCCCCAAATGACAACCAGGTCTATATGTTTCATTGCAATTTATTAGCAGAATTTCTTTTTTTTTTTTTTTTTGTAATTAATTTTAATACAAATTTTAAAAAATATGTTTTTTAATACAATTTTCCATTGGAAATTATTTGCAGAAAAAAATCTTTTTTGTAATTTAATTTTAATACAAATATTTTTTTATTATGTTTAATACAATTTTTCATTGCAAATTATTCAAATTATTAGCAAAAAACTTTTTTATTTTATTATTATATACTTTAATACAAATTGTTTTTTCCCAAATTATTAGCAGAAACATTGTCAGTTTTATCTCCTATTTTTTATTATATTTACTATGTGTCTATGTATCTATCTAATACAGATTTTTTAAATTATTAGCAGAAACGTTGTCTATTTTACCCCTATTTTTAAATTAAATGTATTAATTTAATACAGATTGTTCTTGCTGTTTTAATTAAATTTGTTTTATTTATCAAAAAAATTTTCTATTTTTTCCTATTTTTTGTTTCTAATCTAACACAATTTATTTTATAGTTAGTTATTAGCAGAATCATTTTTGTGAACATTTTTTGAATCCCAGACTTAAAAAAAAAACGACAATAGTCAACTTCAGTCATCATCAGTCATTTTTACACATTCATAATTCTTTCCTGAAGTGAACTGAATGAACTACATGCCTCCTCTTGATCGGTTAGTCAGCAAATGTTTTGTTCATTCAGTTTGTTCACGAACAAGCTGTCCCAGTTCATTCAGTTCACTCGCGGACAAGATATCAGTGCCGCTCCAATTTGTTTAGACTCAAAACTCAGCCTCATTTAGTATTTATTCAATATTTCTGTGAATAATATTGCACTTTAATTGCTTTTCCCTCAAAATGAATTCCATCTGGGCTTGCTAATAAACAAACAGGGGTGTAAATCCTGAAGCTCAGTCAGTGCTTAGATGAACTCAGTGACACTAAGTATATACAATGCAACACAAAGGAACTTGACTCAGACAGGTGAATGTGTGTTTGTGTGTATTTAGGACACTGCAAGTAGGCCAGAAGCCGGAAGCCCCCTGCATGAGTCATTGCAACTGCTACACTTCATCCGTTAGCCCCGTTTGTGGCTCCAATGGAGTGACCTACTTGTCCTCCTGTTTCGCTGGCTGCACCAGAACCATCGGTACTGGACTACCACCACCTCCTCGCTCTCAGGTCATTACCCATCTCATTTCCAGCACAGCGTTTGTCTCTCTCCCTTTCTTTCCTGTTCGCTGTCACACTCTCTCTCTCTCTGTATGGCTGCTTTTCTCGCTCTCCGCTCATTTCCTGGACAGCACATGTCCAGCGTGGGTCATTAGAACTGAAGCCCACATCGCTCATCAGATATACAGTATGTCAAAAAGGACACCGCGTTCTGCCTGCCAGGCATCTTAATGGCCACTGCAATATGGGTCTTTGCACTCATTACCATACAAAGCGAATGGTTCAAACTGGAATAGATGATTCCAAGACAACAGTCACAAACATTATCATAATTGAGCACTGGCTCACGACATGAATATACCAACTGGTGGGTTTAATGAGCCTGTTCCTGCCAGGGTTCATCAGTTTTCTGTAGATAAAATTGAATATAGTACGTTTAGACAGCTAATAATGACCAACTCTCATTTAATATTTACATTTATTTTATAATTTTTTTAAATAAACCTTAATTTTATTTCAGTGTTGAATGGTGGCATATATAGAATATTTTAATATATTTGCACAAATCCGAAGGCAAAATTATTAGCATAATTACTATTTTATTATATGAGGAGAATATGAAAATGTAAGTTATTTGCTGGCTGTGTAGTTATCATGATCACGTGTTTTTACACTTACAGAACCTGACGAGATGCGCGTGCATCTCCGAATACAATGAGTTTGCCACAGCGGTGCCAGGAAAATGCCCACGCCCCGGCTGCCAGGAAGCCTTTCTCACCTTCTTGTGTGTGATCTGTGCCTGCAGTATGATCGGAGCCATGGCCCAGACGCCCTCCGTCATCATCCTCATCAGGTGACTTTGATGACGATCTATCTATTTATTTTACCCTACCATTCAAAAGTCGAGGATTGGTAAGACTTGTAATGTTTTTGAAAGAAGTCTCTTATGCTTGCCAAAGCTGCATTTATTTGATCAAAAATACAGTAAAACAAAACTGTTTTCTATTTTAAAGGATTAGTTCACTGTAAAATGAAAATTACCCCAAGCTTTACTCACCCTCAAGCCATCCTAGGTGTATAAGACTTTCTTCTGATGAACACAGTCGGAGTTATATTAATAAATATCGTTACGCGTCCAAGCTTTATAATGGCAGTGAACAGGACCGACGAGTATGAAGCTCAAGAAGGTGCATCCATCCATCATAAATGTACTCCACACGGCTCCGGGGGGTTAATATAGTCAAAGTAAAGGCCTTCTGAAGCGAAGTGATGTATTTGTGTAAGAAAAATATAATTTAACAAGTTATGAAGCAAAATATCTAGTGTCCGCCAGACCTAGTATTCAACTTATGAAGAAAGTGTAAACTCTCGCAGTTCAAAATGTTTACGCTACGTCCTACACCTTCCCTGTTCAAACTACGAAAAAAGTTACGCGCCAGTCAAAGTTAAACATCAGTTACGCTTTTTCCGTCAGTTGAATACGGAAGGTGTATTTTTCCATTGATAAAAAGATATTCCTGATATAAAGCTGAATTTTCAGCATCATTACTCCAGTCTTCAGTGTCACATGATCCTTCAGAAATCATTCTAATATGCTGATTTGATGCTCAAGAAAAATGTTTTATTATTAACGATGTTGAAAACTACAGAAGAGGATTAGGGCCAAGCCATAATAAAAAAATAAAACCATCTCGAGATTAAAGTTGTTAAATTTTGAGAAAAAAGTCGAGATAAAATGTTGAGAATAAAGTCATTAAATTACAAGAAAAAAATTGTTAAATTTCGAGAAAAAAGTCGAAGTAAAATGTTGAGAATAAACTCGTTAAATTACGAGAAAAAAGTCGTTAAATTTCGAGAAAAAAGTCGAGATAAAATGTTGAGAATAAAGTCATTAAATTACAAGAAAAAACTCGTTAAATTTCGAGAAAAAAGTCGAGATAAAATTTTGAGAATAAACTTGTTAAATTACGAGAAAAAACTCGTTAAATTTCGAGAAAAAAGTCTAAGTAAAATGTTGAGAATAAACTCGTTAAATTACGAGAAAAAAGTCGCTAAATTTCTAGAAAAAAGTCGAGATAAAATGTTGAGAATAAAGTCATTAAATTATGAGAAAAAACTCATTAAATTTCGAGAAAAAAGTCGAGATAAAATGTTGAGAATAAACTCATTAAATTACGAGAAAAAACTTGTTAAATTTCAAGAAAAAAGTCGAGATAAAATGTTGAGAATAAACTTGTTAAATTACGAGAAAAAACTCGTTAAATTTCGAGAAAAAAGTCTAAGTAAAATGTTGAGAATAAACTCGTTAAATTACGAGAAAAAAGTCGCTAAATTTCTAGAAAAAAGTCGAGATAAAATGTTGAGAATAAAGTCATTAAATTATGAGAAAAAACTCATTAAATTTCGAGAAAAAAGTCGAGATAAAATGTTGAGAATAAACTCATTAAATTACGAGAAAAAACTTGTTAAATTTCAAGAAAAAAGTCGAGATAAAATGTTGAGAATAAACTCGTTAAATTACGACGAAAACTCGTTAAATTTAATTTAACAAATTTGTTCTCGTAATTTAACGACATTATTCTCAACATTTTATCTCGACTTTTTTCTCAAAATATAACAACTTTAATCTCTAGATGGTTTTATTTTTTTATTATTGCTTGGCCCTAATCCTCTTCCGTAGAAAACAGTTGATACAACAGTTGATACATGTGATACATTTTTTTTTTCTAGATTCTTTGATGAATTAAAAGTATTTATTTGAAATAGGAGGTTCTGTAACACTATAAAAGTCTTTATGGTCACTTTTGATCAATTTAATGCATCTTTGCCTAATAAAAGTATTAAAGGAAAAAAAATCTTACTGGCCCGAAACGTTTTAACAGTCATGTGTTTATTTTGCTTATTTATTTATTTTACTTTCAAATGTTTTTTCAAATCTCATTGGTTCAAAAATAAGAGGGGACATTTTCAGTTTGAATGGATGTAACATCTCTGTGTGTGTGTGTGTGTGTGTGTGTGTGTGTGTGTGTGTGTGTGTGTGTGTGTGTGTGTGTGTGCATGTTTTTCTATCCCAGTGGAGACTTAAACCTGAATGCATACAGACTCATGGGAACTCGTGTCACTGTGGGGACCAAAATTGAGGTCCCCATGGGGAAACAAGCTTATAAATCATACAGAATGAGTTTTTTTGAAAATGTAAAAATGCAGAAAGTTTTCTACGATGGGTAGGGTTAGTGTAAAGGGATAGAATATACAGTTTGTACAGTATAAAAGCCATTACATCTATGGAGAGTCCCCACAAGGATAGTAAAGCAGACGTGTGTGTGTGTGTGTGTGTGTGTGTGTGTGTGTGTGTGTGTGTGTGTGTGTGTGTGTGTGTGTGTGTGTGTGTGTGTGTGAGATTTTTGGCATGTTTTTGTGCTCAGTATGTTGACTTATCTCTTGCTCTTTTAGAACTGTGAGCCCAGAGCTGAAATCATACGCCCTTGGAGTTCTTTTTCTGTTACTGCGGCTGTTAGGTGAGATATCACAGCACAGCACAATCACATTTACAACTGAAACAGTATATTCAGTAGAGTAATCCATCTGCCTCACTGAAACTGAAAGTAGGCTAAAAGAATTACATTAAAGATTCAACTTCCTTGCAATCCAAAGTGTTGTGAAACAAGGACAAGTTTATTTTCCACTTCTGTTCGAAAAACAATAGTTTTCTATCAATAAAAGTTCTCAAATTGCCCTATTTTTCACAAAACTAAGGGCCAGATTTACTAAACGGGGCAAATTAGCATGAGAGCGCAATTTCACAATGAAATGAGAGTGATGAGACGTTTTGCACGCGATCTACTGCTGACGCGCAGCCATGTCGCAAAATGGATTAAGACATGCTTTTTTTAGATGTTAAATAATGCCAAAAATACCAGTAAATTGACAAACGCAAAGATTAGTAAATCACGTTGCATGATTCATTTAAATACTCTCCTCCCATCAATTTTGCATCTGAAAGGGAAACTCCTACAAATGCATACGCAATAAGGTAAGCCGCCAAAACAACTCAGTCCACGCCTTTTCAGCGCTAATTTTGCACTGCGTATCTTTAGTAAATCCTGACAGCAGTTTTTTAATGCCAAAAGAGGGTTTGCGCTGGCGCAAGCTGTTAGTAAATCTGGCCCTAGGACTGTATATTCCCTTCACATACACATGATATAGCAAAATACACAATATGTGTAGAAGCAGATGCCTTTAAGGGTGTGTTCACACTTGTAGTTCAGTTCTCTTGGTTCTTTTGGTCTGGGTTAAAAAAGAAAATGTTCTGGTTCACTTAGGTTCAAAGAGCTTATAAAATGTGTAAAGTAGTTAAAAAGTGTCAGGAATTCCTCCATTGCACACACAAGCAGAGATCTTCTGCAAGGAGACGGCAGTTCTGACGTCTATACTGAACTGTATTAGGCAATGTACCTCCTTTTTAAGGTCACATCTTGTGACATCACATCCTATTTTAGGTTCGTTTAGATGTCTTTGGTCCATGTTGCGTTCATATTTAAGCCAAACTACACCAGAGTTCATTTAGAAGCTCCAAAAAGGTGGGTCTTTGTTCGCATGTTTGCTGCGTTCACACTTAATTCAAATGAAGCGCACTAACAGAACAATCACACCAGAGTTCGTTTTAATCGAACCAAACCTGCCAAGTGTGAACACACCCTAAGTAAAGTTAAAATGTAATTCAAAATGTATTACGTATATGACAGCAACATAAACCATCTTGCAGGGTTCATTCCCCCTCCTTTGATATTTGGTGCGGGGATCGACTCCACATGCCTTTTCTGGAGCACCGAGTGCGGGGAGAAAGGTGCATGTCTGCTGTACGACAACGTGACCTACCGGCACCTGTACGTCAGCATGGCCATCGTCCTCAAGGTCGTGGCGTTCCTCCTCTACACAACCACCTGGCAATGCTTGCGCAGAAACTACAAGAAATACATTAAAAACAATGAGGGATACCTCACGCCCACGGAAATGTTCTCGTCCAGCGTGAATCTGGACAGTCTCGGAAAGGACAGCAGTCAAAGCCAAGTCAACAGGACTAAATTTATATATAACCTGGAGGATCACGAGTGGTGTGAAAACATGGAGTCCGTTTTATAGTGGGCTCAGACACCCACATGCTAACTGAAGCATCTTTCTACTGAACGATCATCCTATGAGTTCAGCTCTTATTCCAGGATGTGCAGGACTGTTGTTGCACTTTATTGTAAACTCATTCAAACTCCTCTACTGGGTCCATCTTGTTTTTAGAAGTACTGTTTCTCCAGTGCCAGTAAAATGTTGTAGTAGTTAGTTGAAGGCGTGTACTTCGTTACCTGACTGTGTCATTGACTGGTAACTGTTCAATTTGTTAAATTAGCTGACATCGTACACAAATGCAGCCACAAAATGGCTGTTTCTACAATTTTTCAAGTAAAGCTATATATACAACTAAAATTTTAAAAGTTTAACTCATCATCCATCATCATCAGGCTAGTTAATAATGTTCATGTTGTCGGGCTCCATCCCAGTCTGGGGATCGTTTAGTACATCACAATTATCAATACTAATTCTATTGTATACATACTACAATTTTATATATAAAAATCAATATCAATTATTTCTCAAAACATTCAAAGGGGTGTTTAAGAGATGTTTTTCTTTCTAAGTGCTTTTTGCAGCGTTTGCTTTCTGCTGTTATTTATATTGTTTATTAAAGGGGCTATAATGTAAGAATTTTCATGTGTTAATCGCTTTTATATTGGCAATGTGTGAACATCTTGTAACTTAAACTTAAGAAACGACACCTTTAACGACTTCCTAGGTTGTCTATGAAAGCCTGTAAACTGATTTTTATGTGAAGAACAATTCGAGGGCCTCTCTTCCATTCTATGACACATGAAATTAATATTTATACAATAATCCGAAAGAGCTATTCTGTACTGTAATGTAGTGTGTCATGCAAAGAAAAGTGTTATTCAAACTATAGTCTCACATAACCAGATCTATATATTCTCAAATATACGTTATAATCAAACTATCATGTCATTTTAATGACCTCATCTGTCGACTGATGCCGGTGAATCGCAGAGCTCATACAAACATATCCACATTGTTATTAGATGCTTTCTTAACTGCCGCCTTCTCTCGCTGTCATTTTAGGTGTGTATATTTTGTTATTGAGAGGAAAACTGCACAGCACATATTTATATCTTAACGTCACTCTCAGCAGCGTGGACGTCGTGATTTTTGTCGCAAACAAAGGTACTTCCAAATTTTTACTTTTATGCGAAGAACGTCGCCGTGTGATTACATCTGGGCCTTAAATCACGTTCAGTCTCTTGTACGTTACACGTGCACGAGTGCGAGCACGAGCAATAAGTTGCTGGCTGCAGTTCACTTAACGGCCACCGGTGTCACTAATAACAAGTGTTTCTGAATTCTACATATAGCCCCTTTAAGGCCTAAAATGTCTTAATTTGTAACGTTTATTGATACTGTATTATTAGCATCTTTATACATTTGTGCAATAGTTGGAGAGCGTATCTGACAAAAGTTTTTTGTCTGTTATGAATATATTTTTTTCTTTGTAAGATGTTTGTCATTAGATTTTGTTTTGGATTATGAAGACAACTAGAGAATGAGACTGTTTATGCATAGTTTTATTAATGAATATAAGAATGCCTCTTTATTCAGATGACAATAATGGCATGTTTGGAAGACAGTATGACTGACATCAGAGAAGTTTTGGGGAAAAAGGCCATTTTATTAAATGGCAGAAGACCATTGTCATTCATAAGTAGTGCTCTGTTCTCGCTGCAGAGCAAATAACATTCAGGCTGGGCCTTGGTATTTATGAGTTGGATGAAGAATGACATTTTATACACGTATAATATTACATGTAAAGTGTGTTTCAGCTTTGGGTTAAGATTAAATGATTTTTTCCCCACTTCACTGCAATAAGACATGGCACTGTGGGTTCTTCAACAGATTATAGTGCTGTATACAAAAGAGTGCAAAAACAACAACAAAAAAAGCAGTGTACTTTTCATATCATTTTTTATGCCAAAATAATTTTTATTTTATTCTGCAAATAAATTATTTTTCAGAAAATCTCAGATTTGGCTCTATGGTTTTTGTAAACTTTTCCAAAGCATTAATAAAATTAAAGTTATAACTTTACACAATAACCCTTTCCACCGAAATAATTAAACACACATACAAATATAACAATAATAATAATAAATATATAAAAATAGGTAATACTAATAATATATAATACAAATCAAATCTCTATGGTTCTTTTTGAACAAAACGTTTAAATAATGTTCAAATGAAAGAATTAAAAAAAAATGATAAATAGATGCCCTTCTGTATAAGATTAGTTTTTAAATTCTTATACACTTTAAAAATGCTGGGTTAAAAACAACCCAAGGGTTGAAAATGGACTAACCCAGCAGTTGGGTTAAATGTTTCCCAACGTGCTGGGCAGTTTTATTTAACTATTGTTTAAAAATTACTATATGACTGGCTTAAAATGAACCCAAAAAATGTTGGAAATTAAAAATCAGACACATTTATTAATAATAAATGAAATAAATGTTTATTGTTTAATTATTATTCATTAAATATATAATTAAATGGTCATTTCCAACACATTTAGGTTCATTTTAAACAAAGCTAAATATCTTTAAATAAAGCTGTCCAGCACGTTGGCCAAACATTTAACCCAGTCGTTGAGTTTGTCCATTTTCAAACCAACTTGGGTTGTTTTTAACCCAGCATTTTATTTAGAGAGTATTATTTTAGAGTAATAAATTATGCTATTTTTTTTTTTTTACACATGTAGCAAAAAGCAGTATATACAGCCCTATACTTTTTTAGTAATAATATGTTTTTTATATATTAATATTTAATAGGATTTTTTTTCCTCTGAATTTTTAAACATCACAATACAAATAACAGGATGTATTATACTTGATGTAAATGGACCCAATTTGGTTATTTATAAAATCTAGGTCAAAATGAAGAGAAGATGACTATAAGCCATTTGACTGCTTGTGTGAAGTTTCCACTTTATGGAAAAAGAGATTCAGAATGGGCTTACTGCATTTCTGTTTGTCTGCTTCTGCTTCTATTATAGACCTTGCTTCACTTTCTTTTGAGCTACTACAACCAGCAGCTCCAGTTTTTAAGGCCACAACGTTTTTTCATATAACCTTAAGCTGGTCCTGAAATAAAGAAACTGCTTGATTTATTGTGGATATGAAAGTGGAAAGCACAATCACCACGGTCTTTCAAAATTAAACTGTGGCTCATCTCCAGCACCAGAGACAATACCGCTATTGGTAAAAAAGGCTTTCTTTTGATATCTGTCATAGACACATATGCTCTTTACAACAAAAGGTCATGTATAAACCTGAAGACCTTCAGGGTTTTTTTAATTATTCATTATGAATGGACACCAAATGTCAGGCTGTTCGGTATCACAGTAGAGATTTTCACAGGAGTATTCAAACTGAAATCCATCTGTGATTTATTAGTATATTTATCTTCCATCAGTTTTTAACAGTGCCCCTTTAAGTGAGGTGACACATATACTGTGTGTTAATCTGCTCTGGTGTATAAGAAGATTAAAGTCTTTATTTTATGTGCATGGCTTAGATTCCCTTTTGCAGCCTTGGCAGATAAACGAAGAATCAATAGAAGTGGAAAGAGAGTATGATTTGAGACTTGAGGGGAAAATACCATTAACTAAATGCTGAAAATGAATTGCTGTTCTTTTCTTTTCATAGTTTGCAGCAGTGCACCAATGTTAGCAGCAGATCCTTTAAATCCTGTAAGTTGTGAGGTGGAGCCTCCATGGATCAGACTTGTTTGTTCAGCACATCCCACAGATGCTCGATTGGATTGAGATCTGGGGAATTTTGGAGGCCAAGTCAACACCTCAAACTCATTGTTGTGCTCCTCAAACCATTTCTGAACCATTTTTGCTTTGCGGCAGGACACATTATCATGCTGAAAAAATCCACAGCCATCAGGGAATACTGTTTCCATGAAAGGGTGTTCATGGTCTGAAACCATGCTTAGGTAGGCGGTAGGTGTCAAAGTAACATCCACATGGATGGCAGGACCCAAGGTTTCCCAGCAGAACATTGCCCAAATCATCACACTGCCTCAGCCGGCTTGCCTTCTTCCCATAGTGCATCATGGTGCCATGTGTTCCCCAGGTAAGTGAAGATGGTGCTTTCGGGGTTCAGCATGGGCACCCTGACCGAGTCTTGAGCCTTGGCCGCCCATGACCCTGTCGCCAGTTCACCACTGTTCCTTCCTTGGACCACTTTTGATAGATACTGACCACTGCAGACCGGGAACACCCCACAAGAGCTGCAGTTTTGGAGATGCTCTGACCCAGTTGTCTAACCATAACAATTTGGTCAAATCCTTACACTTGCCCATTTTTCCTGCTTCTAACACATCAACTTTGAAGACAACATGTTAAAGACAAACACTTGCTGATGATCACTTCACCTGTCGGTGGTCATAATGTTATATATATATATATATATATATATATATATAATCAGCATACATCAACATACATTTGACATACTTGACAACAATAACCCTGGTTTGCAGAGCACTTTAAAAATTCACTTACAAAAAGATTCACTTAAAAATAAGCAACAAAATCATTGGTTTCTGGTTTAGAAAGCTACAACAACAAAGCAATATTCACTGAATAATACTACATATCTCTCTGAAATATTCAGGCATTTATTTATAGCATGATGTCCTGTTCATCAGCACCTGCAGAAGACACAAAACATCTGCCAAGACTACAAAAGGTTTATTCTTGTTAAAAATATGCTTCATGGAATGCACTGTTGTCAACACTGACATCTCAAATACGGCTTTGGTGGAATACTGCTCACTTTTATACATCTCAGAGGATCCAAACTCAGGAGGGATGAGGATATGAAGCATTTATGTCCTGCAGTGCAAGGTTATTTATCAGGGTTGTTATTGTCAGCAAATAAAGAGCTATTTAAATGGATGTATAGCAATAACACAACTCAAGAGAGCTAATTCAATTGCCTACCAAATCAAATGTTGGTAACACTTTAGTGTCCTTGTTACATATGTAGATACTATAGTATTTTTTTACTGTAAATTTTGCATAATTACATGCATCTAACCCTAAGTAGCCTACATGTAGTTCATTATTATTACCAAAGTCCCTTTAAGACAAGTCATTTAACTCGACGGCCATCTTTCAAACGCCTCTCGGGCATCCTGGGCATCCATGCATCTTTTTGAATGGGGAAACATCAAATTCTCTAAAGCTGTTTGCCAAGCGTTAAATTTCATATTTAAAAATCACCAATGAAATCTGACAACATCTGTCTCCTTTTTTTCCCCCCCCAAACGCTCGAATCATGACAAACTACTTTTTTAGGCTGTATCAAGGTAATGCGCATGCGCAGACCTAAATGCGCGGCGCAAATCTGTTTCTATAGAAACCAGTGCTTCTAACGGCTGCCACAGTGACGTGATGACTTTACCAGTCGGCGATTGGCTCTTATTTTGAAGGCGTGACTTATGCCGCGTTCCAGGCAACCGTAACCCGTGTTTTTCCAACCTTCTACCCGTGAAAGTGCACTGGAACAGCAGTCAAAGCCGTGACTTCCCACCCGTGAACCCGTAGATCAATGTACTACCAGTTACGAGTTCTGACATCACATAGCCCGTGAAACAACAATGACAGCCCCTACTGATGCCGTGTTTATGCAAGTACACGGTAAAATAAAAGGTATAACAGCTTCTCTTGCCTTATGCGCCGTTTTCCTCCTCTGTTTCCCTCAAATAAGCAAGGAGTAGGCACCTTTGGCGATAGAAATAATTAATGAGCATAAGCCCCGTACGGTCTGCCATGTTGGTTTGTTTACACTTTTACGCAGTTTGGCATGACTTTCCTGGAACGCTACAAAGTCGTGAGTCGTGATTTGAAATCGTGATTTACGGGCTCAAAAACCTGCCTGGCACGCAGCAATATTCCGCCATATTGCGCGTTACACTTTCTCCCATTCAAAGCAATACGAGTGACATGTCTTGTGTTATATTTTCTACAGTCTTTGTTATTACTCAGTTGGCTACGTAAATGAATAATTACACTGTAACACAGACAGCTTAAAATAAAGTGTAACCCGAATGTTTTTTATTGCTAGTATAGCTAGTACTTGTTAGTATATTGCCTAAGAAACTTGGGGGGGACCTTTCTGTTTGGGAATTCAGACCTTCTCTCTGCTGAAGGATAAGGGAATATCACTCAACAATATTTCCCTATAGACTTACACTCTAACCATGGAGTGTATTAGTAGGGTTTGGTTCGGCATGTGTTGTGTACGTTTATATGCACATTGCATCCGTTTCACTTTGTTTCACATAATAATCCATCACTGCTTGCTATATCCCATCAAACTGTGCATAATTAATCTGAGGATTCATTACAAGGACTAATTTCTCAGGAGACTGGTGTGTTTGTGTGAAAATGCACAGAATATTTTATGTAAATAAGTCATTCAAAAGAGAGTCGATGTTCTGCTGCAGTGCTTTAACTGAAAAAGATGCTAAATGTATGGTTTTGAAAATTATCCTCCAGCAGTCCTCAAATTGTCCATAATAAGCAAAGAACTTATCGTCTTAAGCTAAAGATATAGCTGCTCTGCTGTGTCACAAATATAAATCAAAAATACGTCTGACACTCTTCAAATGGCATTCATAATATTTGAGAGAGAAGAGGGAAGGGTGCTTTGTCAGTCGGCTCTTTGTGTTGTACATTTTTGATGTTTGGTTCAAAGCGGATGTTGGGAGTAGCTCAAATGCTCAAATACAGACTGAGTTTAGGAGAAAAAAAGGAAGCTTGGTGCTTTATGATCAAGAATTTTTCTTTCACCCCAAAACAGAACAAGTAAAACTAATATCTGGACATTAAACCATTGTGGAATATTCTTGAATGTTCTTTCTTTCTAACTTTGTTTGTTGTCCATACATACACTTTACAATAAGGTCCCATATAGTTCATGTTAAATAATGCATTAACCAGCAAGGAGCAATTCATTTGTTACAGTATTTAATAATCTGTGTTAAAATTAGGGGCCGTTTACATGACACTGTTTTAAAAAAAAACGCATTTATGCATTTTAGATGTTAATTTACACGATAATGATTTTGGGGAGCTGAAAACACAAACTTTTGAAAACGGTTTCAAAGTTTTTTAAAACAATACCTTCTCTACGTAAACAAAAAATGCAAATTTGCATTTGCGCGTAGTGTTACTTTACAAAGCAACATCGCCACCTACTGGCCTGGCAGCACAAAACAGCATTTTTTAGTCATTTTCCAGGATCTGTGTGAACGGAATCGTTTTGACAATGTTGTCGCCTGTACGCAAAAAAATAAATAAAGGTAAAACGTTTCCATTTTTAGTACATATTTGTCATGTTTCATAGAGTGTGATGATGCGTTTCCACAATTATCAATATCACAAAGTCTAAAAAAATGTAATACACATTTATAATACTATATATTGTTATATTACATTGTAAGTAAATGTAAGTAAATTTCTCTCTTCTGACCAACATAATCAATCTCTCGATATTTTTTCCCTCTTTCGGAAAGTTGTGACAAGTTCCTATTGGAGCCAGTGGAAATACAAAAATTATATTTGCTGTCGTCTCCCTTTTATCAATAGATCTTAAGTAGTCCCGCCCCTTTTCAGCGATGCGCCCGTAAGGTAAGATCTTATGGATTTATGAATGAACCGCTCGTTTTAAAATCTTCCCGATCTACTGAAATCTGTTATGACATCCGCTTCAAGCATTACAATGCTCATGATAATTTTTGTTTACTGTACAATAAGAAAATCCACTTCTCCAACTAATTCGACAGCAATGCCATAGAAATATAGCCTACAGAGTTACTGCAAAAATGGAAGTTTAAACAGAATTCTAAAGATGGCTGCGTGTTTGTTTCTCTGGCGCAAAAGATCTTCTCAGATTCCATGTGAAAAGGCTCCATAATACAACTATTCATTATTAGTTCATGATAGCTCAGGTCCATTAAAGGGGACTTATAATGCCCCTTTTACAAGATGTAATATAAGTCTCTGATATCCCCAGAAGTTTAAGTTTCAGTTCAAAATACCCCACAGATCATTTATTATAGCTTGTCAAATTTGCCCCTATTTGGGTGTGACTGTGTGCAAAAACACACCATTTTTGTGTGTGTCCCTTTAAATGCAAATGAGCTGCTGCTCCTGGCCATTTCCAGAAGAGGGCGGAATTTTAACAGCTTGTGCTTCGGTTGCTCAACAACAACAAAGCTGGAGAATCTCACGCAGCCAAAATGAGGATTGTCAGTAACGGTGTTCAGCCTTACATTGTTCAAACCGGAGTCAGACACTGATGGGATAAATATGTAGTTGCTGTGGAGTTGATTTAACTCATCGACTAGCATGTACCACCATGTTAATCTTTTGTGCAAATCCAGTGTTGAATTGACCCTCGTTTGTGAAGCAGTCTGGCGTAAAATGACAGCATGGTAACAACACTCTACTACAACAACTCTTCCTCTTCTCTAAAGCAGCCCAACATGGCCTCACCTCCTTTGTTGCATGTTCTCGGGGGCGGGGTTTATGTAAATTTTATGGTTAGTGATGTCACTTACCCGGGAAGAAGCTTGTTGTAGTCCCTTAACAGTGAATTCTTTAAAAGAAAATATCTCTCTTTGAGCGTCGTAACTTTGCAGATGTTGTTTATGCTCAAACAGCAACATTACACACTAACTAAAGTTAAAAATGTGAAATCATAATCAACCAACCCTTTAAATAATGTTGATACAACTTTTATTTTATTAATGTATTAATAAAAGCTGAAATTAACATTAACTAGTAATAATAAATGCCATAGAATTGTTTTTCATCATTAGTTCATGTTAGCTAATCTAACAGGTTAACAAATGGAACACATGTCACCATAACTAATAAAACTATTTTACATACAAATCGCTGCAGAAAGTCTCAGGAATAGATTTTTCAGGTGAAGAAAAGGGAAAACTTGTCAGATTATCACCAAAACATTTTTCACTTATTCCTTGTTTCAAAATACCATCTTACATAAATTAAATTGCAAAAGTATTTTCCTTCCCTGTGGCTGAGGGTTGAGCAGTTTGTGTGTGGCGGCAGGAGGAGATTATTTAAAAGCATTACAAAAACCCATTACTTGCCTTCATGAAATCCTTAGAAGCAGATTGGATATGGAGTATGGTCATTTTCCATTGGATAACTTGATATACTCGTTGCATATGCTGGGCTAAGCTCAGACCAGTGCAATGGCACACTGAGCTGATGGAAAAATGGGCACTATTTTCCACCTTAATGTTGCAGCAGATGAATTATATTAGCTCAAGGCATTCAAGAACTGCTGTGACTCACTGACATGAAATGTTGCTCATTTATTTGCAGGCAGCTCCGCTGACTCTCCGACGGCTTCAGGAGCCTGGTTCAAGTTGGTGAGATGAAAAAGGACCTACAAACAAATTTGAAAGCTACATTTTAAGGCGGTTACACTGAATTTGACTTATAACCTTTAAATATATCTTTCACTTCTTTCACTTCAATAGCATTTTCACTGACAGATAGTAGATATTACACATATATTACAAATAATAAGCAAAATATTAGTCAAAGGGTTTTCACAAACCATCATGCACAGACTCCCTATGAAGCAATTGTGAGGACAAATTAAAAATATGGCAGAAAGATGACCCCCTTTTTCCTTTCCTTACTCTTTTCTCCACGGACATCACCATTTCTAGGCCATCTCTGGCAGCACACTGAACACGCATGTATCAGGATTATTCCAACAAGAACCCTTCTGCTTCTTTCAGAAATTCACAATGGGTTTGGGGGCACAAAACACTGTTTTTGTGTCAATCAGTTTGCTTAAATATTCAAAACTTTGACAAAGAAAGAAAATTACAAAGCTTGCTTTGAAAAAACAGCAAAAGCTAGTTTAATGGAAAGACAGATGAGCTTGATGCAGGAATTCATAAATGATAATGAAGGTTCTGAAATTATCCATCCATCCATCCATCCATACAATCAATTATCAATCAATCAATCAATCCATCCATCCATCCATATGTTTCAAGGTTTGAAATATCAAACATTTTTCAATGAATCTATCTATCTATCTATCTATCTATCTATCTATCTATCTATCTATCTATCTATCTATCTATCTATCTATCTATCTATCTATCTATCTATCTATCTATCTATCTATCTATCTATCTATCTATCTATCCATTATGTGTAAAAAACAGTATTAGGTTCATCCTAAATATGCATTGACAATGAGGTATGATGCATATATGAATCATAAAAATATAATAAATAGAATAAACACCCCACAGTGTCCCACTTTACTGTTATATCAGTATTTCCTAATACAAACTTACACTGGCCTACACAAGCAGCATAATTTCATAAGCATTGAGGGCGATAGACTTGGCAGGAAACTGTGTTATAAACATACACCTTTCACAGTGCAAGAAGCTCTTCATTTGTAGGTTTAGAAATGATGTGTCAGTGTATTCCTGAGCATAAAGTGAAAACTGTCATCCATGTTCTTTTGTATAAGTAAAGTTTTGTCACTTATGTCTGCTGGGTGCACACAGTAAATTTTAATACCTCCCATAACATCTGGTGTGCTGAGTGATGATGATAACCAGTCAATCTTAGCTCTAAAACAATTATACTGCCTAACTGAGTTAGGGTTGTAGATCACTGAAATATCCAGCTGACAAAATAACATTTTACTACCTTCCAATTAAATCAGAGACTAACAAAATCAAGATGAAAGGACTGAAGCAGCAGGTGCTTTTGTCTGTGTGTCTGTGTTCATAGTCTGGGTTAAATGACCACATTTCCCCTCAATGTAAGCAAAACCGCATTAGCACAGTGACATTGTGACCTCCAGCAAGTAAATTTGTTTTCCAACCGCAGCTATGACAAGCGATGCTCTAACCAGCTATGATATTGCTCTTGCTATTGTTTCCATGTAAATATGCAGCAATATCCACCATACTTTAAAAAAAGGAAAGCTACCATTTTTAACATGAATGTTTAATGCTTCTGGTCTCAATGGCTTTCATTTATATTAGCTGTACAAAAACAGTCTTCAGATGTCACATTAGCAAAATTTCAGTCACTATCAAAACAAGCAGCTTTCTATTGGTCAACATGGTGAAACCACCTTTAGAAAATCTGCATCTTCATCCCCACGCAAAATTCATAATTATTGAAATGACTGGATTTCACCTGTGAAAACAATGGAAAATCTGACTATTTCTTGATATTGCAAATTTATTATTTAAATTTATCTTCTAGTTATTTACCTATCATAGCTAATGTATCAGAAGACTCAAACATTCACAGGAAATAGCTTACTTTCCCTTTAAAAAATAAGTCAGGCTAAATATCCTATGCATTTCTAGGGCTTTGCATAGCCTCACCCCAGCCACATGGAATTCTCCTTGGACCAAACTGACCGTTCGCAAAGGGTGGGTCCTTTAGTTACTGTTGCTTTGTCCGACAAGCCATGCCGCTCTCACATCATGCAGTGAAAAAGACAATGACAACATGTCAACAGACAAGACAGAGCAGGTTACTTTTGATATGAAAAAGCCTCAAATTTTGTAATTTTAAAGAAATGTAAACAATAAATACCATTTTGTGGCTCTTTAATGTCTCGTGAAAGATTGCTGTAGTGCCTCAGTTAAAGCGGCTCATGAACCGTTCATCTCTTCCTACTAGTTCATTTGTAGCATCAAATATGAACATCAGAAGGAATGTTGTTTCAACCGCGGAAAGACGTCAGTACACACCATTTTTCAAGGTCGAGTCTTTTCAAGTGCTTTTCAAGTGCTTTGTTGGACATAACGGCGGATTCGGGGTTATGTTTGGTTAGATCGCCTGTCAATCAAACTTCCGGTGAAGGGTCAATTACCGCTTCAGAAACGGAAGTCTTTCCTATTTTGACATATATGCGAGTGAAATGGCTTCTCAAGCAAGAAAAATGTAGGGCATGTCTTGATTTTGTCTTGAATTGATTGGATCATTGTCATTTGCTATTGCTCAGAGTGATCTCATGTGTGTGACAGGTTGTTCCGCCCTCAAGGCAGTAAACATGTCATCAGTGAAGAGATGTCATTTGCAAGAAGGAGGTGATTGAACATTAATAGGGCACTTCACATGAATTAAAAATAATAATAATGATGATGTGCACAGATAAATCATTTAAAATATAGTCTACCGCAATATTTCATATAGGCTATAAAAATAAGAATTTCATGGCGACTTTAAACCTCAAAAATAAATGAGGTGATTCTGGAAATATTGGATATTATATTTAACAAATCCCTAAAGTTTCAAAAAAGAAAACCATAAAATGTAAGCCGCCCGAAGAAAGTCATGTTGTGCAGAGCGTTCAAACTGAGAGAACGGTTCTGATTGGCTGTGATTTGTGATTGATTATGTCGCGTCGTGCAGCTGTTTTGGGTTCATTGTGGACAGACAAATAGGCTTGTCGCTGTAACCCTGTCGCGTCGCACCTGTTTAGGATACGGTTTTAGGATTCGATGTTTTAAAAGACCATTAGCTCCATATAAAAACAATAGAAGTCAATAGAAAGTCCGGAGAAAACCAAACGCGTGCGTCTTTGTCAAATAGAAACAAAGCGAGCAAGACAGAGAGGGGGATTCATATTTCATATTCAATTTTAAATGCACGCCTTCTGCCTCCATATTAACTGAATAACATTCATATGAGAGTTTATGCACCTTGCAAGCAAAGTTTCAAGGGAACTGCCACCAATCAGATCTCCGAGGAGTAGCGGCAGGACTGAGTAAGAGAAGAAAGGACGTTCGCGTTTGTCTTATCCCCACACTACTTTCGCAAAGGTGGAAGAAGCTGATGGACGTGATATTTAACGCAGACAACTGTTCGGTAACCTGCACGGACAGTTAGAATGGTCCAGCTTTGTCGAGGAGACGGAGGAACATTACATGTGTTGCCCTGCGTAAGAACCCAGTGTGAAAGAAGAACAGATTTCTATTGCGCTTTATAGTTCAACGCGTTTGTAGAATCGCACGGCGGTCAAGTCATGTCTTTTGAATTCCGAATACTGATGTTTGGAATCGGGACAGCCCTGGTTATATTTGTTATCATAGCTGATATATCGGAAGTGGAGGAAGAAATCGCGTAAGTAAATTCGATTAACCTACAATAAACAATACAGTTAGCCTAAATCTATATCACATTCTCTTTTTTTGTCTTTCTGTATGTTTTAATGCACCGCTGTACTCGATGCAGGTTATGTTTGTGTGATGTTTTTGTTTAGGACCCATGTCCTCCGTGCCTTGATTCTCTCAAGAGAGACTTTGTAGAAGCCCAAACAATAGACAGTCCATTTAGGACTATGGGCTGCGTATTACATTGGCTTGTCTGAATATCGCGAATATATAGGCTACACGAGAAAATGGCAAAGAGCTGTGTATTTTATTTACCTAATTATTTTGCGTATTTGTCCGGGAAATCCGTTTTAAACTGAAGCTGTGTTTTTGGAAAAGAACTGGTTTCTAGTTGGTCCAAGCTGGTCATCATTAGGTGCTCTAAGCAATAATTTTTTTCCCCACCCCTCAAGGATATTAGATGTATTTATTTGAAATCATATTTTTAAAAATTATTTTAATTCAAAAGAATTAATACATTTTTATTTTTATTTATTTATTTTTTACTTTTCCACGGAGCCCCTGTAGCACTGTCTTGCATCCCTGGATCCCAGTTTGAAAACCCCTGGTTTAAACAGTTCAGTAGTTGTCTGACAAGCTACCATATTCCAAAAAACAACCTGACCACCCTACTGAGCTGATTTGTTGCTGGTCTGAGATAATTTACACATTGGGCCACCTTAATGACCGCCTTGGGCCCACTAATGATTGGCTTGAGCCAGCTAATAACCATTTTGGACCAGCAAACAACCAGCTTAGACCATCTACAATGTTCCAAAACAGTGTTTTAAACTGTATTTTCCAGCAGGATTGGCTTGGTCTTTCATTAAACGGTGTAATGCTGTGTGTAAGTCAAAGGAGGGAGACAATGTGTTGTCCTGAGGACTATTGTTTGGGATGTGGGATTTTAATTTAAGGAAACACCTCACATGTTTGACATTAAACCAGTTTGATAGATGATTGTGTACATTCTGAAGGAGATGTTTGATATGTTATAGGCTATAAAGGCATAGTTCACCCCAAAATGAAATTTATCAGTTACATGTCGTTCCAAACCCATAAGACTTTAGTTCATCTTTATAACACAAATGAAGATATTTTTAATGAAATCTGAGAGATTTCTGTTCCTCCATTGGAAGCATAAACATTGATCAGGGAATGTAAATATAGAAGCACTCAAATTAGGTAAGCAGAAGCTCAAGCATGCTTTGTATTGCGATGTTTGTATATTAATAAAAGCTCAAATTAAACCTGTTTCTCATATAAAGCAAGCATCTCTTCACAAGACTTGGATTAAATCACTCAAAACTAAGAGTTCTCATTTTTTTGGGTGAACTAACCCTTTTAGATTTATCTCAGATTTAGTTACCAGCAGAGTGATCGATCAGAGTACACATTTTGGAGCTGGTTTTGCTGAATATACAAACAGTTTCTGATTATTAATACTTGGCCGTTCTCCAAAATGTGTCATTCAGACTTTTGCTGAGTGTGAAACCTTGTATGGGAGTCATCATAAATGCAGCTGACCCTGCTGTTCTGTGACTGATGGCTGATGGTCTGGTTTTGTTCTACTCTTGAGTGTGTTCTGTTTGCACCCATTCATGCAAGTGAAAAGACAGTCTGATCTGTGGTTTGTGGCATCTAGAGGATTACTGTTTGATTTGTGGCTACAGCTACAGCTTGAAGACAAAAATTAACCGTTTGCCTTTCTTCGGCTATAATTGAGCCCTGTAGCAGAAATCCACAGGCTTACATAATTGCAAATCTAGCCGTCTCGGGACGTACACTTTAAAGCTCTTGAGTGAGAAGAATGTTTGTGCATAGATGGATTAATTGCAAGAATAATTGCATGAGAAAACAAGTGTATGCTGCCAAGACATGCATTTGTTCTTTAATTTTTAAATAGATCATACCACGAGTTGCCACATTTGAGGTTTTATGCAAAGTATTTGGCTTGTTTGCTCTGTACCGTGATATGTTTCTGCCGCACTAATTACAGTTTATCCATTAAGCACGCAAAGGGAATATTTCCTCCCTCGTATTTGCTAACCCAAAATATCCCAGAGACAAAATATAATTGTAAAATCCCAATTTGGAAATTTCACACCTAATTTACTAGCTGTCAGAAAGCATTAGATGACTCTTATGACCTAATTTTTGCTCAAGTTATTGGTGAGATTTATAATTTATGGAATTATATTCTAAATTGCAATATCAAACAAAGGATCTAAGGGGTATATCTCAGAACAGTTATAAGCGCTTTGAAGCAACACTACCATTAAATCTGCATTTGAAGCTGCTCCCCAGAATTTTAAGAGATCTGTGCTCTGTCTGCTTAATATTGCACGTAGCCATGACTTTGGGGAGAGATGGAGAACATTACAGTGAATGGTAGACAAATAGGACTGATTTGCTCAAGGATACAATGCAGTCCTATTCTAAATGTTTTGAAGGGGCACCCAGCATGGTAGAGTTGAACAGCTATTATCTTTGCCATTATGTGATTCCTCCAGGTTTGAATATAAATTATAATGTTTTTTTTTCTTCATTCATTGTTTCTTTTGAGTTCACAATGACCAACAAAACATATTTGGTTTATATAATATAATATAATATATTATATTATATTATATTATATTATATTATATTATATTATATTATATTATATTATATTATATTATATTATACACACACACACACACACACACACACAGTGTTTACAATCATATAGCATATTTCAATTTCAATATAGTGCTCAATGCAATCAGAATGTGTCTCAATGATATATTGTACTCATGGTCAAAACAATAACATTCTTTTTGTAGTTTTAGGTTAACAAATCTTCCTTCTAAATGCATCCTCTGTGCTAATGACTGAATTAATTGTTGTAATGAGTTGCAAGGGTTAAAACACACTGGCCATGAACTTGGATTTGTGCCATGAAAATATTCTAAAGAGTTAATATAAGTGGAATGACTCACATAAAAGTGCTAAATAAACATTATCATTCTAATTCAATTTCATGTATTTTTTCCAGATAGAAGCCTAATTGCCTCTACCTCAATTATCTACTCACTGATGTGATTTCAGAGCATTATTAATGGTCATATTACTGGATAATGATGATGAATATTTTTATCTTTTGCTCTTATAGGAACATTGAGGATTCACAGAGATTTCACTTAAAAAGCTTTGTTCTTAAGTCCGACAGGTTTGTAATCTGATTTGTTATATCATTTATGATTTATGATGTTTCCAGAGAAAACGTCATTGTTTCTTACAACCAAATATTTAAGGCTGTTTCTCAGTGTTGTTTTAGTCCTTTAAAACTAATGCAAGAAATTTAAAATGAAAATGTATTCTATTTTCTGTTTCTTTACATGATAATTACTTTGATTTTAAATTACAAGACAGAGAAAACTATAATATCAGTAAGAAACTTCTGTTTGAGATCTGTTTGTTTCACATTACTGTTTCATCAGGGTTTTGAGTATTGATTTCATGCTTTACAAAAACATAGCAGCCAATCTTTTAAGCCGGTAGATGTTATTTGTAACCGTGCCTAAGTTGCTAATATTGATGCATGGTCAGTGCATATAAACACACTGGTATGATCTTTCTTTTCTTCAGAAATTCAGTCCTGAGTGCTGCCCCTACATCTCTAGTTACCTATAGAAAGAGCAAAGTCTCTTCTCCAATTCCACTGCCAGGCTTAAAGAGCAAAACCTGCAATTCATCTTCACCTGAATGGACTTTCAACAGCACCTTGTCTAACCTCATCAGGTATGGCTCGATGTTATTCAAATGCACACTATGGCAGAATGCAGAATGTGGTTCCCTTTTAAAACTCATTCTAAAGTGTTATGATTTTCATTTTCCCTCCAGGAAAAACATTTTGAGGTTCCTGGATGCTGAAAGGGACATCTCAATTCTTAAGAGCACCTTTAAACCGGGGGATGTCATTCATTATATATTTGACCGCCAAAGCACCACAAACATCTCTGAGAACCTGTACCAACTTTTGCCGACGGTGTCCCCCATGAAGAACCAGCATTACAAACAATGTGCCATCGTTGGGAACTCTGGGATATTACTGAATAGCAGCTGCGGCAGAGAGATTGATTCACATGACTTTGTCATTAGGTAAACATCTGTCTTCTGTTCTGTCACATTCAATGGTTTGTGCTCTGTTGATATAACTTAGCCAGTTGGTAAGTGTTCTCATCCCGAATCAAACAACAAACCAACCTAAACTAGCTGTAAAGAATAATTGTCAACTGGCAGTGTAGAGCTAGAGTCTCCAAAAGTAATTGCTCTATTTGAACATCCCTGTACCTCTTAATTGCCACTTAATTTCTCATATATTGGTCTTTATTTCTTGTATCTGTGATTTATTTTAAACTTTCTCACAATTACCTTTTTTAGGTGCTTGCTCCGAAGGATAAGTCAATAAAACCCTCAAATAATAGAAGGGTTTTATCCAGAGTAGTATCAATGTATCAGAACGACGTTTGCAGATGCTAAGCTGATGCTAAGCTGATGCTAATTTATTATGAAGTTAATTGTTTGTATCATTACAGCCAGTTATTCACAATCTCTACATTCAAGTTTAGCCCCAGAAAAAGCTCTCACTGGGGCAGTACCCTTTCAAAAGGTTCTAATATGTACCATTTAGGTACTAAGATGCACACTTTTGGTACCAGTATGTACCTCTGAGATATTAATATGCACTCTTTAGGTACAAAGATGTACCTTTTGAAAGGATACCACCCCAGTAACAGCTTTTGTATCTTTTTTGTGTACCCACATAAAGACACTCTAAGGGGCTGTTCACACAGAATGCGTTTTTCTAATCCATTTGTAATGGGGGTTGTAATGTGTTTCTAACCCTCTCTTCACTACCCATCGTTGTACTGGTGAATCCAAGGGTGAGATATGCCTTGTCATATTTTCTTGTCTTGAGGCTTGGAGTATGTCAGAAATGGAGGGAGGCATCAGATTACTGTCAGAATTTGTTGTTGTGCCACATCCAGTGTAGACAGCATCACTGATTATAATGGGCTCTATTAGCTTTTGTTGCGTTGTCGTGCTGCCCGCATTGGTTGTAGACGCGTTTGTTTTGGTAGTTGTGACGTTTGAAGTAGATTTATCATCTGCTTTACTTTTACTTGGCACTGCCAGTCCTTTCTCAAACTTGTCCATGCTTGATGAACCATGCATCATTATATTTTTACACTCCTCCCTGCAATACTGAATTCTGATTCTTTAATCCATCTTGTGGTCTGTTGTTCACAACAACAACAACAACTGCTACAAGTCCACTCAAGCGGGTTTTGTGAGTCATCTTGAGGTAATTAAAAGTCAAATTAATATTTTGTTCAATTATTTACTTAATGTGGCAAATAGCCTCATAATAAGCGGGATAATTTCGCAGTGGGGTCTTCAATCACCCTGAAGAGGTTTCTTTTGCATAACAATCTTCTACCCCACTTTGGGAACCACTGCTTTAAAGAAATGCCGTTTGGATTTCAAACAGCTTGCAGTCCGTATGCGACACAATGCGCTTTTGAAATATCTGTCAGTACTATTTCCAGGCTTGACTCACAATGTCTGAAGGCTTTCAGAACTGAAGTGTGATGCATACTGCAATTTGAGACCAGCTGAGGAAATATGACATTTGTACAAGTCACACTAAGCCATAGCCCTGGAAACGTAATTAGGCTGTCTTTTGAAAGTGACTAAAGTTCACTTGCCTGTAAAATGTTCTGCCTACAGCTGAAAGCTGCTTGCTTAGAGTAGTGTAATACTGTGAGATTCTTAATCCTAAATAAGTCCTCTGCAGCCCAGCTGTGCTCTTAACGACATTAATGTCATTCAGCCCCAGTCCAGGGACATATAGAGCCTCAAAGTTTAAGTAATGGAGGAACTTAAATCCCTCTTGTGTGGTTGGCATGGCTGTTCCGCCGGGCAAGGACAAAACTGTGTGGGAGTGTGACCGTGACAGCTAAGCCTCGATAGTCGGCATGGTGCCAGTGTTGAAAGGTTTTTTCAGGTATTGTGGCAAGATGATAATGCCAGCACCCTGCTTGGTATTTGCTTTAAAGTCACCTCTGGGTTTATTTTTTTTTTTTTTTTGTTAAATGTTGGGTTGAGCTCTAAAAGGTGCTTGCTTGGTCTTTCGGAGGATTCTGCATGTAAGACATTAATGCAGACTGTATTATTATGCTGCATTTTGTAGTAAGTCCAATTACTTGTAGTGAAGGTCATTTACTCATGCTTACATTTTTGCTCTGTCACATTAACAAACATTCTTAATCTTGATACTCAGATGAGCTGGATGTAAATGCTCTAAGGCAGGGGTTTCCTACGGAGGAGTCTGCTACAGTATCGCTACAGAAGAGCTGCACAATATTGGCGGTAGGTGTGTGTGATGCATCTGTATGCACAGTGAGGCCAAGACTTTTGGACAAAGGCCTGGTTTCAAGAAGGGCAGCAAAGAAGCCACTTCTCTCCAAGAGCAAGAAGAACAGACTGAAATTCTGCAGGAAGTACAAGGATTGGAAAGCAGAAAACTGGTGCAAATTTTCTGTGATGAAGCCCCCTTCCGACTGGTTGGGACATGTAGAAAATCATTTGTCTGGGAAGGAAAAGATGAACACGCCATGAGACCTGTGTCGTGTCCTGAGACTCTGTGCATGCTCTGTGCATTTTCCAGCATGATGGAGCACCATGTGATAAAAGCAAGAGTGATAATAAAGTGGCTCGGAGATGTTTAAATTGAAATTTTTGGATCCGTGGCCAGGCTACTACCCGGATCTTAATCCCACAGAGAACCTGTGTCAGACCTCATAAGGCGAGAGGACAAGCAGAAGCCCACAAATTGCGATCAACTCTGAGCACTAATTTTCCAGCATGATAAAGAAGCATGGTAAAGAATGGATCGCCATCAGTCAGGATTTGGCCCAAAATCTGATATACAGAAGAAGGGTCAACACTGTAAATAAAAGCCTTTAAAACTTATGAAATGCTTATAATTTTCCAGTATACCATAGAAACTAGAGTTGTCAAAAGTACCCACTTCGGTACCTAGTCGGTACTGAAATTTTAAAAATGTGACGCTTTGAGCACTGTTGAGAGGATTCGTAAACACCTCTGATTGGCCATTGTGTTCACAGCTCATCGGATATGTCTGTGATTGGCTTCAATGATCAGTGCTGTAAAAATGTTGTAAATAGTCATCAGTGAAGCTCTTCACCAAGTGCTTACACAGATACACACGGGAGCCTTTGAAAGTAGGCGTCTCCCGCTTTCAAAACCCTTTCAAACACTTGTGTGCTTTCAAACGCTGCTGTGTTGATCATTGTAGCCAATTAGACATATTCGATGAGCACGGCAACACAATGGCCAATCAGAGGCGTTTTCGAATCCTCACAACAGCACTCAAAGCGTCACATTTTTAAAATTTCATTACAGATAGGTACCGAAGACTCTAACCCTGCGTTCCAATGTCCATACTACCCATCCTAAATGGTGAGATTAAAATAAGTGTGTCCCAAAGCATAGTATGTTGAAAAGAGTATGCCAAAAGTCCCCGGATGGTCTACTATTTCCAGTAGATTTTAGAAGTGTGGATCCGTGCACACTATAGAGGCTAATATTGCCCACAACCCATTGCGCATTGGACGAGGATTCAGTTCAGAACTACAAACACGAGTAAAAAGTGTTAAACTACAAAACATGGCGGATATACGCAATCAACGCTGAGAGATTTGAGTGACTAATAATCAGTTTAACCTGATAGAAAATATATATTTAATGTTATCCGTGTTATTATTCGTCTGCAAATACCAATGTGGACTTTTATAAAGATCCGAATGGCCATTAACTTTTAAAAGCGATTTATGGGAGTGGATGGGCACTAACTAAAGAGTGTTTGTTTGGTGGAGATTTCTTTGCAGACTCATGGATAATGAATGGGAGGTTTACTTCTGGGACTCAACTATTGCATACTATAGAAAAATAACCAAGAAAGACCGTTTATGCTAATGTGCATTAGCACCTTTTTCTGCAACCGCAAAAATGCAACACATACTTGCTTATGGCTTCTGCACTGACATATTTGTGTAGAATATATTTTGGCTGTAATGTGTAATGCAGCCATGCAGAGTGAAATAACACTTCAGCAAGCCATAAACATAATTTTTATATAAGCATATCTGAAGTTTTACTATGAAGATAACTAGGGTTGACCAAAAGGAATGGCTTATCAGCTTTATACACAGTTTAAACATTGAAATATTGGGGGTTGTAATGTGTGTGTGTGTGTGTGTGTGTGTGTGTGTGTGTGTGTGTGACCAGCCTAACCTGAGGCTATGATTAAGACTTAACCATATGTATATGTGTGTGCATTTCCCAGGTGTAACCTGGCTCCAGTGGAGGAGTATTCAGCTGATGTGGGCCTGCGCACCAGTCTAGTGACTATGAACCCCTCTGTGGTCCAGCGTGCCTTTCAGGACCTGAACAGCGAGGAGTGGGTGCAACGCTTCGTCCACAGGCTGCAGAGCCTCAGTGGGAGTGTGCTGTGGATCCCTGCCTTCATGGCTAAAGGAGGAGAGGAGCGAGTGGAGTGGGTCATCCGCCTCATTCTTCTGCATACTGTGAACGTCCGCACAGCCTTCCCCTCCCTGCGCCTGCTCCATGCCGTCAGAGGGTACGTGCCCGTGCATTTAAGACTACTCAAACCCATGCTGGCAAAAGCAGGTGTATCAAGCCT
Source organism: Chanodichthys erythropterus (assembly GCF_024489055.1). Lineage (NCBI taxonomy): Eukaryota > Metazoa > Chordata > Actinopteri > Cypriniformes > Xenocyprididae > Chanodichthys > Chanodichthys erythropterus. The sequence goes on along the minus strand of NC_090227.1, from coordinate 37,882,887 downwards.
CTCGCTATTTATAGTTCATGCATCAATACATTCGCATCCTGCTCCACGACCACAGACTGTTCCTGTAAATGGATATGGCTGCACACTAAGTGCACACAGGCATCTATATATCTGGATTTTTACAGAAGGTCTTTTGTTAGTTCGCTCAACAAATGTAAGCCCCTCTGGGCTCAATTGTAGTCTGTTGTCTTTAAATAACTCAACCTTTGCCTCTTCTATTGACCTCTGCATATTTTAAGACTGCCATTCAGCCCTCCCTCAGAGCAGAGTGTCTGAACCCTGTGTCTGAGGAAGCTGTTCAGTGGATGGTGTATTGAGGGGAATATGCCATAACAATATGTTACAGTTGTTCAAATGATAAAAATTAAGTATATTTGTAAAGG